>NC_084732.1:33132779-33482779 GCF_033978785.1 Entelurus aequoreus | reverse complement strand
TTTTTTATATACATTATTTAGCCACGCTCCAAAAATGTATTTCCATACACTGCATTGCATTGTTGAACCAATCGCTTTGTACACGTCCCAGCCTTACAGTTTATGGTATTTATGTGTTAGGACACCACCTTGGCGCTGTGGTTCCCCAGTGCTGTGATGGCTGCAGCTGAGTGTGGCCTGTCTCTGTGGTGCTTCATCGTAGGCCTGACTCTCAGAGGTCTGCTGTCCTGTGGACGCAACTACTTCAAAGAACAGGTCTGTGCTAGTGTGTGAAGGACTCTATCTACATCAGGGATTTTCAACTAAAATGTTTTGGGGGCCACAATTTCAGAAAGCTAAGGACGGTGAGCCGGACTTCTCTCTTCACTATTAATCTTATATTGTATATTCCGGAGAACAAGCGTCCTCTACAGTAGACTTTTCATTTTGGTCTATTTAATGTGTTAAAGTTACAGGAGCACTCAGCTGTTTTTACGGGCCTTCTGCAAAAATGTGAGTCTCACAAGTTTTTTAAACTGAACTCACGGGCCAACAGTTGAATAGCTCAAATGATGAGAAAAAGAGGACTTAAAATGGAACTTTCAGAAATACCACTCGTGTAACCAAAGAAGTAGACCAGATGACTACAGCCTGCATCTGAAGTAAACAAGCTACAGCAACACCTTATTTAAAATAATCACACACGAAAAAAAAGTTGGTAACTGCCAAAAAGGAGAGGACTTAAAGTGGTGCCTTGAGGAATGCCTAAGTAATGTAAATCACAAGTTTGAACCACAGTGTTATTTGTTTGCTAGCAAGGTTAAAATGTCAATGCAAGGCTTCGCCAATGTGTTTACAGTGGTCCAAGTTCCTCTTTACAGTGTTTTTAGGGATTTGCTGCAAAAATGTTTGTTTCCTAAGTTTTGAACTGAAACCGGGCAGCCAGTTGAATATCCGTATCCTACAAGTTGTTTTCTCATCCTTTGTCTCTCTCACACAGTTGGAGGAAGATATTGGGCGTTCTCCTCAGAGCAGGCGCCTGATTGGCCAAAACGTACTGAACCCTGATGCCTGACTGAACAAAGTATACTCCATACCTTCTTTATACATTAGGTTACAGTTTTTATATGACATGTTTTGAGGTTAAGATCATTTCTTCCATTGCGTTCCTTGATGTATAGTCCTGTCGTAACTTGTAATGTGACACGTGTCGTGGTATGATCGTATGTCTCTATGCACTCCAACACACTACATGTACTTTGTAGTGTAATCCTTACTTTTTGCAGGGTAACTAACATTTCATGATGACATTATTTTTCAATATGAAGGAGCCTTTTGGTTTTTACACAAAATACATTTTTACATCAATTTAAAGTATTTTATGTTTGAACTCTTCTCTAGGAAATATATATATTTATAGTTCTTTCTGTTTTTAGCGTTTTACGTGTTGATTTTTAACCCTCTGGGCACAAATGCTAACTGTTTTTTGTCCTTTTAATACATTTTTCCTTGTATTTTGGCCATAAATAAGGTTGTGGCACTCCATTATACATGATTTTATGCTTTTATGTCCAATTATTTCACAGACATATGATACATTGGCAGTTATACCACAATACCCCAAAACCAAACAGGACATACCTGCAAAAGGCCTAACATTTAGATTTTTTTGCTGAAATATCTCAATAAACTTCAGCCCTAAGCAAAAATACCGATCATGCAAGTTGCTTTTTTAATTTTAATCCTTTGTAGGCCTATTGATCAAATTATGTTAGGTTTTAATTAGTTTGAATTTGCATAATGAGTTATTTTACTAATTTAAACCTGTGACTTTATCTGATCAAAAAGGTCAACAAATGTTACATGTTTTTATGCATTACATGCATATTTCTGTTTAGAAAATTGAGCACAAAAAAAGAATCCAAAATGTTTTTACGCCCTTCAAAAACCTATGGACTCCTATGTCCTGTTTTATTTGCTATTTGCTTTCAGTTGCTATCAAGAAACCTTATTTGAGGCATATATGACGATAAGGTAGTATTTTGTAATATCATAAAATGTCTGATAATCTTACGTACCAAATTTGACACAATGTTTGACTTTAGAAAAACTTGTTAAATTTGGACATGGCCCTTTTAAGAGCTACTGATAGTCAATTCCCTCACACCTAAACTATTAATTTGAATCCAAAAAATACATAAGACACTTTACAATATTAAAATTATTTAGAAATGTGTTTTAATAACAGCAATTACTGATAAAGTTAACCAAGGAATATATATTTGATTTAAAAATTGAGAAGTTAAAAAAAAGAACAGTATTGATAGATGTTTTGCAGCGTAGCTCCATTTCCCTGGGTGGGTGTACACCGCCTTCCGCCCAAATGCAGCTGTGATAAGGCTCCAGCACCCCCCGCGACCCAGAGAGGGACAGGCAGTAGAAAATGGATAGTTGTGACTGAATCAACAGCGTCTCTGCTGTTTACAGCTAAGTACTGCACTAATTTTGCTTCTAGTTAATCAACAAACTGCAAAATGAGGGTCATGGAGGTAACTCATACAGTGTCATGATGTGAGTACAATGGCGTGCTCGCTGAATACTGCTTATGTTAAGAGGTTCAACCAGTATGTGGGCCAGGAGCCCTCTGCTTCCACAGACCCACCTCACATACCCCCACACACAGTGACAGAGAGGATCACATCAGATCAGCCATGAAACGGTTAATCTAGCACTGTGCTCAATCGTGCAGAAGGGAATCATAGCACGCAGCACTAATCCTGAGTGTGTGAGGCATAAATATTGACATTGTGCTGCCTGATACGATCACACATCATCCAGCTCACTTTGATGTCGCTCTGTTGATGTTTTTATCGGGAAGCACTTCGTCAAATGTATAGTTTTAAGATGATGTACCATTAAGCTTCTTGAAATATGAGTTAACAATGCACCATCCGTGTAATATACTTTTTAAAAGCTATTCAACTGGCCTTCACCCGTCAAGTGAAATGTGTATATACAACAATTTTTGACTGATGTTGAAGTTAAGTTGTTGGATAACTCGAAGAACAATTTCAAGCTGTTAGAAAGATTGCATCACTGATTACTGCTGCTCATTTTAATAAACTTTTTTCTGCTTAAAAGTATTTGTATATGAGCTGTTATTGAAACATGTTTGAACCATTCTGTCCAATTGTAAAAGGGTGTTTATGTTATGCACGTTTATATAAACCTTTTTCTGTGTGCATATATTTACTAAAAGAATGACATGTATGCATTGGTCACATAAGGCAGTGATTTAAGCATAGAGCCGGAACACATTGTTGGCCCGCAAAAGCCTCCTAAAGGGCCACCCAAAAAAAATATCGGTTTCTCCGCTGTGTGCCGCAGCGGTACTCAGTTGTAATACACTTATCCACCAATTGTGGCAGGAATGACAACATCAAACAAACGGAAGAAGTCTGGAGCTAAAGTCATAGAGAAGTTTATTCAGTGCAAAAATTATGACTAAAGTGTTGAAGCAGTATTTTCGTTTGCACTTTTAATTTTATTGACAGTTTATTTAGCAACAAATTTTATTAATTTACATAAACCCAAAACCAGTGAAGTTGGCACTTTGTTTAAATCATAAATAAAAACAATACATTGATTTGCAAATCCTTTTAACCTATATTCAATTGAATCGACTGCAAAGACAAGATACTTAACGTTCGAACTGGTAAACTTTATTTTTGCAAATACTAATAACTCATTTGGAATTTGATGATTGCAACATTTTGTAGTTAAAATGTATTTATTTTAGCACTGCGTGATTGTATGTAAATATAGTTTTCATGAGTCACTTCTTTTGCAGTATATTTGATTTTTTAGGTGTATCCTGGTAAACTGTAAGTAGGTTAGATAGTTATTAAATACGATTAAAATTAAGATTACTGTTACTAATTCAATGTTAATAATTGCGTGGGCCCAGGTCCCCTCTGTTGTCGAAAAGTTGGGCACTGTGGTCAAGAAGGTTAAGAACCCCTGACATAGGGTTTACTTAGAATTGTAATGAGAACTTTGTTTTTTTTTTCATATAGTTATTTTAAATGTTGGTTGTCCCTGTCTGAGAGGAGTTGCTTAACAATGCACATTGTTGTGATTGCAGTGCTGTGAAAGTGCACGGAATCGCACCAAGAGTTGTTTTTTTGTTTTTAAAATTGTATTGGCTCCGGCACCCCCCGCGACCCCGTAAGGGACCAACGGTAGAAAATGGATGGATGGATGGATTTTTGATTTGCAGAGAACTCTTTCTAATATTTGGTTACCCCATGTATACAACTAGATGAAAGGGTCACCAAATTGGAAACAACTATTGTTATGATGTCGTGCACTTCTACACCATTGCAATCACAGCATTGTTAAATTAATACCTCTCCTTATTGTGTCTTGATAACTTGTTTTGAATGCAATCTGATTGTGCACTTGTATGTATTTTTTTAAAAAGAGTAAACATTCACAGGGCAGCACAGCACATAAATATGTAGGGCCACTTTGATACATACCCTAAATGTTACGTTACAGGTCAGAGGGACCCGAAAGTCATTTATTAATCTTGTTTTACTTTCAATGCTTAAGTCTTCAACTTAAGATCGCTTCTTTGATATCTATATCTTTTTTTGTTTTAAGCCCTTTTTGTTAAAAAATGTCAAACACAAACTATGCAAGTGTTAAAAGTAATATATATATATATATATATATATATATATATATATATATATATATATATATATATTTATATTTATATATATAGGTTTTATATACTGGTATATATCTTTTTTTTTTTATTTTTTACTTTGAACAGTTAAATCTGTGGATCAACTTCAGATCCATCTGTTAATGTTATTGATACTATATCTGTTAATATATCTCCTTATTGTGTCTTAAGGCAACTTGTTTTGTATGCAATTAAATTGAGCAATTGTAGTGGGTACATTTAAAAAAAAAAAGTAAACCTACACATGGCAGCACAATGGAACAGTCATCTCTATGCTAAGCTATTTGAAGAAAACATTGATTTATTTTTTTAGTAGACAAATAGTTATATGTGCTTTATCTAATAAGTGCTGTTGATCTAGATCAGGGGTGTCACACTCGTTTTCATTGAGGGCCACATCGCAGTTTTGGTTGCCCTCAGAGGGCCGCTTTTAACAATGAGTAATATATGAATATACATGTGTATATATATATATATATATATGTATATATATATATATATATATATATATATATATATATATATATATATATATATATATATATATATGTATATATATAATACATTAAAACTATATTTTTTTACATAAGCTGCAAAAAAAATATTAACATTTTGCCTTAAAAGCTGGCAGCTCAGTCACCATAATTTTACAGTAAAAGCAGTGTTTTTTTTGTTTTTTTTACAGCATATAACCAAAATTGTATAAATGGGATGGAATGGAAAAACAATACCACTGTTTTAGCGGTAAAAATCAAGCAACAGAGCTGCCAAGGTTGTTTTTTTTTACCGTAAAATTTTGTTTTAATGGGATTTTTTTTTTTTTTTTTTTTAATGTTTTAGTGTCTTACTGTATATGGAAAAAAAACAGTACCAAAGTTGATTTTACGGTAAAAAATGTAACCGTAAAACCTATTGTCAATTTTACAGTCTACAATTTGATCGATCATTTGTTTTGAAATAAGTCAAGCAGATATTTATGTACAGTATTTATCTTTATTTTAACAAAAAATATTTTTGGAATACATAACATAATCCTTAGATTTTATTAATATTGAATTTTAAAAGATATGCAATTGCATGCAGTACATGATTTTTAGTGTCAAAAGGGAAAGAAAAAATATATTTAATAAGAAAAGATTAACGGTGTGGCACTGTTGGGAGAGTGGCAGTGCCAGCAGCCTGAGGGTTCCTGGTTCGATCCCCACCTTCTACCAACCTCGTCACGTCCGTCGTGTCCTTGAGCAAGACACTTCACCCTTGCTCCTGATGGGTCGTGGTTAGGGCCTTGCATGGCAGCTCCCGCCATCAGTGTGTGAATGGGTGAATGTGGAAATATTGTCAAAGCGCTTTGAGTACTTTGAAGGTAGAAAAGCGTTATACAAGTATAACCCATTTACCTTTTAAGCATTTTATTAACGCATATTATTTCCAGTCTTTCGTGGGCCCAGATTTGGCCCCCGGGCCTCGAGTTGGACACCTGTGATCTAGCTAAATCAAAAAAATATTGTTTAACCTATTTTAATTGCGTTTCATTTTGTATTAGCAAAGAGACTCAAATATGCACTTAAAGATGTTAATCACCTTTAACATGCAATTGTTGTTTCCCTTTTACCCAGTAGGAATAGACCACACTGTATGATGTCAATGCCAAAGATACACAGGCAGCTTATGTCCAGTCAGTGCACTGTGGGTCAATGTGATCACTGTGCGCGCTCACGTTGATTGCGCGCCCTCGCTGCACGCGCTGCAGGGACCCAGCTGTGGACGAGGGCGGAACAAGGACTGTTGTTGCACTGCCGTCAACGGAGCTGCCGGACTGGAGCACCAGGACCACTCTCCCAGCCCCCGGTGACGGGTAAAGTGCGTCTAACGGCTATTCTTTTCTTCTGCAGACTCGTTTGTGGGTTATTTGAACGTAGAAGACGCATTTTCCCCCTCGAAATGGTCTCGCGCGCATCGATGACATGATTGACGTGCTTCCTTCCGCAAGAAGACAGCGTGGCGTGTCAAACTAGCGTGAAGGGACACTACATGAACCTTTCATTTCTTCTTTATTAAAGTCTTACTATATGCTTACTGTATTCGACAGGTAGCGCGTACAGACGTCATTAGCATAAAGGTAGCTAACTATAAAAAATCCCTCCTGCGCCCTTTAACGGTCTACGGAAGCCTGTTGGGCTCAGGTGTCAGCAGCCAATTAGCCACCTTAGCTCACTGTTGATTAATATCTCATTTTTGCCCAAGACATTTAAGGATATAATAGTTCTAAAGCGTGAAACATGGCAGGGGAGCCTTAGTGTTGCCCTGCCAACAACATACTTGCTGTCCTCTGAATTGCACTAATCTTTTTAAATAAAGCCTTAAAATTTTCGGGGGACATTTGGTGCCATTCTGTTTTTTAGTGTGTTTTTTTTATAGATAAAGTAGTATTTTCAAGACACATTTGTTGGTCATAATAATGTATATGTATCATATTGTATATGTATTGTGTGCTTTTTTTCTTTTTCTCTTTCTTTTCTTTTTCTTTTAAACCGTAATTTTACAGCCTTTTTTACATCATGGCCAGGGGACTACAGATAATAACTAGTCTTCTAGCTAATTTTGGCTTTTTTAACCATGTGTAGTCATGTGTTTTATGAAATGGCATTGTCCCCTTTGAAATAAACTAATCTAATCTAATGTCAAAATCCATTTTGATGCCACTTTTACTTTAACAAACCAATTTACTCGTTATGTTTGGATATTATTTTTGGACTACTAGCTGGAAATGTTTAGGTTATTATATTTGTTGACTACATGCACAAGCATTTTCTTTTACTGTGTGTGAAGTGTTTGTGTTTCTGTTTTTAATGCCACTTTGTTTTGTTTTGTTTTTTATTGGAAAACTGTAGCGTTTTGTAAACACACGGGTCTTTAAAGTACTAAAATGGCGTAAAATGTAATTCATATTTTGTACGTGTATCCTTCAGGCTGAATTTCTTTTCCACATTTGAAAAAAATCGGATATTTTTACGGTACTTTTTGGGAACCTTTTTGATTATTAATTCTTGACAAATTAACTACAAAATGGAGGTTATTAACTGTCGTTCAATAAACTGCTATGACTTTACACAATGTTAGCAACAACCAAATAGGCTACAAGATTACCTCAAGTGTTTTAGGTTGGCACGTATATGTTGACAAGGGGTTGCCTTACCGAGCAATGCAACCCGACACAAAGCCCATTCAGCTTGTTTGATCACTGAGCCTTTCTTTATCTCGTCTCTGTGTGTGTGTCCTTTTAAACCTGCAGGACCTGCCAAAAGAAGCTAAAATGCGAAAGATTCCCAAAACAAAGCGATATCACTTGGAGGACGAGATGGATATTGTGGATTTGTTAAAGTGTTGCTGGCAGAGAGAGTGAAGAGACAAAAGAGGGACCAACAACAACCCAGAGGAGCCATTCTCTCAGGCCCCTGCTTTGGAATTCATCTCCAACAACGGAATAAACCAGTAGGTGGAAAATGCTGCAGGATGCTTTGCAAGCCACGAACAATCAGCACTGAAAGTAAATAGCTGAGAGCAAGTGGCGGATTCTTTCATGCTGCTCCAATCATTTGGGCCTCCACCTCCTTGCAGCCCAGGAAGCCTATATAATGTGCCTCCTATTTATTTTTAAATCTTCACTGCCGGTTGCCTCCAATGCAAAGAAGGCTTAGAAGAATTTTCGGCGACCCTGTGGGCTATAGTTGATAGTCTGGCTTTTCTCCGGTATTAAAATGCAAGAATCGTTTGGAAGGGATCATATGGGAGAGTACAAGACAATCTTCTGCAGACGAACTGCTCGATTTCCTCGTTTTCCCATCCCGCTCTTCCTTCTCCTTTTATTCATGGCTCCTCCGGCCAGGGCCATTCACATGGAGGCCACGGAGAGCCACAGCGAGTTCAGCTGTGAGCCCATCCGACTGAGAATGTGCCAGGATCTGCCTTACAACACCACCTTCATGCCCAACCTACTGAACCACTACGACCAGCAGACGGCCGCACTTGCCATGGAGGTAAGCAGCCTGCATTGTATTTGCATTGGATGTTTTTGTCACGGCGAGCTGCGAAATTGGATAGCCGCTGCAGGGAATTGGAAGGGGGTGGTGAGGTGTAATTACAGCAAACGGGCAACTGTAAAGCAACAGCCTGCAATGTTTCGCATTGTCGTGTCACGCACCTGCTGAAGGGAAACAAAAGGAGCTCAAAGGCTCAGATGTGATTATATGAAGGAAAAAATCCTCAAATCTCACAACAATGCATCCACCGCCAGTCGACATATTGGTACACCGAGGAAGGCAGTGTTGTATTTTCATCCTGGGTTAGCAACACTGTATTGATCCTGATGTCATAAAGCAGAGAACAGCCTCTGCAAACACAATTAAATAATCCATCCTTCACCCTGAGTGCACACATAAGCTTTTTGCACAGACAAAAATGGCTAAAGCTGCATCCTTACAAGTATTCAAACGGAATAGTTTCCTCATATGGGGATTGGATGAAAATCTCCGTCCACAGTAGTAGCATTAAAATGTCTTTGTCCTAACGAGAACACGTTTACAAAATGTACAATCTACCAACACAAGCTCATTTTAGCCAGTCACAACCCTGCAAAAAGGCAAGATTACAATACTTGATTGCTTACTTAATTTGCGGAAATTAGTAAAAAAAAATAAAAATTATTGCGTAAAATAACGGTGCATTTATTTGGTGACATACCCAAAAAAACTTTTCTTTTTGGCAGTTTCGACAATTACTTTTTAGAGACCGAAAAGGCAAACCTTTGAAAATGATTGCACTATTGTGCACTACCGACTCTTGACATAGTTTCTATCCAGAAGCCATAAGCAAACTATGTAATGCACTGAAAAAATGAGGCCTGTGCAATTTAAATTTGGGCCTTTTTTTTTTATTTACAGAATTTATTTTGTGATCACTCCACATTTTCAGACACTTCGCTTGCTTGTATGTGTGTAGTGTGGATATAAAGTACGGGTGGAAGATAATTTGTCTTAGTATTTATTGATTGTATATACTTCTTATGGGGTTCTCTTTTTGCTTTAAATTCAATTAAATAATAATTGTTGTATTTATTTGCGAGAACAACAAAGGAATGTATCTAACACCAAAAAAAAATGGCGGAACTAACTGCTGTTGTTTCCTTTGTGCTGCTCAGGATAATGAGCTTGTCCAGGGAAGTAAACATTTACAACGAAGACACCTTACGCCCATTACCCAAATATTTGCCAAATAAAATATTTAAAACTACTCTTTTGGATACAACCAGACGTAGGCATACATACAAGCTACAGTGTTTGTGAGATCCCTGCGCAGAAATATTTTTTTTTTATTGTTGTCTCTCGTCAAAACCAAGTGCTGTAGAGCATATTCCCCAAAATTGCTACTGTTAGTATAATGTAAAGGCAACTGGATAGTGGATACACGGAGGCAGGCATGCTGTTCAAGTTCTTTTAGTCGGGCTTTGAATATCAAAGAGTCCAGAAGAGTAGGTGATCTGACCTCTTGTTACAGCTTTGTCTTTTAGCTGCATGTTACCACGACCAGAGACACACATAAATGTGTGCGTGCAATTGCTGAACAACTAATGATAGCTATTAAATGAGAAGGCAGACAGTCGCACAAGTGCTGCCAGAGCGACAAAATGTTCCATGCTGTGGGAGGAAAGGTCCAAATAGTACAGAGCAAGCATTCGCTGTGTGCGAGCGTGGATGCACATTAGCCATCAATATCACATTACACTTCTTATTATTTTGTTAGTCCCTGGAGACGAAACGTGTAGATCAAGGTGTGGGGGATTACTAGTCACTAATTAGTATTTTTACAGGAAGTATTTCTTTTCACTACCTTGGAATAATATTGGGCTTGGATATGGAGTTGAAACAAATTAAGACTATTTAAAAACATTATTTTAAATGAAAGAAAATAACAGAAAAGCTACCACATCTTTAAATATAAATGTCGTGTCTGGAGTTGGGTTTTCCACCCACATTTCTGCCGGTTTCACAGCTCATGATGTTTTGGCTACCTTGATAGTCTGAAGAACACTGTAAGATAACAAATACAGCCAGCCGAATCAAATTTCGCCCCAGCTTTTCACCATTGCCGTATTTAATGACGCTTACTGAAAAGCAGTTGAATTTGGAGAAGGCCAGTCCACTTGATGTTGAGGAGTCACAAAATCTGAAGCTCTGATACACACATTGAGTTTGTTCACTTCGTCGAAGGCTTCACTCAGCAAATGAAAGCTCAGCTAATGTTAAAAATGAAGTTACTTCCCCCTGTGACATGTCAAAACATGGCTGTGTGTCTGTGTGAAGAGCATCTGTTACTGAACTTGCTTTGACCCACATGACGAAGTAGCCTTGTAACTGACACTGTGCGGCCCTCTGGCCATAGAAAGAGACTGCTTTGGTCCGAGTCGCAACTTGAACCCTGCTAGCATTCCTGCTCGGCTCTGTTCTGACCTGACCAGATCCAGTCCTGCTGCGAGCCCCTGCAGGAAAGTCAGTCAGAATTGAGATGCATAACAACTGTTGTATTGACAAATATGCTAATGCAACATTTATTTGCCTTTATTTGGATCACCTCCAAATATGATGTCTGTAGTTCGTTTCAAACGTGACATTTTAGATGTAGATTTAGCAGGGTTTCCTCCAGTTTGCCAATATTCTTGTGGCGGTGTTGGCGTGGTTATGAGCGTGGTCAATATGGCAATGTCATATAATTTGCATTACCGTCGATTTGTTTAAAAAGGCACAAAAAATGCACACACATTTAGAAACAAATCTGTGTTATTAGTAATTAATATAAACATTTGTTCTTATACTATATCGTTTTGCTCTTTTATAATTGTTATTAGCGTACAATGTAACATAGGCCATATATTATATGTGTATATATATATATATATATATATATATATATATATATATACACAGACAAAATAATATAATATGTATATATATAATGTGTAAATATTACAAACATGTTATTTTATATCGCTACTATAGTACATTTTTAGTCTACTTTATACCTTTTTGTTTTCACCCTCTTTTTGTGCCCTCGTGTGCATTATCCTTTCCATCCTTTGTTACTGAGCTACTGTGTGGAACAATTTCCCTTGTGGATCAATAAAGTTTGTGTAAGTCTAATACCAGTGGTGGCTGCTGGTCTTTCAAGTAGGAGAAGCTAATCTTCGGCTACTTTCGAAACACGAGTACATTTTCCAATTAAAGATATAACGATACTAGATTTGATTGAGAAAATGTCATTTAAACGATTGTAAAATTCTCCCTATCAATGCGAAACAACAGAATGAAGCTTGAAAAATGCCCTGGTGGTGGTTTTTAGTTTAAGATTGCTTATTCGCTCCTTTTGCTGTCAATCAAAAAGGGATTCCGCCTCAGACATCCAGGCTAACCGAGGCCAAGCTCACTTTCTATACACTTTCAGAGACGTTTGGTGTCCATGGGCGGGACAAAGCCGAACCTTTATCCAATGATTGTCGAGTTTGGCTGCAGCGTAACAACTCACTCCATGCTCCCATTGAATGAGAAGAATGTCGCGTCAACTGTTGCGAAATAAGCTGATTCTGAACAAAAGTTGAATGGATTGTAGTGCATATTTAGTCAATGAAATGTAAACAAAACAAAAAATCTGATTAATCACACTCTAATTCTGTGATTAATCATGAATAATCACAGGTTATTATTTGCTTGCATTAATAAAATGTTTAAAAAATACCCTAATATTTGGATACACGTGCAATTTTGTAGTCAGAATGTCATACAGGAACAGTTTCTAAATGTTTTACTGAACTGCAAGTCAGTGATTTACTCAAAACTTTGTGACAGTTAGTACAGTAAGAATTAAGTGCACATTTTTTTGTCTAGAATATAAATATTTCCTGCTTAAGTTAATAAAAATAAACATATTTCTTTAACAGGAGTATGTCCTGCTTAACTTAAAACATAATACATTCAGTATTCAGCTTTATGATAGAGCAGGTCTCCAACGTTCATCACTTTGAAAACTACTGTGATGAAGAGATATTTGTTTAACTAATATGACTGGCAACATTTCAAATGAATGAGATCTCCTCTCAGTGAGATTGTCTTTATGCTATGTTGTGTAATTTATCATTAAATAAAAGCATCACACACACACACACACACACACACTCATAGATCATTAAAGTTTAATAAATGACACGCCACTAAAAGTTTTAATCCACAGAGCTCTCTTCTCCTACCGAAGGGTGCAAACTGGATGTGTAATATCATTGAATGAGGACGTGCGCTCGACCTTGGAGCAACTGCACTCAGTAATGAAACAAACACGCTTACATAAATTTTGCACTTATTGCAACCATAGACAGCAGAACACTTGTATTTTTACTTTTATACACTGACAAGATGCCTGCTGCGTGTTGGCGACTGTGTCGAAACTGCCCAGTCAAAACTGGCGCGTGACATCACAATTTAAGTTTGAAAACAAAATAATCTCTGTTGGCCACTTACTTAATAAAAATACTGGACAAAGTGCCTCCCTTGACAGCTCAATACGGAACGCGTTTGTTTCTACATACGGGACGATTTCTTCTTCAAGGGACGCAAGTGGGCGCAGAGCACATCACTAACTATCACTGGTGTGTGACGTGATCACTGGTGTGTGACGTGATCACTTCCTGTGCAATGCGCGATGCCTTCAGGCACCAGACAAAACACACTTTGATTAATCATCATTCATTTATGGTAATGCAATTTTTTTAAATTAATCACATGCATTAACACGTTAACTTTAATAGCCCTAATTTTAAGGTAAGCTGAACTTCCCTTAAAGTCTTAATCAACAGAGGTGTGGACTCGAGTCACATGACTTGGACTCGAGTCAGACTCGAGTCATGAATTTGATGACTTTAGACTCGACTTGACAAAATGTAAAGACACTTGCAACTCGACTTAGACTTTAACATCAATGACTTGTGACTTCACTTGGACTTGAGCCTTTTGACTTGACATGACTTGCTACTTTCCCCAAAACCTAAAGCTTAAAAAATTATTTGGGAGCGCTCCGTAGCTTTCATTTTGTACGTGTCTGTCTATCAGCGTGTGTGCTGCGTGTCAGCGTGTGTGCTCTCAGTACAACAGCCAATCAAATTAGATCTACATTGTTTTCATTACACAGGCATTGATCCAATCAAATTGCAGGACAACCAATGAACAAGAGTTGTCAAACAACGCGCCAGTGAGAAAGATTTATACCAAAGTTGGTTTCGTTCGGGTATAAAAACTACGACTTGGTCAACGAATTGCCATATGCAAATCACGCAGTTCGAATATTACAGACGGAGACGCAACAACTTCCAACTTCGTTCGACATTTGAAGTTGCACAAAGAAGGGTAAGTTTTGAATGTAAGATACCGTTTATTGGCTAAGTAACATGACTTTTATTTGCTGTGTAGTTAAATCAGTGAAGCTGTAAACTCACTGCTAACGTCATAACCATAGACATCTTATATAGGTACGCAGCATCGAGCGCTACTGCCTACTGGCGCAGACGAGACGCGGGGCCGCCATCTTGGAGTGGTGATCCGCTCCACTCAGTGCAATTCATTTGGCAGGAGCAATGAACTGTCAACGCATTTAATTAATTTTACCTCACTGAATACCACTCATTTTCACGCGCTTTTTTGTCATACGTGTAGCTATGATAACGGACACATGTTTTATTATTCATAGTTTGCTTAACAGTAATAGAATATTCTTATACGCTATAAGTGACCAGACGTCCGAGATTAAAACTGGGAATATAATCTCAGAGAAGGGGGAAAAAAACGGTCAGCTATTTTTAAATTGAAGGAACAATATGATTACGTTATATATACATGCTACATAAACAATGTATGAATACATTAGATATCTATATATCTTATAGACCGTATCTCTGTTGCTGCAGCAGCAGAGAGTCTATTCTGTCGTGACACTTTGTATTGATATTTTGTATTACATTCTTCCCTTAAATGATCATGTTTACAGTGATTGTTATATATGTATTTTTTATGTATGTCGCTTTGTATAAAAGCGTCTGCCAAATACTTAAACATAAACATATATAAACACCTGAAAGTCTTTATATCAGCTAAAACCACCAATCTGTTTCACTGGATTCAGAATAAAACCAAATTCTGTTTTACCCAGCAATGTTAGTATTTGAATATTGTTACTTGAAGACTTATTCCTGGTTACAATTATACTGTTAAGAAAGTATTGTCTTATATTTTGCCTAAAATGAGAATGCATTATAATCAATGGCGGCTGGTGAATTTTGTTTTAGGTGGGGCAGAAAGTTTGTAAACCAAACCCCTGTAGGGGCGTCATCCACCCCCAGAAGATTTATTTGTGATTTTCACATACAAATATTGAAGATCTTTGCTCCTTCTCAACTCTGTGGTAATGTTATTTTCATAAAATACAACCAATAGTACATTAATGTTAAATCTTACTTGTGAAAAGTAATCCCCCGATTCCTATTTTCAACAGTCCGCTCATTTGAGCAGGAAAACGCTGAACACCAGCCCGGCATCTTTGTTTTCTACCTGTCAACTGTCAGTTTAGGCTGCTCGCCGGCTCCTCATCACCACTTCAAGATGCAAATTGCTCGCGTCACAGCAACCAATATTGCGTCTACTTATAAGATGTTTATGGTTATAACGTCATTTCAAACACGGCAATATGTTGCGTCCACTGCAGTTTGCTACCTTATTCATACTTTTTGTCAAGTGATTTTTTAAGCAGGGTTGCATGAGGTACCTATACATAACGTTACGTTAGTCAATGTATCACACAGAGTAACGTAACGTTAGACGGCGGTCAGCAGCACCGCATATTTTAGCCACCTACAAAAAGACAAACATAGTCAAATAAAGGTCAGTTAAAATATATACTATATTAAGAATTGTGTACATATTGCATAGGGCCCTGACATCTAAAAAGTACAACTCTGTTCATTGTTATGTTCATGTATTTGTTATGTTTTTCATGTGTATGCACACATCAACACACATACAGTGTGAGATGAGATCAATGAGATAAGGTAAGAACAGAATAGAAACTGCTTTGGAACTAGTTACGATGCAATATGCCATGGAAATACAATGTTAACACTTTTGTACAAATAAGTACAGTTGCACTTGTTTTTGCAAATGTGTTTATTCTGTAAAGGAATGAGTTAAATGTTTAAAATTGTTTAAACTATTAAAATGACTGGTTAATAGTGCTATTATGAATTGCAATGTCAGTACTATTTTCTTTCCTGCTATTTCAAATGCACTTGTTTTAATAAATAAATACAGCGGTTTAAAAGCATACACAATCTGTGTAAAAATAATAGTCTGTGGTCAAAAGGACTTGAAAGGACTCGAAACTCAAAATGCAGGACTTGTGACTTGACTTGAGACTTTCCAGTCTTGACTTTGGACTTGACTCGGGACTTGCCTGTCTTGACTCGGGACTTGACTCGGGACTTGCCTGTATTGACTCGGGACTTGACTTGAGGGCAAAGACTTGAGACTTACTTGTGACTTGCAAAGCAATGACTTGGTCCCACCTCTGTTAATCAACACTGCAGTCTCCAATCCCAACATTATTTTAAGACGAAATAAGCACTGATGTAATCATAATAACAATGCAAGTAATGCTTTCAAACCCAGTAAACTTTTATTTTTCATATTTTTTATATTTGTAATTTGAAGGTCAATAACTTTTAAATTTTTCTAAATAAGCAAGCAAACAAAAATAAAATGAACTCTCAATCTTTTTTTTAGCAAAAATTGCACTTCAATAATTATTGACTATCTTGAAGTGCAGTTTTTTCTCCAGTTGGAAAGACTGGGTCGGGCCATTTCCTTCCAACAAATTTGGCTTACTAGCTCATTCGTCCGTGTTGAAAAGCAAATCTTGCTCATTCGGTTTAAAGCCTAAATATTACCACAACGGTACATTGCCTTTGCAATCGTATTTCTTTCTTCCTTTTTGTTACCTTGCAGAGCTTCTCCCTAACGAGTCGTGACTCGCGAGAATCTGTCTCTGTTGTAAGCCTGAGGTCCCGCCTCCACTCACTTGTGGATGGTGGAAGACTGACAAAAGGATTCACGTTTTTCATTTAGTTTTGCTATTGAACGAATGTGCTCACTGCTCAAGTGCTGAGAGCGATCCACAGAGTGAACCCTCTTGCACCCTGTTTGAAAGCGAGAGACAAATACAGCAAACACATGTGGCAATGTATCGATGGCGGCAAACTTGTCGGCTTCATTTTCATTTATTGTTCGGTTAACTGACTTACTTATGTGCTCAGACCTGATTCGTTAGATTTTACCTATAATCAAATAGTTTTTAGAGAGTAAGTGATGGGAGGCCTAAACATTGCCAGCTGTTTTTAGACACATCACACCAAGAAGCAGTGACTGCTCTGAGGAAGGCTGCAGTGACAGCCGAAATTGTAAGCAAGTAAGAGTTAGCTCTTACTTTTGAAAAACTTTTTGCCTGCTCGAATTAATCTTTTTTTAATATTTAAAGAAGACATAAACACGATCGATCCACCCTCCTAACAAGCGTGCTGTATGCTGGGGTCCTCAGCAGGTACTCAATTCACCTCTCTCCAGCAGGGAGAGTTTATTGTCCAAATAACATTTTAAAGATGACTAGTGGGATGCATTACGGTTGTCTATGCCCATGCATTTCTTGATGGTGTGGAACTGCGGTCTAAAATGAGATAATTCAGGACTAAAACAATTTGGCGCCTCGCTTGATTTGAAGGACAGTCAAATTTCTATATAAACATGATTGTGCTTCAGTTCAACAGTATTATTCAGTAAATCTCTATTTATACTTTCTTTTTTTCAATGAAATCAGTCTACTGGAACAAATCCCTTCTTTAAATGTACCAGAGAAGAAAGGATGGCTTTCATTAAGACATGGCAGCTCCTAAAACATTTGACAAACAATTGACACTCCTTTCCCATGCATATATAGAAACTTCCACTCCCTGTAAGAAAAAAAACAACCACTGCAGACACCCAATTGTTGTGTAGCATTACAGGTGCCTTTTACGGAACCTTAGCCACAGACTGTAGCTGTTGCTACACCTTTCTGTGTCGGATGGCAGAGTGGATGATTGGTCTGCCTTGGAGCAAAGCTTCATGCAGAATTTAGATATTACTTAAGTGCCATGTTTCAACTTCAGACCTAAGTATTTAATTAACTGTAAATAACTTCATTTTTCAATTCAGTGAAGTGGACATGCTTTGGAAAAGTATGGTTTCCCCTGTTCAAAATGCGTAGCCACTTTTATTTAGCGTAATTTATGCAATGAGTTTGTGTTACAAAGCAGTAGTTTGTGTTGACGAGGCTCTCTAAGGGCTAACTGTTCCATAGTATTTCCTGTATGAGTGACAGCGGAGGTTAGTAGTGCCGGCTGCCATCTTTAACTACTGCTAACTAGCTTCTAATCGCTCTCTCTCTCTCACTTCGGCAAAGAATACATTGATTTCCACCAACCCATCAGCCACGGTAGTCTATAAAACCTCAACTAAAGGGTGCAAGAGATTTCAACCAAAGAGGCTAAGTGCCTCTAGAATAGCGTCCGCCTGTGCAAATGGAGAAATTCTGTCTTTAGGAATACGTCACCATTTACTACTCCATCCATCTGCCATGGTATTTTATGGCTCCCAGAGGATGTGCCGTACCGTAAGTTGGGGCAGTACTTGAGCTCACAGATTTAGATGGATGGCATTTATAAAATACTACAGGAGTTTAAAAAGCAATTACTTTAACAATAAAATATATGATTATTTATGAAACGTAAGAGGACAGGGAATTTTTCCTGTTTGTAATGTCATTTTGTCTGATGTAGTCGACTGAATCAATTTATTGGAAATCAACTAGCCGCCTCTGTTACTTCGATGGGCCTTGGATTAAAAATTTGGGGTGTTCCGATCGGGGTTTTATGCTGCCGATAACGATAATCCATGAGAGAGATTGGCCTATACCCATACCAATATGTATTAACTGTTCCTTTTTCATTGTATTTATGGTGAGTGGTATTGCCAGCTTAACAATGTCAACACGATATTTAAACTAGTTCTTTCGTCTCTTATATTACATATAATTGTTTGATCAAAACAGATACAATAATACACAATAACTAAACAAAAGTAAAAACTACTCATTTAAATCCTTCGATTTTTGCCCTCACAGTCTTCCTGTGTCCAGGGAATTATTCCCTAGTTTGTAAAGATGAACAAAAACATAAAAAAAAAATTTGAGAAAATAAAAATATTTCCCTGAGGGAACATTCCCAATGGATTAATAAAGTTGTTATTTACCGGTCTACTCTAGTATGATACTACCCTTGGTATCGACACCGCCAATAAACGGATCGATTCGATCGTCCTGTTACATGTCACACCAACAGTTATTGTTATATTATCCTGTCTCCAACTCTTATTAATATACTTGTTCATTTCATGTTAATAGCTGCTTACTTTCTGCTGTAATGCGGTTTCATCTACATTTCTTAAAGTTTATTAAGAACTTATTTCTCGGTGTTGTTTAAAGCTAGCTTAGCAATTAGTTTGGCTTTTTGCATGCCTGCACCTGGTTTCTTCGAGTGTATAATATGTTTAGCCCTTTCCTACAGAGATAAGACTTGATAATAATACTCAAGATACTAAGAAATGCAGTTTATTTGCTGTAATGTAGGTGATTATTGGAAGTCGTTCCACAGATGATCGTTTATCGGCATTAAAAGGAGATGGCTGATCACATATTTTTTCACGAAAATCGTTCGATACCGATTGGTGGATGATCGATGGGCACATCCCTAATTAAAACTGTTTTCAACAACCAAAATAAGGAAATCCAGGTAAAGGCACTTAAACTTCAATTCAATTTATTAAAAGTAAGTAGCCGCATAAAGGTTGCAAACAGCCCCTCTAAGAACATATTATTTATTTCACAAGTTGAATGTTAATGTTTTGCGTTTTTTCGTTTGTTAATTAATTATATGCGCCAACTATGCAAAAAACAAATGATACGTTTAGTTGTCACGTTTTCTTGCATCTAGAAGGTTTTTCTAGTTTATCTGCAGAAATGCAACTGTAAAACATAAGTGCACATGTCGTGAACATATACAGAGATCCTTTAGTTCGGGTGGATTCTGGTGAATGTGAAGTATTAAACTGAGATCTATTGCACTTTAAATTGACAGATTTCAAACCAACGAGAAAAGAACTACAAATGGACTGTGATTGACAGGCAGGCAGTTAGGTAGTAAATCAGTGTTAAAAGACACTTAAGAGCTTTTCTTATCCCTCAAGACCACCCATGATCTTTAACTCCACCTACCTATAGACAAAAGCGCTCAGGGATCTTTTTTTTTTTTTTAGTAATACTTTCAGCTATTCACAAGTCCCGATGATTCCTTACTTCTTATTTAAAAAGTTTGTATTACGTTGATTTGAATTAACTAATGTAAAAGACAATTAGACCTAGATAAAAAGCTTACAAGAGACAATAGAGTAGCAAGTGAAAGGGAATTTAAGGACAAAAGAGAGAGAAAATAGAGACAGAGTGGTAAATTGTGTAAAGTCTTTAGAGCCCACTGTCTTCAGTGTTTGTGTTTCTCTCAGCATGGGAGGCTGTCCTTCAAAATTAAACTTGCCCTGCTTAAGAAGGGCCACCGTGAGGCCACGAGGTCCCCGCAACAGAGAACGCTTGTGTGAGAGAGTTCACCGCATGATGTGCTGTCGTGTGGTCTCGCTTTCCATTGTGTGTGCGCGTAAAAAAAAGAAGAAAGAATTTAGTTTTTAATAGTGTCTTTTTGTCACGGGGTATTATTTTTGGTGCTGTGTATGTGTCCTTCTGTGCACGTTGGTGTGTGTCCTTCTGTGCACGTTGGTGTGGGCGAGTCGAGCACATCTGAAGAGGCGGTCTATTCACTGTGGTAGAGACAGACAGGTCCTCATCCCATTTAAATGTCCCTGTTTATTTCCGTTGAACTCTTGATTATCATGCTCATTCTGATGGAGTCTATTGAAGCTGCCAGCCCAAATGAAGCAATCATTTATTTATGCACAGAACAAAGGCGCTGCCTGGTGCTGCTTTTTGGCAGACTGTTCCCATCGGCATAGCTGCCACTGCTGCTTATCCACACTCACAATGGCAATAAAGGCAGATTTAGGCAGACATTGTTGAACTTTTCATGGAAGCAACGCCGTCAATTACTGCTTTACATTACCTGATATACCTTGGAAAGGGTATATTCAATATACTTATTCAAATGGCTGTATTGTCTTAAATGAATACAGTAGTGTATTATATATATATATATATATATATATATATATATATATATATATATATATATATATATATATATATATATATATATATATATATATATATATATTAAAAGGCAAACTTTTGTTTTCAGTAATTTATACATTTTTAATCCTCAAATTGTATCCACATCTTTCCAAATATCTTATATTAAAAGATGTGTACATAGAAATCGCTGTGGATACGCTATCATGTCACGGATTTGAAGATCATGTGAGGGATTTGAAGATGTCGGTTAGTAGAAAAGTTTTTAAAGTTGAATTAAAACGGACATACATTCTTTATAGTGATAACCTACTGTAGCATCAGCCATCTACTGGGTAGAGGACTAGTAATACCTGAACAATTATTACATTTAATTGGTTGTTGAGAGATCATTAGCATCTTTAGCTTTATAGCTTACTGTAAGCATTACAGGAATATGAGCATAAATGTGTCTGTCTTAGGCATGTGTTGTCCACTCCAGTTAATGCCCAACGGTGTTCAAATGTGGTTAAACACATAAATATAGCTTATCCATGTCTTACGGACCTAATCTGAACCCGTGACCCAGTCTGGAAAATAACTGTGTATTTGTGTGTGCGTGACCGCTGGTGAGAGATGTTTAACCCACTACTGCTTAGCCCAATCTCAAACTACCATACACATGCCATTGAGCCGCTTAGCTCCCATTGGAGCAATAGTCTCACATCAAATCTAGGTAGTAAAGGAAATGTCGTTCTACATGTTGCTGCAAAATCTGTGCATTCCTGTTGCTTTAACCACCGCCTTACTCATTCCTCACACTTGACAGAATGTATATTAATCAGCAGAGGGCCTCACTTATGCAGACTGTGGTGTTTGCGAGTTATGGGTACTACTACCAATTTCATCTCCATTTCCTACATCTCTATCATTTCGTCCGACCCCCTCTCTTACGCTTCTCTCGCTTTCTTACTACAGCACAATGCAGCCTATTGTTTGTGCTTGTTTGATATACTTCAGATGCTGCGACCGTGTGTGTGTGCTTGTGGGCCCATGCAAGTCCTTTCCGCTGTTATCCTCCAAGAGACAAGCGCCTGCTGGAGCCAACACATCACCTGTTGCCATGGCAGTTAAATAGGCAGAATGGAAAGGGCAGGAATGGAAGAAGGCACACATGCAGAAAGGGAAGGGTTGGGCGGTTGGATGATGACTGCATGTTGTAGATGGGTAGAGGTAAATGAAAGAAGGGAGTAAAGACCAACTACATTTAAAAACAAATTATTTCTAATAAATACTAATTGGTTTAGGTATATTCTATAGGCAGTTTCTGTTTGTTAGATTTTTTCATAACGTTAATTGTGATTACACTTAGTCAAGCCCAAAAGTATTTGTACCCCTGGCAAATTTTGACATAAAGTTACTTTTATTAAACAAGCACATTTTTCTTCTGATTGGAAATAATACAGGCATCTCCCAGAAGATAAGACAACATTCAAAAGGCGTCATTGTGGGGAACAAGTATGTCTCAGCTTTTACTTACGTTTGAAAAAAAATCATACATCTAGATTTGCCAGGGGTAAGAATCATTTCAGGCTTGACTATATATACACTGCAAGACAAGAGTTTGTCAGTAAACTTAGCAAACAATTAGAGATGTAACTATATTAAAATATAATAGTGTTTATCATTAATATAGTGATATTGTTAAATAAGCCTTAAAAAGTACTTATACACACACTGAAAAGTTTTGACCTAGTAATTTATTTTAAATAACCAAAATAAATACACACACTGTTCGAAAACCCGCTATGTTGCATGTTATGTGTTTCTTACTATATACTCCACTGAAAGTGTTTGTCTTAGTATTGTATCTGTTTTATTGGCTAAGATTTTATTCTTTTAAATATTGGTTTGTATTCTCTCACTTAAAGATTTATTTAAATGCAAATTGTAACAAATAAAATCTATTATTATTATTTCTTATTTCTGGCAGGCGTTGTGGCATCCTACTCTGTTTAGCGGTCTTTCAATGCACCGTAAAAAAAACACCTCGAAGTATAGAAAGATTACTGTCTTAAGAGAACACAGCTTGTAGGTTCAATGTGCACAATATTATATCTTTAGTTTTACCGCGGTCATCATTAATACCGTTTATCATTACATCCTCACCAACAATATAAGCTTAAAAATAGCCAAAATAGAAATGTATAGATGCATTTAAGGGAGACAAAACTTACAAAACCATAGACTGGTAGCGACATCAGCTCTTTTCATATGCCTGTAAAGCAGGTGTGGGCAATTAATTTTTACCGGGGGCCGCATGAGCAACCCGAGCACTGCTGGAGGGCCACACCGACAATATTTCAATTAAATTTTGCTCAAATTATTTTTGATATACCGTAAGATAGATAATAATAATAATAATATTTTCATTTAACCTAACTTATCTTTATACAAAAGCAGATGGCTTTTGATGGTTTTATTTTTAACACTTTCTTACACAACACTTCCTGATATGCAATACAATGCAAAAATTTCAATTTCTGTCACTTTATCCTGCATCCTCTTTGTTGTGAACGTAGCACGCCTGTAAGGTGATTGGCGAAGAATGAGGAAGCGTTGCTGTTGCGGAAATGAGGAGTGAGGATAGATGTGCGTGTGGAAAGAACGAGATAAGTTGAGCTGTGTTAGTATAGCATGCTCAATAAAAGTTTAAAAAGAGCATCAGACTTGGTGTGCACTTCTTTTGGACGTTACAATTGATGCCAGAAGTGGGATGAAATGCCTCCCAGTTCGCCTTGCCATCAAACCTGGGAGTCTTCATTGAGGGCGGAATTCCCCCGTGGCAAGCAGCGTGGTTGCACCTGTAAACGCTGCCTCACTCTCTCTCTCTCTCTCTCTCTCTTTGCGGCGAGCTCCTCACGTGGCACGTAGCACACAAACAGTGCAGTATGCGCAAAGTTTTACTTCTGACACCAATTGTAGCGTCCAGAAGAAGTGCACACCAAGTCTGACGCTCTTTTTAAACTTTTATTGAGCAAGCTATACTAACACAGCTCAACATATCTCGTTCCTTCCACACACACGTCTCCTCACTCCTCATTTACGCAACTCAAGAAGACAACATCAACTTCAGCAGGTCGTTACACTATATTCTTTAAACACAGCAACGTGTGTACCACAAATTAATCTTGTTGTTGTTGAAAACACGCCATTCGTCATCAACTTTTCTCTTTTTAGTGTCTCGGGGATAACCGGGCATCACTTGTCGCTGTGCGCCTTCCCTCACAGGACATACGCTCATAAATAACACTTTTCAAAATAAAAGCAGCACAATTGTATTGCACGCACGACAAAGATGTTTTTTAAAATTTATTTTGTAATTTGTGATTGCCGCTGCGCGCACGAGCATACATCCACACGGAAGTAATACAAATAACGCTTTTCAAAACAAAAGCAGCACCGTTGTATTGCACACTCGAAATAGATACTTTTTAAAATGTATTTTGTAATTTATAATTGGCCTCACACGGGCCGGACAGGGACGTACAAAGGGCCGGATGCGGCCCGTGGGCCGCAGAATGCCCAGGTCTGCTGTAAAGTCAAGTCTTTTTCTTGTTTTTTTGTATGAACGGGAGGGGTACATAATATTTTTCTTTCTTACCAATACCGATAACTTCTTGCTTCTCCAGACCAATACTGGCGATCCCGATCCCGATCAGCATTTTTGGCCTCCGGTCTCGATCCAAATATTTTGGCCTCTGATCTGATCCAATATTTTGACAATGTTTTTATAGATTATGGAACTGAAAATATTTCTGCAAGTAATTAAATGAACACAATAACATAATTTTATAAATCTTAAATTTTCGAATTTGCTAGTATCGCTGTAAATCAGAATAAATACATTTACAGAGAATTAAAAGTCAGTTTCACTTTAATATTTTAGAAAAATAAACCATTCATACTTGAACATCCCATACACTCAAAAAGACGGGAGTCATTTAAGTCGGACAGAATGTAATGTACAACAAGAGTATTGTAAAGCGGTGTTTTTCAACCCTTTTTGAGCCAAGGCGCATTTTTTTCTTTGAAAAAATCCGGAGGCACACTCAGTAGACAATAAAAAGTCCTTGTCGCAATTGTTGGATATGAATTTAAACCATAACAAAGCATGCATCACTATAGCTATTGTCTCAAAGTCGGTCTACTGTCACGACCTGTCACATCATGCCGTGACTTATTCTGAGTTTTTTGGTGTTTTCCCGTGCGTAGTGTTTTAGTTCTTGTCTTGCGCTCCTATTTTGGTGGCTTTTCCTGTTTTTTTGGTATTTTCCTGTTGCAGTTTCATGTCTTCCTTTGAGCGCTATTCCCCACACCTGCTTTGTTTTAGCAACCAAGAACATTTATGTTGTTGCTGTCTTTTTTTGTGTGGACATTGATTGTCATGTCATGTCATGTACAGATGTACTTTGTGGACGCCATGTCTGCTCCATACGTTGCAAGTTTTGGCTGTCGTCCAGCATTCTATATTTGTTTACTTTGTAGCCAGTTCAGTTTTAGTTTCGTTCTGCATAGCCATCCCTAAGCTTCAATGCCTTTTCTTAGGGGCACTCACCTTTTGTTTATTTTTGGTTTAAGCATTAGATACCTTTTTTACCTGCACATTGCCTCCCGCTGTAGCCTGCATATTGTGATCACAACAAACCATCGTCGTCTCATACGACCTGTCCCCGACATCTACAAAGCAATGGACCAGTTGGAAGATTCAGCAGGCTTGTTCTCGCGAGATTTTTTTTTTTGACGGGTTTAAGGTCAAGAGGGATACACAAACCCAGAAAATGGCTTCCTTATTATCGAGTGGTGCTGATTTGGAAGTAAATGTCGACTTTGAGTACCGGTATTTAATGCGATGGAGTGTTGACTCATTGAAAGACCATTTGCGTTGTTGTGGACTAAAGGCATCTGGAAATAAAAAAGATCTTGCTGCCAGGGCTTTTGCTGCGTGGGAAATGGGAGTAAAAGCCAAGAAAACCGGAAAAGAGGTAAACAACGAAAAGGCTGAGGACTACCAAAAAAACCTAGTTGATAAAAGACACTGTTAACTTTTTGCCAGACCCTCTCTTTATTTCTGACGGTTGGCTAGGACAAAAGGATGGCATGAAGCTCTGGCCGCCTACCATGTACTTTGATATAGGCATGTACCTTGGTGTTACAAACATGGGCACAAGAATGCTTCAAAGTTACAAAGAAGGCAAGGCTTACAGTTATTTCACAACAGGTCGGATTTCCTTTATGTTTGTATTTTAATGATACCATATTTAGTAACACTCATGAATGTCACAGTTTGTTTCCATCTTGTGAGGTGATATGTTTTATTAGAACATCCCACAACGGCACAAATTGTCTTCGGCATATTAAAAAATATACACGACACGAAATAAACAAAAATTCTGAAATATATATTCTACTATTCATGCTGAAGTGTAAAAACAAACCATGAACTGACGATGTTTACCATAAAAAGTATGGAGTCGCTGCCTTTGTTTATCCCTCCCGAACTTTGACCTCGACAAATTGGACATGCGCAGTAGCCAACTTCGAACTGGTCCATTAGTTAAGTTTAAGTTAAGTTAAAGTACCAATTATTGTCTCACACACACACAGTAGGTGTGGTGAAATTTGTCCTCTGCATTTGACCCACCCCCTTGTTCACCCCCTAGGAGGTGAGGGGAGCAGTGGGCAGCAGCGGTGGCCACGCCCGGGAATCACTTTTTGGTGATTTAACCCCCAATTCCAACCCTTGATGCTGAATGCCAAGCAGGGAGGTAATGGGTCCCATTTTTAAAGTCTTTGGTATGACTCGGCCGGGGTTTGAATTCTCAACCTACTGATCTCAGGGCGGACAAAGTGCCACCTACTGATATGGAAGAGAATAACATGGTTACTCTGCCGAGCTCTAGACAGCACCGACACATTATTTGCGGATTATAATTATTGGTTTGCAAAAAATACTTTTAACCCAAATGCGTCCCAAAGTCACCAGCCTTGGCGTCCCTATAGACAGCGATTTTAAACTTGACGAACAAGTCAATGGTGTTTTAAAATCGTGTTTTTATCATCTTCGTCTTTTAGCAAAGGTAAAACCGTTTTTATCTTTTAACCTTTTTCAACAAGTTGTGCATGCTTTTATTTCAAGTCGCTTGGACTACTGCAATGCACTTTATGCTGGCATTAGCCAAAAAGCTCTCTCCCGGTTGCAGTTAGTCCAGAACGCGGCAGCACGACTTTTAACAGGGGCCAGGAAACGCCAGCATATAACCCCAATTCTTGAGAGTTTGCACTGGCTCCCTGTTCATTTTAGAATTGATTTTAAAACCTTGCTGTTTGTTTTTAAAGCTTTACATGGACTGGCACCTCATTATATATCAGACCTCTTCCAAATTTACACTCCTGCACGCGCTCTGAGGTCCGAGAGCCAGCTCCAGCTCGTGGTGCCCAAGACCAGACTTAAAACCAGGGGAGACAGGGCCTTCTGTGTGGTCGGCCCTAAACTCTGGAACGCTCTGCCCCTCCATGTTCGAACTGCTCCCACAGTGGAGTGTTTTAAGTCTCGTCTTAAGACCCACTTTTATTCTCTGGCTTTTAACACTACGTGAGTTGTCTGGTCCTCTGTTGTCCTCTGTGTTTTTAAAATGTTGATTTCTATTTACTGTTTTAATTGGTTTTACCCTTTAAAATTGTTTTTAATCATATTTATTATATATTGGTTTTATATGTATTTATTTTTTGTTTTTATTCAGTCATTGGTGAAGCTAAGGATAATATTTTAATATTGTTGTGCAGCACTTTGGAAACATTTTGTTGTTTAAATGTGCTATATAAATAAAGTGGATTGGATTGAAATAGGTGCAATTACATAATCTCCCACGGCACACCAGGCTGTATCTCATGGGTGCCGCGGCACAGTGGTTGAAAAACACTGTAGTAAAGGACGGAAAGTGTGCTCTTGTTTTTTTGGAGGGGTGACTTGACAACAGTGCTGAGTGTGGGTAGATAAATATATAAACAAGAGCACCCCCAAGCTACAGCTGCCGTCCTTTCTTCATAGTGAGCGCGCACCACGTCAATCAAGTTTTTTTTTATGTTATTGGATTTATCTATGAGACGTCATAATTCCTTTTATCATGCACCCACTACTAATATTATCAACATTAAATGGAGTGAGGAAATTAAAATAAGCCATAACAGGGGCAACCACTGTCTGCAATTGTAGTAGCTGTGTTTTATGAGCTGAACCAGAAATAACTGGGTACAAAAGACAGTAAATGTTGTATCTTCGGTTATATTTAGATTTTTTCAGGATCTCCGTGTGAAAACGGCGATTGTTTTGTTTATTTAACATTCATAATTATCGAGCTCTTAATCAACAAAGACCAAAAATAATGACATTAGAAGAAGACTCGCTGCTCTGCCAAACAAAGAGAGAGGAAATGAATGAATGCTGATGTTAGCAGACTACAAGGATGACGACGTGGAGGAGGTGGACAACTGCATATGCAATATAATTGCAGGTCTAAATTGGATGGAAGCAAAAGACGAGATGACGAAAGGAAGAAAAAGATCAAGCCAGAAGAGGAGGAGGGGAAATGAACGTGAGGGGGAATGTCATTATAAGCTTTGTCCGATGCTCCTTACTGAGGGCTGGACGGACATGGGTAAAGAAAATCAATGAAAAGCACAGACGTGTGAGAGGAGGGTGCTTCTTTCCTAACATTCTTTTCAGTGATTAGGGAGGAGAGCATCACGATCACCTCAAATCATGTGTTCACAGTCAGCGCCATCAAGATAGGACATACCAGGCCCAAGGCCAAATGTAGCTGTCTATGTGAAGAAGAAAGTGGTAGAAGTAATTGTTACATAAGTACTTTTATCCCGACTGAGGTGCTAAAAGCAAGTGAAGCGTCAGTGAGAACGATGTAGTGATGCTAATTGAGGTGTGCTCTGGCAGTATTTGTGCTGCAGGGCTTCACTGACTGATTCCTCACCCACTCACTGGGTGAACATTTGACTCCTCATGTCAGGCAGAGATAGTAACAATAGGGGAGAAAACTCTAGGAGGGTGTGAGGTTAATATGTCCAGATGGTCTCCCGAGCAAAAACCTAGATTTTTCTCATGAATATCTCCTTCATGTGTTAGAAAATACTCAACTTTTCCAAGTGCATTTAAATACCAACATGTTAGTCACTTTAATGTGCGGGTTTAGGGGATTAAGTTGCTGATTTGTTTCGTATTAGGCACACAAATGCGCCATCAAAACATTAGGAATACTTGCAGACTAGTTTTAAAGCCGTATGGTTAAGCTGATAGCCCACTTGTCACACATAAAGTCCATGTAGTAAAAGTTAAGCTCTTTAATGACAGCTTTTTATGTACTGGACCAACATTTTAATGGCTCTTCCCTAGAGTTCCTAACCATTTAAGCAAAAAAACTTGACCTCATCTGATTTTTTTTTTGTTCAGATGATTGCATCTTGCATATATTTTCTGTGTGAAGATCTGATTACTTTGGCATTTTTAAATGACTGCATTGCTGCCAGATTTGTTTCTATGGAGCTTTAAACCCAATAGCCTGTCTTCTTGATGGAACCTTAACACAAAGCTGGAGGTTTTTGTTTGTGCATGTGTGTGTAGTTCTCACACCTCTTCCAATCCATTTGACTCCCTAATCCACCAGGAAACGGCCACTTCTATTCTTTTTTCCGCTTAGTTTTTTCGCCTATTTTGCAGCACTGCCCTCTCTGTCCTTCATTCTTTTTCCTTTTTCCACTTGACAGTGGGCTGGTCTGTGCCGAGCTGACAAACTGGATTTGGTCAGCTGCGATAAGCACTAACCTAACACACTTACTATAATACCCTCAGGCCTAACAGACGACTGCTCCAGTACGTAATGCGATGATAAAAACCGAGCAGGTGCAGTAACACTCCTTGCTGGAACAAGTTGCGCTTACAGTTTAGTACAATTTCTTAATGTATTGTCTATTTTTCTGCCAGCATCACATCATTTAACTGCTATCTTACCCTCATTTGCACTGTTGGACCTTTAATTATGTTCCCATTTTTGTCTCTGGCTTTCTTTCTTTCTTGATTTTTTTTTTGTATTTAGTTTTTTTTTTCTTCCTCCAGGGGGGTTCCTCCCCCTGAATTTTGTGGAGAACAAGAGTAAAGAAAAAGAAACTTAATCCCTTCATTGAATAGGAGTTGAACCAGTCAGGGGCTTTTTCTCATTTACCTTCTGTGTCAAAAAACCCAACCTGCTTCTCATTCCAAACGCTCACTATTGCCCCGCACCCACTGGCACACACACACACACACACACACGCACGCACGCACACACACGCACCACACACAAGCACACACACACAAACGAACCACACACACAGAAATTGACTTTATTTTTTATTTTTTGTCAGAACATCAACAAACTAAAGTAGAATATTATCTCACTAATCCTTTGTAGAGGGTCTTTCTTATGAATATGTTTGTCAGTTGTAGGTAGTTTCCTTTAGTTACTTGTGTAATGCCAACAGCACTGAGAAAAGCTTGATTGTTCCCAGCCACACACGTTCCCAGTTATTCAAATCTATGATGTTGTTGCCCCCCACCAGTTAAGCTTCTGGCTAAATGATTACAGAGTTGGTTACGTTATAGATATGTTTCTACTTATACAATATATTCAATTTAATGGAGCAGTGACTAAATGACAAGCTATTACTAGTGCGTATTGTCCAATGGAGACGTTATAGGGAAAAAAAAATAATTTCAGACAGATAAACTGAAAATATACAAATGCTTCCATCTTCATTCTTCACCTTGCTTGATAATGTATCAAAATTAAATTAACCTAAAACATTGTTTATTTGAAAATTAAAATGTGTATATTGTGGATGTTCCGATTAGGGAATTATGCTGTCGATCATCCATGAGTAAGATTGGCCGGTACTGATCACATCTATTAATTGTAAATATTTAAATTTATTTATGATGAGTTATTTTGCCAGTTTAACAATATCAACACAATATTTAAACTAGTTCATTATTCTCTGTTATTGCATTCAATTGTCTGAGCAAAACAATGTCAATAGTACACAATAGGGGTGCACCATTTTGAGAAAAAACCTAATTGCGATTTTTCACTTAAATTGCGATTGCAATTCTATTGGCGTTTTTATATTTTCATACATAAAAATGCATGACACTGCGAAAATAAGTGAAGGAACACGTTACTTTTAGACTGTCAATCAACATATTCTTGTCTCAAGAACAATATACAAAAATGTATTTAAAAAAAAAAATTTGGCTATATACAACTCATAGCTTTTGTCTACATCATGCTGTTAAACTGAAGAAATACTCGACAAAAACTATACAGTGTTTATGATGTAATGTCATCATAATGTATAATAGTGCAAGTAACCATTTAACAGTACACACTTTTGTTTTTTTCATTACTGTTTACCATTGTACTGTAATTGGAAGGTAAATAACTTTTCAGCGTTGGCGCTAGGAATTTTCAAACTGGGGTCCCACTGACCCCATCAAGTTATAAAAATGGGGTCCCACAGTAAATTTTTGGGGTCCCACTTTTTTGTAACCGTTTTGAAAACAAATGATAAAAGTATGCATTATCCTGTTATATCTCACATAATATGTTTTTCACAATGTTTTGGGCACTCAACCCCCTTTCACACAAGGCGGAATTCAATGGAACGGAGATGAAAAATTCAACCATCAACGCAAACTCAGGATAATCATCCCTGAAAAAAACAAGTTCCTCTACAAAGCCAAGCAAAGTCGATCGAGCAGAGGTTCTTGCATGGACTTCGAAGGCCATAAAGTCATGCAAAGCCTGTTCTTCCTGGAACTCTGCAGCTTCTGAAAGATGTTTCGCAACTGTTGCTAGCGAGCCCTGCCCCCAAAGTGGCAACTTCCTGAGGGGATAGTGCCTTCAGGTGTTTTGGATTCAGCAGAAGATCCAAGTATTTCAGGAAGGAAACAACTGAAAGAAAAAAGTCAAATGGAACCATGTCAATTGTCAATTAATCTAATATTGATTTATACACTGTGATGACGATTGTAAGCGTTATTTATGAACTTGAATCTAATATTTATTCATACTGTTTGATGATGATTGTAAGCGTTATTTATAAAGAGTCAATTAGGTAATAATTACTGAGAATTATATTCAACTTGCTGGCATAAAATCAGACCCATGGTTTTATACCATTGATACAGTTTACATTGTAATATTTTCCAAATGCATCCGACTGGACTTGAACCCTAGTCAACTGTGTGAATTGGGGATTCTAACCACTAGTCTAGAACTACCAGGCTGACAATGAGGATGGTAATAATATTGATTAATCATTTCGTACCAGAGTCAGGGAATCGTTTATCCAGGTTGGAGAGAATTTATTTGATGAATGCTGCTCCGTTGGAGTCAAAGTTGAGAGAATCCTGTTCACTCTTCTTCTACTCCACATCCATCCACCTGATCAACTGGCACTTCCTGCCGTTTCTTGGCTCTTCCCATCGCGTCCACACTGGACTGCATGGCAGTCAATGTATCCCTTGTCACAACCTTTAAACTATTGGAAGCCTGTGAAGTAAAGTAAAAAAAAAGGATCCAAAGTTAAGCTAAGGAAAAATGTAAAACTTTCAATGGTGAAAAAAACAAACACATGTCTATATTTTTTATATTTGGGGTAGAGAACTACATTGTAGTTATTGTACATACCTGTAGCTTATATATTGAAGTTTTATTCCGCAAATCAAGTCGCCATAAAACATCGTCAGAAAGAGGAAGCAGAAATACACAAAAGTAATTATGTCACACTAGTATAAGAAATATCTCAGTATGTAACATGAGTGAACAATATTTGGTAATATTTACAACAATACCTTCTCAAAATCAAAGTTTTTTGCTTGAAAAACTTTGCTCAGCTTAGTGAACAATGGCAAGATGTCCAGCAGCATACACGTAAGGGCCACAAAGTTGAATGTCTCAACACGCTTGCTTACGCCATTGGCTGTCCCATTGTTCAGATTAACTGCATCCTCTCCTAATGCAGCTACTAGTGCTGGCCAGCACTTTTCAATCGCCTCCCCTGCTTCATGAAGTGAGAGTCATCGCACAGAAGGAGGTTTCTTTAGAGCCACCTGCTCACTCAATTAAATGTCCTCAATTTCTCAAAACCTATTGTACCTGGAAGAATATATGTCAAAATAAAATAATTAATTACTTAAGTATTTATATTTCATATATTTCTGTGGTAGTGATCATGTCAGTTATGTACATTGTGAGCATTACAATGAAACATTTCATGTAATACAGAAACACCAGTTTTTTTATTCTTATAAATGTATGTAATGTAAGCAAGAAATGTACCGTAATTTCCGGACTATAAGCCGCACCTGACTATAAGCCGCACCAGCTAAATTTAGGGGAAAATACAGATTGCTCCATATATAAGCCGCACCCGACTATAAGCCGCAGGGTTTTGATGTGTAATAAGCGTAGTATATAGGGGTTCCTGCTACCACGGAGGGGATTGTCGGGACAGAGATGACTGTTTGGGAACGCAAAGCGTCCCATTTATTAACAATAAATCTTTCAATCATTCAATCAAACTTTCACATCTTTGACATGGCGAACAGCATTCGTGCAGAGTACAAATAATACAACGGTGCAAAGTAATACAAAGTGCTCGCCTGTACGTTATCAAAATAACCAGCCTACCGGTATATGAAAAGTCAGTCTTTAATCATTGTGTCATCGTCTTCCTCCTGCGTACTAAAACCACCGAAATCCTCTTCGTCGGTGTCGGAGAAGAACAGGCCGTAAATAAGCCGCACCCTTGTATAAGCCGCAGGGACCAGAACGAGGGGAAAAAGTAGCGGCTTATAGTCCGGAAATTACGGTAAATGTTCAACTCACCTCACAGGAAAATGTTGTAGTAGTTGAATATTTGGGAAAGGTCCAGTTGATACTTTTTCAGTGCCTCAACTTCATTTGCACTCTGGGATACAGGGAGTGCCAATCAGTGTGCATCTTACAATGATGTGATAGCTGGACACTTGTTGTAAATAATTTGAAGTAGTTAGTAAAATGTATATATGCAAACTATGAAACTTTTTTTTACCAAAAGGGGTAATCGATATATAATAAGTTAAAAAACAAAAACAAAAAAACCTACACACAAGTTAAGAAGATTCAAACTTGCACATTTTAAAATTAATTTCAAAAACAACTTTACCACAAATCTAAGTAAAAATGAGAACACTAGAAAGCCACAAGCTTTAATAAAAATAGCACAGACATACTGTACATACCAACGCCATTCTTTTTCCCCATAATGACAGCTGCTCCATAACTACCCAAGCTGACAAATTGTTTAGGGTCAATGCTCCAATCTTCCACAAAATTTAGCAGTGCTTCAAGAATTGTCCACTACCTGTCGATTTTGCGCAAAGATGACCATGGGCTTTCCGTTTATTACGATTTAGAATAATTAAGAATACTTCAATGTATGTATGTTAAGTTTTTTTCCCCCGATATTTTTATTTAATAAGTTGTCTGTGTAGTTATTTCAGTATAAAAGTGTAAAAAGTGTTTTGCTTTGGTCATGAAATTATGATAATGGTGTGCCAGGGCATACATGCATATGACACATTTAATTGATTATTCTCACCTGTATGTAGATCATCAGTCGTTATAATGCCAATAATGCCAACAAACTTAGAGTTTCACAAGTTAGTTTCAATGTCATTTAATACAGTGGCACTCAATGCCTCTAGCATTTCATCTCTGGCTTCGTGGTGGCCATCAGCTGCCGGTATGCTGGCACCATTGGCCTTTTGCAGCTCAATCAGGCTTGGGAACTTCGACAAGGGGAGGTTATCTTTGGCCAAGTGATACACAGTCCGCAGCTGGCTAATAACACTGTCTTTACTTGCCTCCTCTGCTCTTTTCAGAGCGCCAAAAAAGCTGCTGGACTGCTTCCCAGCCGATTCGGCCAACTTGTGAACTCATGTTTCTTGGTGCCTGGTGAGGCTGGATCTTTGAAAATCAGTTCACCCGGTCGTAAAGTTGTTTGTTTTCTTAGCCCGTTTACATGGCGTGCAAAACATCTTTCCATCTTCATAAGTGAGCCATTTGCTAAAAAGTGGCTCTTGATGCCACTTTTCATTGAAGCTTAGCTTCTTGGGTTTATTGCTCGCCATGACGAAGACTATAACACAAGGGAGTCCAAATACCGGAAGTGCAGTGTTTGTGATTGATAAAACTTTCGGCGAATCCAAATTTCAGAAATTGTACCGGAAAGTTAATTACCTTGAAGTCGACCAAGAAGAACGCAAAAAAAATCCATAAAACACGTCCCTGGGACGGGCGGACTTTGGGAAATGCGCGTCCTTTCTGATTTCAATGCGTAAAAAGACACAAAAAGTGTGTTAACGCCAACATTGTTTTAATTATCCTAATTTAATAAACAGAAAAATTAAATAGACTCCCGTTTCTGTAAGCAAAAATGTAACTTTTTAAGCATTTTCTTCCCCAGTTGGAAAAACTAATTGGATATCGTTTTCTGTTTTTTGCCATCATGTGATCACGGCATTCTCGCTCGTTCGTCTGTGTTGTACTCATATTGCCCATCCAATTTAAAGAAATATTACCACAACAAGACATTTAGCTTTCTAAACATTTTTTCCCCTCCTAATTTTTGTTACTTCGTAGCATTTCTTACTAGCAAGTTATGAGTAGGAAAGCTGTCTGCTTCGTGTGTGTGTGCGCAAGTGTGCGTGCATGCGTAAAGCTGGCATCCCGCTCTCCGCCCACCGAAGCAAAGTGATTGACTGAAAAGAAGGCTCACTGCTTTCAGTTAATTGTACTGTTAAATAATATATATATAAATATATATATATATATATATATATATATATATATATATATATATATATATATATATATATATATATATATATATCAATCAATCAATGTTTATTTATATAGCCCTAAATCACAAGTGTCTCAAAGGGCTGTACAAGCCACAACGACATCCTCGGTACAGAGCCCACATACGGGCAAGGAAAACTCACCCCAGTGGGACGTCAATGTGAATGACTATGAGAAACCTTGGAGAGGACCGCAAATGTGGGTAACCCCCCATATATTCCAGTCCACACCCAAATCCCCAAGATGTCTGACTTCAGTGACAATTTTAAAGTTAGTATGTTGGTGCACAATGATGAGCAGTTTAAGCTGTTTCTGATACTTACTGTTTTACTTTCACTCATCTCCTCTTAGTACTCCTCTTCAAAATATCCGAGCCTCCAACCTCACAAGTATAGGTGACCATTACCCAAAACCGTCTGGTATTGACTTGCACACTTCTACACTAGAAAGACTTGAATGCTGTCTGAAGAGCAATAACACAACAGAGGAAATAAATGCTTACGTGAAAGGGGCAGAACGGGGACACACACAAAATAGGAGTCACACACATTTTCATTGCATGAGTTACTACAAGCAGACATGAACAAAGAGTCTCCTTTGGCCAGCGAGACGCACTGATGTACAAACGCAAGCAGCCTCCACTCTGTTAAGTGCCGCCTGAGGGACAACACAGACATACACGTAAGAGACATCTCAGTGATAAATACTACGTACGTCCTGGAAGCAACTGCTGCTTGAAATTATTCATAGGGAGATTCTCTCATCCATTATATTATCCATCCATCCATTTTCAAATTTTTTTAGTAAATCCCACAGAGGACTCAAACATTAGCACTATGTGAGCCACAGTGCTGACATTACTAACACATTTGAACAACATCATAGGAGTTAAATAAGATGATCAAACGTGCAGCTCCCTCGTCTGTAGCTGACTTTGCAGGGCTGCATGCTGTGTTTTGAGATGTGTAGAGAAGCCTTTTAAAAAAAAAACTTTACAATGGTGTCCTTTACGACGTGGTGGGCGTATCCACGGGGTACTTTCATCTAGCTAGGGACAGATCAGAGGTGGCATCATAAATGATAAATGGGTTATACTTGTATAGCGCTTTTCTACCTTCAAGGTACTCAAAGCGCTTTGACAGTATTTCCACATTTACCCATTCACACACACATTCACACACTGATGGCGGGAGCTGCCATGCAAGGCGCTAACCAGCAGCCATCAGAGGCAAAGGGTGAAGTGTCTTGCCCAAGGACACAACGGACGTGACTAGGAAGGTAGAAGGTGGGAATTGAACCCCAGTAACCAGCAACACTCAGATTGCTGGCACAGCCACTCTACCAACTTCGCCACGCCATCATTCATGTCCATGAGGAAATACCTTTTTCCCTGTGACATCCTAAAAACATCAGAAGCGAGCTTTTCATCACCTCAAAAATTATATTTGAAATTACCCATATAACTGTTAGAACATCGTAAAAAAAAGTCACTTTTGGGAGCTGTTGATGAATGTGTACCCTCCAAGGCACGGTGGAAAAGGCCTATTGATTATCATTAAAAAGTCAAACCTTAAACATACTCACTGATACAAATATAAGTCACACATCTCTGAAATACAGCTTAGAGGTAGACCTGGGCCGATATTCGATACGTCAATTAACCGAACGATAAATGAAAATGCACTCGATAAGTTTGCCAGCCTCAATAATTGCCATATGCATGCGTTGTAACGGGCTGCAAGAGCCATAACTCTTTTGCATTGGTTGCAGCAGCTGCTGCCATTTGTACTACATGCACATTAACGGTAATAATGATAATTGCTGTAAAAGTCCAGACGGTTAGTATTACTGTATTCGATTAAAATTATCGGAAAACCGTGATTGATAATTGCACTTTGATAAACTTACGGACCGACTAGCATTAGCTTGCTTAAATGCTAACATGAAAACAAGAGACATTAACGTCTTTCCCATTAAGAAACGTCATACCCCAATCTAAACTAGTATGAACACATTGCTGTCTAAACAACTAAGATACAGTATTCATATTGAACAGGCTAGGCTGTGCTGTGTTTGCTCAAAGTGATCGATATAAACTCCACAGTGTCGCGTTGAAACAGACAGAAAGACACGATCGATCCACGCATGTCATTTCCTGGACTTGCAATTTTTTACGACAGAGCTTTTGAGATGTCACATTCTGTGATATTTGAATGTTTTATTAATGTTTTGTATGAAAAGTAGCTTACCTAGGAGTAAAATGGAACAAAAATATAAACATGAAGAAGTAGATTTAAAAAAATCAGGGAGTATTATCATATTTTCAAACAATTTCACTCTTCTGTCATTGCAATGAATGACGCACTCTCATGTAATTTATTTTGGAACATGTGGATTTTTTTGTTTTAAACAAGGCACTTAGGGATGATGTTTGATAAGAAATTATCGAGTTCAAGCCTATTATTGAATCCTCTTATCGAACCGATTCCTTATCGATTCTCTTATCGAGTCCAGATAGGCTGTTGTATATGGAAAAAAACACACAATATTTGGTTTAACAAATCACTTCACATTCTCTACTGCTCGCTACTATAGTATTACCATATCTGAGTTATTGTGCAGAAATGTGGGGAAATAACTACAAATGTGCGCTACATTCGTTAACCGTGTTACAAAAAAAATTAATTAGACTGATACATAATGTTGGATATAGAGAACATACAAACACTTTATTTATTGAGTCAAAAATATTAAAATTCGATGATTTGGTAAAATTGCAAACATGTGGAATTAAATGATGGAATGGATTAAGTAAAGAAGTTAAACATTGTACTGATATGATCCAGTTTAAGAGGTTGTTCAAATGAATAGTGCTTACAAAGTACAAAGAAGAAGAATTATGAGAAATACTTTCAACCTTATTGAAAATAAGATATTCTTCATCTCAGTATATTAATAATGACTGAATTAATTAATTACATATTACAAAACTGTTGTGTATCTTAATTCACAGATATTTTATTATAAAAAGGTCAGTAAATTATGTATATATTTGTAAACGCTATGAAGTGGTAAAGGGGTAGGATTAAATAAGCTTTACTTCTTCCTACTCCTGTAAAGTGAAATGATATGAAACTGTGATGTATTATACTGTAAGTGTTTTCATGTTCCAAATAAACTAAAGAAATAAAGAAAGCACTAGTTTATTAGACAGACTTGCAAACTCTGTTGTGGTGTAGGCTACAAGATAACGTTAACGTTATCAGACCCATACAAAAAGGCTCACGTTAACGTTACCGTTAGCCACTGACTATGCTTAGGTAACGTTAGTCTAGCTAACATTACTGCAGTCCTGGTTGACATAAGAGGTAACGTTACTACAAGTGAGCAGATATGGAAATTAACCGGCAACAGTTAACGTTAGTTACTCAGCGGCGTCACCGCCACTGTAACTGGGACTGGGGAAGCTGGCAGAAGAAGAGGGGCGTTCTTCGTCGTCTCTGCCGCTGCTTTAACACGTGTCGAAGACACGACACGCTTGTTGTGCTTCCCCCCTTTACACGAGAGCGAAGCCTGGCAATAATTGCATATTGCCGCTTCCTCGTTTTTTTTGGTGAAATGAAGCCATGCCTTGGAGCGCTTTTTCCGGTCCATTTTTTTCCTGCTTTCCCTATCTGCGCCTAATGACTGAGCTACATGACGTCATTTCTTGTGATGTCCCGCGGGGCATTTCTTGTCGGGACGGGATTCGTTCCCAGGGATTCGAGTAAAGAACCAACTCTTTTTCTTTACTATAGTGGTCTCGATAACGGGTACCGGTTCTCAAAAAGGGATTCGAGTCCGAGGACTCGGTTCTTTACTTATTGAACAACCGGGAAAACTGGTTTCGAGCATCATCCCTAACTGTAACGTACATCTCTATCTGCAGCCTAACAGATATTAGACTTTCAAATGATTTGTATTGATTATTGATTTATTTGATGTAAAGTACCGTATTTTTCGGATTATAAATCGCTCCGGAGTATAAATCGCACCGGCCGAAAATGCATAATAAAGAAGGAAAAAAACATATATAAGTCGCACTGGAGTATAAGTCGCATTTTTTGGGGAAATTTATTTGATAATATCCAACACCAAGAATAGACATTTGAAAGGCAATTTAAAATAAATAAAGAATAGTGAACAACAGGCTGAATAAGTGTACGTTATATGACGCATAAATAACTAACTGAGAATGTGCCTGGTATGTTAACGTAACATATTATGGTAAGAGTCATTTAAATAACTATAACAAATAGAACATGCTATACGTTTACCAAACAATCTGTCACTCCTAATCGCTAAATCCGATGAAATCTTCTTCCTCGGTGTCGCTTCTAAATAATATTATTTTAATATTTTACGGTAATGTGTTAATAATTTCACACATAACTCGCTCCAGAGTATAAATCGCACCCCCGGCCAAACTATAAAAAAAACTGCGATTTATAATCCAAAAAATACGGTAGTAAAAAAAAGATTGATTTTTTTTGCCATCTAGGGCTGCTGAGCACATCGTTCAGGTTTCTGTACGGTTTCAAAATAAATACTGTATTCTTAAGTAACGTTTGTTTTGTTTTGTATGTAATCTTTTACATGAGATTGTTATTCAAATAAAGATTACAAAAAAGAAAACCATGGTAAGGGTGACGGCGTGCAAGAACATAACTGACATAACAGGAAGCGACGTTGTCTTCGCGCATGCGTGGACTGATTGTGTAGTGACATCGACGTCCCTTTCAACAGGAAGTGATCTTGCGTGACTTCACATAAACCGGATGTAAAACAAACAGACCACCCAAATTAAATTTACCAGTATTAAAAAAACATTCTAAAACATTTCCAAATTAAAATGGAAGAAGACACACATATTAAAACACACAATTAAAAATAATAATGCTCTTATGAAGCCAGAACAATATTTGATGTTTCTTCTGGCAAGAAAGTATATTTTGTGTTTATTTATGAGTTATACACACACTAAAATCTTTAACAAAGTTATATATTTTTTAAATAAGTACTTTTTGAGCATATTCAACAATACTGCGATAATATTAACTGCGATTATTTTTGTCACAATACCTTTATTTAGCCATTTTATTGATTGTTTTGGTTGTGTACATTTAAGGGTCCTCCACCCCCTCCTTAACAAAGACAGGGTATTTTATTGTGAATCTTATTTTAGGTGCCAAATTTTGCTAACAGACAGAATACATTTTATTTTTATTATTTGTTTGATTTACATAACTTGGATATCTAAATGTGTACATTTTAATTTCAATGTTAAACTAAACGAGAAATACAAGTTTATTGCATTTGAAAGGGTCTACTTCCATTATTATTATATATTATCCTTTCATCAGTGGTTAATTTGGTCTCAAAATAATGTTGACATCGTTTATCGGCAATGATTTGTAGGTCAATATATCATCAGGCAACATTTATCGGCCCAGGCCTATTTGGAGGGCTCTCTGGTGTTTGTAGTCATTCATTGTCAAGTTATGTTTTGTTTGTTTGTTTTATCCCCTAACTTGAAAAGGGTTTAGATTTTCGACCAGGGGTTACACTGGGACTTCACTCTGTGGTTTAATCCAATGATGAGACAAATCTCTGTTTATCCTTTTATTTTGGACTTGATTGTCTCTTTTTTTCATTGAATACTTATAAGGTGAAAAACCTTTGGAAAAGGTTGACAAATACAAAAGCAATTAGGGACCAATATAAACAAATTACAATAAACCATTTTTTAAAGTAAAAGTGTTTCCAAAAGTACATATACATGACCTTTAACTTTTAACAACCTTTTGGCAATTAAAATAAATTCAACATATCAAATCAAAACATCAAAATAATATAAGTCATCTCACCGTCAGCCACCCTGGTCTCTGTAAACAGTTAGGCACTACTGCATTTGGCAAATTCTCCTTCAGCAGTGTTTGTTGGCCTGAAGTCTGAGCTGGACTGCAGACTTAAAAAGGAGTGGATTTGATTGCTTCAGGTGAGAGCCTTCCTGATTACTGATGGCAGGGGTCACCAACGTGGTGCCCGCGGGCACCAGGTCGCCCGTAAGGACCAGATGAGTCGCCCGCGGGCCTGTTCTAAAAAAAATAAATAAATAAAAAAATAAAAATAAATAAATAAATAAATAAATAAATACATTTTTTTTTTTTTTTTTTTTTTAAATTAAATCTACATAGAAAAAACACAAGATACACTTTTAATCAGTGCATCAACCCAAACAACCTCCCCCATGCACACTCATCCACACCCACTCACACAAAAGGGGTTATTTCTTTCTGCTACCAATATTCTGGTTCCCACAACATAGACAACACATCTGCAAGGGACACAGTCCCTGAAGCACACATGATTGTATAGGCTGCTGGTCCACTAACATTTTCATTAATTACTATTTTTTATGTAATTATTTTTATATTGTTTTACTTTCTTTTTTATCCAAGAAAATGTTTTTTATTTATTTATCTTTTTTTATTTTATTTTTTAAAAAAGGGCCTTATCTTCAACAGACCAGGTTGTCAATGAAATTAGATTTGTTTAAAGGGTTTTTTAAACCAGGCCCAGTCCAGATAATGTCCAAGTAGAACTCAGCAACACACACCTTCATTCATGTACACAGAAAAAAATTAGGGAACACAACAGATTGCATATAATTTATAAACAAAATTACATTTTCAAAATAAGCATTTATGTACAGTCCAGATTATGTCCAGGTCACTCAAATTAGGGAACACAACAACAGATATCATATAATCTATAAACATAATTATACTTTCAAAATAAGCCTTTGAGGACTTCTCATCTTTTTTTTAATGTTTTTTGGCATCATTATCGTTTTCAACCATGTAACTTTCTAAAGTTAGAAAATACTGAATAAATGTTTTAAAGAAAGTAATACTAAGTGAATATCTGTTTTTGGCCTTAAAAATAGACATTTTACAGAGTACTATAATTAAATTGACTAAATCATGATTGTCAATGAACTCTCCTAAAATAACAGAAACCACATTAAGCTTCATAAACAAACCAATCCTTAAACACATTTTTTCAACTTCCACCCAAAACAAAGACACAATATGACAATACCAAAACAAATGCAGGGTGGATTCAGGTTCCTGACAACAAAATCGGCAATCATCTGACTCTGTCATATTCCATAATTTTAACATTTTCCCTGTGGGTAAGAAGTTATAAATAATTTTAATTTGAAAATAACGATTTTGCACATCGATAGTGGTTTTATAGATTAGTTTGAATATGGCATCCCATGGCAACGGGCAGTCAAAAAAGTCCTCCCATTTTCCATTTGTGTTGTTTGAGGCAGCCTTCAAAGATTTCTTTATTAAATAAAAATTATATATTTTTCTATTTATTTTAGTTCCTTATTGCCAACTAGAATTTCTTATTAGAGGTTTACAAACTAATAATTTAGTAGTTCCATAATTAATTATTTGTTTCCATCTTTTCCCAATTACTCCAGTTAGTTGATAAAATGAAAAGCTTGAGCAAGCATCACCATACATAGCTCTAAATTCATCATACTTCATAATTTTACCATTCTCATTGATAATATCATTGACAAAAATGATTCCTCTTTCAAACATATTTTTCCAAAAGAAAGGCTTTCCATCTATTACAATATTAGAGTTCATCCATATTAACTGCTGCAAAATATCGTCTCTTTTTTCTGGCACATAAAATTGAAAACACCACTATGAGTGGATTGTTTCCTTTATGAACCCCGCCATGTTTCCCAGCAGACTCTCTGGGAGGGGATCACTTGTAAAAAAGGATACAATTTCTTTTGATACAGTACATGTTTTTTGTCCAACAGGACATTTGTGTACCACTCAATGTTTAAATACATCTTTGGAACAATTGATGCTTTTAAAGACAGACACATAGCTTCAAGGTTGAGAAGTTTCAGGCCCCCATATTCATACTCTTTGTACAAAACCTTTCTTTTAATCTTTTCTGGTTTGCCGTTCCAGACAAAATCGAAGACCCTCCCTCCGCTCATAAATCTTAAAAAAGTTTTGTGATGGAGCTGGTAATGACAAAAACAAATAAATAAATTGAGGAATAATTAACGAGTTGGCAATAGACATTTTACCATACAAGGTTAGGGATTTCCCTTTCCATAACTGCATAATTTTGTCCAGCTTTCTTAGTCGATTATCATAATTTACTGAGCCTAGATCTTCCAGATTTTCTGGGACAACAACACCAAGTATGTTAACTGGTCCATCTGTCCACAAAACAGGCACTTTGCATTCCATTCGAAAGGACGTTCTCTTTAGATTTTCGATCCTTAACATTTTACATTTATCATAATTAAGCTTAAGGCCAGATTGCTGTGAAAATATGTCCAAAAGATTAAGAAGGTTCCGCAAACAATGAGGAAAAATCTTATCTTTGGGAATCAGCCTTTTCTGACATGAACTTCATCAAGAACAAACACAGAACACGCCTCACTGATGCACATCTGCAAGACTCACTCAGAGTTGCAGTGTCAAGTTACACACCAGAGTACAACACACTAGTTAACAGCATGCAATGCCAGGCTTCCCACTAACTGACAAAGAAACAGATAACAGATTTGGTGTCCAGTTCAAAGTGTGACATGATTTAAAAATTTGAGAGTTTACTTTTGTATTTTACATGAGTTATTATTTGTACAAACATGGTGCAAAGTAATTCATGATTTGTTAAAAAATGTTAGTGGCTAGCTAGTTAAAATGGGATATTGTGATTTCACAAGACTGTCTTAGAAGTGATCATTTGAAAATGTTCAATTTGAAAAATGTGCACTTAGAGAAAATATAAAAATAAAGTGTTGCATATTGATATTTATCTGTTTCTATATATATTTATTGTGAGAAATCATTAAGATGATCAGTGTTTCCACAAAGATAAATATCATTAATTATTAATAATAACAGAGTTAAAGGTAAATTGAGCAAATTGGCTACTTCTGGCAATTTATTTAAGTGTGTATCTAACTGGTAGCCCTTCGCATTAATCAGTACCCAAGAAGTAGCCCTTGGTTTCAAAAAGGTTGGTGACCCCTGCTGATGGTCTTCAGCTGTTGGGAAATGTTGTGTGTAATTCCAGTTCTGTCCTCTGGGGGGAAATGGGAGCCAAACTGACATTTGGACATGAGGCCCTTCTGTTTGGGTGAAGGCTTTGGCCTTGTGTAAAGTTTGCCAAAACATTCATTGTGGATGTTTGATGCTAAAAGAAGGCAATACAATCATGTAAAAGTTGTAGCAGCATGTTTAATGGTTGCAGCTGGTTATAGTTGGACTTGCATTACATTGGTCTTTCATCCACTTTCTTATTGCTACAGTCAGCATGTAATATATTCATCTTTGCTTATAGGGTCCGGTTTTGTCTTTACACTGTTCTACCATCTGTAAAGTGATGGCGTATAAGATGAGTGCACGCCATGCAGTTGTGTGCATTATTACAAAACTGTGTCATGCCCATCACGCACCGCTGCACCCCATTTGCTGGTGAACATGTGCAGATTTGGAACACGGCAATTGAAAACGATCAAAACATGCACACAAAGCCTGAGTGTGCACACAAACACGCACAAAAGACACACACAATGGCAGATGAATAGGTCTTTGCAGAAGTGCACTCGTACGCTGTAATGTGTGCGATGGCTTTTGTTGCTGGTCAATCAAAGTGCACTGTTTTTATCAGAGGTTTCATACACACACACCCAGCTATTAGATTTTGTTGCAGCACCTTGTAGATTTCATGCTTTGAAAAAAACGAATGTATGGTGAAAATGTCACACATGCATCTTACGCATTTTAATGAGCTGGTAGTTTTCCTGTGTGGATGGAAAACGCTGCAATGGCTTAAGAAGCAAAAGTCTGTCTTTGCCGCATCCTTCATCATGCAAGGAGATGTTTGCTTAACCAAGTGCTGCTTTACATTTTTCATGAGCTTCTGAATGTAGATGGAATACTGGGAGGTGTTGAGTTGCAGCACACTTTAGTCCTCTCTCATATTTGCTACTAACGGCAGTTAATTTAATTTTCACATGCATATGTTATGGTGATATATGGTTATGCTATTAGTTTATTTCAAATGTTTGCGGCCCATCACTTATTTACAGTTTTACATTTCAAAATGCATTGGTGTTAGGTATTTTATCACATTCTTGTGTTTTTACATCTTCTCAGGGACAATACTATTGAAGTGAAACTAGTAGGGTAATGGGGCAGGGCCGACATCCGGGCAACTGAGCTACATACGGGTTCTTCGAGCCATAGCAACCAGACTGGCGTTGAAAACAAACCTTTGCCATTACTCTTTAACCTGTCGACCTACGCTGATTAAACCCGTCATTCTGCCTCCAAAATGCTGAAAAACTGTGTTGTTTTTGGTTGTGCTAACCACAACTGGAAACAGGGAAAACAAAGGTCGTATTTTGTTCTGCCAAAGCGTGATAAAAGCCCACAGACGAGACAAATGGCTCGCAGCTTTACACCGGGAAAACGAGGACAGTTCTCACTGGAGTCCCCCAAAGTCCCGGGTCGTGTGTTCGGATCACTTCGTTTTTGGTAAATATAAGGAACAAAAATCCACCTTCTTAACCACAACTTGGCTATACCGTCCGTGCTAATGTTGTACTTGTTGAATTTGTACCTTATAACGTTCGACAGCTGAAGTTGTTGTTGTACAAAAATAACATGCGGTATATACTATATAGTCTATAGCCTGTATAGGCTATTTTCGAAAACCGGTTTCGTTTAAAATTGAATCGGCTTTCTATAGATATGAAATAATATACCTGGTGCGCTTGTGAGGTAGACATATAGATTTCCAAATTCCATGTCCGGCCATTGTGTAGGATTATCAGTCCACGCATCTGCTGGAAGGCGGTAAGGGCAGTCGTTTAATCCAACTACGGAATATTTTAACTCGTATCTTAACCTAGCCTCACTGGAAAGACTATTTACATAATCATACGCCATTTAGAACAGTTTAAAATGCCGTGAAACCTCGTTAAATGCTTTTTTTGTCAATGCTGTGTTCGCTGTGAGCTGGTTTGTTTTCAACAAATTCAATATGGTGACCGGCTGCTAGGGGATTGGTAGGCGGAAGTGACGTAGGTCCGCCCTCGCCCATAGTAGGGATGTAACAATATGAACATTTCATATCAAGTGACCAAAGTTATCAGTTATCATTACTATCACAGTACTGTTGAATGTGCTCAAAAATATTTTTTACACGCCGACATTTTTTCAACAAAGTTTTATTTTTGCAAAATTAATAAGCAATATATACTTTCCTCATCAAATTTTGTTATGCCTTTATAAAAATACATTTGACAGTTTAAACCCTGTATATTTATCTTCTTTAAGGTTTTAGAGCGTTTCTCAATGATGAAGGGAAAAAGGGTGATGTTTGTAATGCCTAAAGACGTTACTGTGTCTAGTATTCCTGTTAGCATTTAAGCTAGCTAGCGATTATTGTGCTGGCTGCTTCTCAAGGAAAGTTTTTCAAAGTGCGGTAATCAATCACGGTTTTATGATAATTACAATTTCAAATGGTAATACTAACCATTGGGAATGTTACTGCATTTTAGCATTGCGTTTATCATTACCTCCCTAAGTAGTAGTAGTCATGAGAAATTTCCGCCAAAACACGGATATCTGCGTTTTTAAACATTTATTTTGGTGTCAAAATATCACTTCTGTGTTGTTTTTAATGAAATATAAAAATCTGTTCTAAACAAAATTTGTTGAACACTCGCCTAAGTTGCATGTACTCACTGTTCCTCTTGCCTAAATGCCGCACTGAGTTGCAGGGCAGGGAGATGATTAGGTGCACCAAAACAAGCTCACTAGTTAGCTAACAATGTAGCTAGCTTACTTGTTGTCGCCTCCTTTTGCTCTCCGAGACACAACGTTGACGGCTGTCCACTTTGCTGCTAAACATATTTGGATGATTACAATCTGAACACTGTTAGTTCTGAACGAGTTGTAGTTCTAGAGTATTTATTTTTGGGCAGTGAGAAGGTATATTCTTGACGTGACGGATTAACAGAGGTCACAACACCGGAAGTATATTACCCAAGGGGGCGTGGCTACAGGATAGTTGCCAAATGGGAAACTTCTTTGCATGAATGTTTTAGATTTTTTTTTTTTGACGTCCAATGTTTGGCTTTGCCTGGATGGCCATCGAAGTGAGGCGAGCGCCATCGGCCCGGCCTTCCTCCATTAAAGCGGATGGCTCACACTCTAATATACTAGAGCATAGAAGCTCCTGAAAATGTGCTTTTCTTTGGTGACCAACCTGTCCTCACGGCCACATCTTTTATGCCACTGTCATGTGTTTCGGTGAAAACGTTGACACACATGTTCCTCTCAGAAAATGTCACTTTTATGGAGGTCATGTGTCCCATTTGGCTTCTGGTGGCCCTCAAAGCCAAGAAAGTCAGCTAAATCTCTCATTGACGCCACTGTTAGATGTCGGCGCCAAAAAACACAAAAACATTTATTTTCCTACTCACTCTAACTCAGCCATTTCTCCACTTATCGGAAATCTGAGAACACCGGAACTATCCTCAAAGCCTTGAGGCGCTCACGGTTTTTACGGAAAGTCGATATCTCAAAGTTTTTGCTCACAATCAGACATTGTTTTGCATGAAGTTTTTCTACAAATCCTACATTAATTGCTGTCATTGTGTAATAGTGGCAGGGTCATCTAATTACACGAAGTCATTTGAAGTCACGTGACAGCCCCTCCCCTTACATTACATTTTGAATGATAATAATGTTAGTAAACATTCTACTAAAAACCGTGTGGTATATTACATGGGACATGTAAGTGTCAAAAAGACAGACAAAAAAGGTTGGTAAATGACAAAAAATATTACAGTAAAATATAGTGTAGAAACGCATCCAATTGCATGAAATGTAGTCTTGATTTTCAACATTTTATTTCAGGGTTTGCGTGGCAGTACTTTGTGCTGATAGAAAATGTTTTCTTTTTTTCCCCACAATTTTCCTCTTTCCCCCCCCCCCCAATCCAATCCAATCCACTTTATTTATATAGCACATTTACACAACAAGGATGTTTCCAAAGTGCTGCACAGCCATGTTAAAAACAATATTAAAAACCATATTATGCTACACCAATGACTGAATAAAAACAAAGAATAAATGAATAGAAAACCAATACAGATACAATATAAAAAATAAATATGATTAAAAACTATTTTTAAAGGGTAAAACCAATTAAAACAGTAAAATGTTTCCAAAGTGCTGCACAACAATATTAAAATATTATCCTTAGCTTCACCAATGACTGAATAAAAACAAAAAATAAATACATATAAAACCAATATATAATAAATATGATTAAAAACAATTTTAAAGGGTAAAACCAATTAAAACAGTAAATAGAAATCAACATTTTAAAAACACAGAGGACAACAGAGGACCAGACAACTCACGTAGTGTTAAAAGCCAGAGAATAAAAGTGGGTCTTAAGACGAGACTTAAAACACTCCACTGTGGGAGCAGTTTGAACATGGAGGGGCAGAGTGTTCCAGAGTTTAGGGCCGACCACAGAGAAAGCCCTGTCTCCCCTGGTTTTAAGTCTCGTCCTGGGCACCACGAGCTGGGGCTGGCTCTCGGACCTCAGAGCGCGCGCAGGAGTGTAAATTTGGAGGAGGTCCGAGATATACTGAGGTGCCAGTCCATGTAAAGCTTTAAAAACAAACAGCAAGGATTTAAAATCAATTCTAAAATGAACAGGGAGCCAGTGCAAACTCCGAAGCATTGGGGTTATATGCTCACGTTTCCTGGCCCCTGTTAAAAGTCGTGCTGCCGCGTTCTGGACTAACTGCAACCGGGAGAGAGCTTTTTGGCTAATGCCAGCATAAAGTGCATTGCAGTAGTCCAGGCGACTTGAAATAAAAGCATGCACGACTTGTTCAAAAAGGTTAAAAGATAAAAATGGTTTTACCTTTGCTAAAAGACGAAGATGATAAAAACACGATTTTAAAACGCCATTGACTTGTTTGTCAAATTTAAAATCGCTGTCTATAGTGACGCCAAGGCTGGTGACTTTGGGACGCACATAATTTTGCAATGGTCCCAAGTCAGTGAGGGCCGGACCAAAAATTTAAATTTCCGTTTTTCCCTCATTCATTATTAAACAATTCTGGGCTAACCAAGCCTTGACATCACATAGACAGTTGAGAAGGGGTGCTCACATCCCTGTAGTACTAGGCACAGTTGCAACAAAGGAAGGGGACAGTTGAAGCAATTTTTTTTTCAAATGCTCAGCTGTTTTGGTGATGTACATCCATCTTCTTCTTCACTTTCTTTGCTCCTGATCCCTGACCAATTTTTTTTTTTTTAACCTGTGTGTTGTTTTACATAACAGGAGAAAGAAGCACCTCTTACCGAGTCCTAATTGGGCAGCACATGCTGTTCTCAGTCACATGGCTACTTTCAATATGATTTGCATATTTATAAGGGGCCGTGGTCTGGGCGTGCCAAGCTACCGCACTTCTGTGGTCAATTTCAAGTTGATTGCTATGAAACAAAGAAATGTGCTTGGATTTGTACGTGCAAACTCTTTCATACATCTGAATTTTTACTGAAGTAATATTGTGCTTTCATATTAAGTAGCAAAGCCACGCAATTATCTCTGCATCTCTCTACACAGCCATTCTTGTTCGAGATATCTGACAACACAAGTGACTAGCAAGATAATTATGTTTTGCTTGCAGTCAAGCATGGCGGTGGTCGTGTTTTGGACTGGGGCTGCATGAGTGCTGCTGAGACTGGGGAGCTGCGATTTATTGAGGGAACCATCAATTCCAGCAGTAACATTCTACAGCACACAAAAATGTCAGCTAAAAAAACGTCTTTTTGTTTGTGTCTGTCCCAGCCGTTCCATCCCATAGTGAACCTGGTGTGCAGCCCAGACTTGAGGATGTTCCTGTGCGCGCTCTATGCTCCTGTGTGCGTAGTGTACGGCCAGGTTTCCATGCCATGTCGTGCCCTCTGCCAGCAGGCCAAGGACGACTGTCAGAAACTGATGGACATATTTGGACTCACCTGGCCAGAAGACATGGAGTGCAGCAGGTCGTAGCCGTGTGTTGTTCTGCATATTGAAATGTCTTCTTGCATGATGCATCTAGCTGACATTCACCTACAGGTTTCCAGAGTGCCACGAGCCGTATCCTCGTCGGGAGGACCTGGAGAAGGACTCTCAGGCCACCGATGAGTCGTCCATGACTGTCCAGAGAGACTATGGTTTCTGGTGCCCCAGAGAGCTGAAGATGGATCCAGACTTGGGTTACTCTTTTATGGGCAGGAAACACTGCTCTGCTCCCTGCCCTTCCATGTACTTCAGCCAACAGGATGTGACCTTCATACGATACTTCATCGGGGTCATCTCCATTGTTTGTCTCTCCGCTACTTTGTTCACCTTCTTCACCTTCCTCATTGATGTCACCAGGTGTGTATGATGACTCGGGAGTAGTACCTTTTATTTTATTGTTATGTCGAATCTTATTTTGTAATCTACAATAGGTTCAGATACCCTGAGCGCCCAATCATCTTCTATGCTGTGTGTTACGTCATGGTGTCACTGGTGTTCTTCCTGGGCTTCCTGTTGGATGACAGTGTGGCGTGTAACTCTGTCAACCACGCACAGTTCAAAGCTTCAACCGTAACACAGGGCTCACACAATAAGGTGAGGTCCTTCTCTGAAGACATGTTTTATTTGGAGCAGCTTTAGAACCACACTCTAAATTTAGATGGCTAAATAGCACAGTACATCATTTATATATTTATGACATTTGAGGCTGATCTTAATCTTTAATTCATCGGTGCAAACCTCCACAAAATATGCAAATCTTTTCCAGAACGCTGATCAACTTCCAATGTGTTTACATATGGCTATATTTATGTTTACCATAATAAATAATGCCAAAATAAATACTTACAAGTTTATTAGAATCATTGACTATTCAATTTGAAGTGGTCAAATTTGACTATCAATCTTGCGGTTGAATCGTCGGCTATTTAACCCCCCAAGGAGGGAGGCGAGTAAAGTATCCGAATACAGCATATGTTTGAGAATGTTCTTAGATGCTGGAGGCACAGCTCAATGGGACACAGAGCCCACCATGCTTTGGACAAGCCAAAGAAACGGGGCACAGGGCACAACGAGACACCTTATTCTAAAACGGAATAAGTTCATTTTTGTCCTCAAAATTCTACAGACAATAACCCATAAGTTGTTGGGTTTTTTTTGCCTTTTGAAAAAATATTAAAACTAAAACAATCACAGCCTCAATAATTTGTTGATGCACCTTTGGCAGAAATTGCAGCCTCGAGTATTTTTGAATACGATGCCCATCCTGCCCATTCCTCTTTGCAGCACCTCACAAACTCCATCAGGTTGAATGAAAAGCGTTGGTTTTCATCCAGGATGTCTCTGAACATTGCTGCATTCATCCGAGTCTAGTCAGGGAAGTGACCAAGAACCTGATGGTCCCTCTTGTCAGAGCTACAGCATTCCTCTGTGGAGCAAGGAGAACCTTCTATAAGGACAACAATCTCTGCAGCAATCTACCAATCAGGCCTGTATGGTAGAGTGGCCAGACAGAAGCCATTTCTTAGTAAAAAGTTTGCCAAAATGCACCTGAAATACTCAGACCATGAGAAACTAAATGCTGTAGTCTGATGAGACAACGATTGAACTGTTTAGCGTGAATGTCAGGCATCATGTTTGGAGGAAACCAGGCACCGCTTATCACCAGGGCAATACCATCCCTACAGTGAAGCATGGCGGTGGCAGCATCATGCTGTGGGGATGTTTTTCAATGGTAGGAACTAAGAGACTAGTCAGGATAGAGAGAAAGATGAATGCAGCAATGTACAGAGACGTCCTGGATAAAAAACAATGCTTCCCATCCAACCTGATAAAGCTTGAGAGGTGCTGCAAAGATGAACAGGCGAAACTGCCCAATGATAGGTGTGCCAAGCTTGTGGCATCGAATTAAAAAAGACTGGAGGCTATAATTGGTGCCACAGGTGCATCAACAAAGTATTGAGCAAAAGCTGTGAATATTTATGCACATGTGTTTTTATTTTTATTTTTATTTTTTTTATTTTTTATAAATTTCCAGATTATTTAAAAAAAAAAAATTCCACATCGTCATTTTGGGACAAAAATCCGTTGTTTTTTTTCATTTTGGAAAAAGGCTGTAGCAAAATGTGGAAAAGGTGAAGCGGTGTGAAAAACGGAATACTTTCTGGATGTACTATAAATGGTAAAACGTGGTTTTAAGCAACTTGACAGGCATATTTTTTCTTGAAAGTGTTTCAATTGTAAATTGTGCAAGCTCAGGTGTGTTCAAATTCCACTACATTGATATAATTGTTGAGAGCAAAGAGGACTGCTGACATAGTTTTAGTTGGACTGCTACTTACAGAACTTGCTGTTTGTCCTTGTTGGACTCCTTCAGGACTGATTGATTGATCCTGTTTTTCTTCCTCCTGCAGGCATGCACCTTGTTTTTCATGATCCTCTACTTCTTCACCATGGCAGGCAGCATATGGTGGGTCATCCTAACCATTACTTGGTTCCTGGCAGCTGTGCCTAAATGGGGCAGCGAGGCCATCGAGAAGAAAGCCCTCCTCTTCCACGCTGTGGCCTGGGGGCTTCCAGGGGGCCTGACGGTCACCCTTTTGGCCCTAAACAAAATCGAAGGCGATGGGATCAGTGGAGTGTGTTTTATAGGACTGTACGACATAGACGCTCTACGGTGGTTTGTCCTGACCCCACTATGCCTCAACGTGGTGGTGAGATGTTATGTTATGTTATGTTATGTTATTTTCATTTATTATGCGCCCCCCAACCAACTGTTACATCAGCCCGGGGCGCAGCCCGACTGGAGAAACAAAAAAAAACAGAAACAGAGACTGAGACACACAAAGGAATCTAAACTAAACATTTAAGACTCACAATGAAAACATAGATTAAAAGTCATCTGCGGTAAAAAGGTGAGTTTTAAGCCGTGCTCTAAAAGAGTCCAGAGTGGTGGCGGACTTAATACTCAGGGGGAGCTTATTCCACAACCTAGGTGCCATCACTGAGAAAGCACGGTCTCCCCTTGTCACTAGGTTTGACCGTGGGACCTTCAGGGTCATCTGGTTGTCTGATCTAAGGCAACGACCCAGCCTGGAGCTGGTGGGTTGGTCCAGGAGATCTTTAATATAAGCTGGGGCGAGACCATTGAGCGCTTTGAAGACGAACATGACGATCTTAAATTTCACTCTACGCTTCACTGGGAGCCAGTGAAGGGAGGAGAGGATGGGAGAAATATGTTCCCTCATTTTTGCGCCTGTCACCAGCCTGGCAGCCGCATTTTGTACTAGCTGCATGCTATGGATGGTCTTGTTGGTGACCCCAGCATAAAGGGCATTGCAATAGTCCAGTCTAGAAAAAATAAGCATTAACACGACCCTCCGTAGGTCACTGGGGGAGAGGAAAGACTTGATCTTGGCTATGGTGCGTAGTTGGAAAAAACAGGATTTCACCACAGATTTCACTTGTTTGTCAAACTTGAGGTCTGGGTCGAATATGACCCCGAGGTTTTTGACATGGGGTTTTTCAAGAGTGGCCAAACTTCCCAAATTCTTTCTGATCTGACTGACCGAGGTGGAGTTGCCAAACAGAAGAATTTCACTCTTGGTGTCATTGAGCTGCAGGAAGCTTTGTGACATCCACTCCTTTATGTCCCGCAAGCAGTCTTTCAAAAGGTCCAGCCCAGAGGGATCATCTGTCTTGAGTGGAAGATAGATTTGAGTATCATCAGCGTAGCAGTGAAAGGAAATTTTATGGCGATGAATGACTTGGCTGAGGGGGAGCATGTAGATGGAGAACAGGATGGGACCCAGTATTGAGCCCTGGGGGACCCCACAGGTGAGGTTGACACAGCGGGAGGAATGGTTTGCTATGTTCACAGAGAAGGTTCTGTTGTTGAGGTATGACGTAAACCAGGACAGGGCTGTGTTGGTGATGCCGACCCCATGTTGGAGGCGGTCCAGGAGATCAGTATGGTCTATAGTATCGAACGCTGCACTGAGGTCCAGGAGAACCAGTGCAGCACATTTCCCAGAGTCAGTGATGAGGAGAAGGTCGTTTAATACCTTCAAGAGGGCGGACTCAGTGCTGTGGCCGGCCCTAAATCCGGACTGAAATTTTTCCAGTATGTTGTTGTGTTGGAGATAGGGCTGCAGCTGACTGAAGATGGCCTTTTCTAACAGTTTAGACAGAAATGGTAATTTTGAGATGGGTCTGTAGTTGCTGGGGTGAGTGGGATCTAGGTTGGCTTTCTTAAGAAGGGGTTGGACTACTGCTTCTTTTAGGCATGATGGGACTATACCTGTGGCCAGGGAACAGTTGATGATGGACAGGATGTGGGGACCTACTGCATCAAAAACCTCCTTAAGGAGGAGGGCAGGGACGGGGTCCTGAGGGGATGTGGCGGGTCTCAAGGCGGCGGCCATCTTAGAGAGGGATGAAAGGGAGATGGGGCTGAACATGGAGAAAGTGGATGAGCAACTCAGAGTACGAGCTAAGTCCCGGGTGGGAGGTGGGATGTTACTTCTGATGGTGTTTACTTTATCTGAGAAAAACAACAGAAACTCTTCACACTTTGTAGGGGATGCATCCTGGATAACAGTGGTGGGGGGACACACCACAGAATTGATGGTTTTGAATAGAATTCTGGAGTTTGGAGCATTTGCAATGAGACTGGCAAAGAACTTGTCTCTCTCAGCTTTAACCACCCGGTGGTAGCTCTTCTGTCTGTCCCTCAGTATCTCAAGAGAGACCTGCAGACCATCTTTCTTCCACCTCCGCTCCGCCTGTCTCCATGCTCTCCTCTCTGCTCTGGTGGTCTCATTGAGCCAAGCCATGGTCTTGGGTTTGGGCTTTTTCAACTTGAGAGGGGCAATAGAGTCCAGAACAGAAAGGCAGGTGGAGTTGAACACGGACGTAAGCTCCTCTGGGTCTGATGACAGCATCTCACCTGCCCTGATGTTTTGGGCGGCAGCAAAAGCAGAGGAAAACTTAGCAGGTGTCTGGGCGTTGATAAACCGTGAGAGGCGTGCAGGACATTGGGTGTTAGTGGAGGGAGGAGACAGGGAGGTTTGAAACACCACAGCATAATGGTCACAGTCTGTGTGGGCTGACATTGTTTCCATATTGCTGACAGGGAGATTGACAGAGAGGACAAGATCTAGGGTGTGACCTTTTTTATGGGTTGGGACGGAATGATGAGTGGGCGGATGAAAGCGAGCATGAGTAGGATGGATGTGGATGAAGAGATCCAAGTGAGCATGACTGATTGCTTTATGAACAGGTGGATGCTTGACTTGTGGCCTCTCTTTATTTCCTCAGTTGTCATTTGTCTCTCCAGGTGGGTGTCTCTCTTCTCTTGGTGGGCATTGTGGCTCTGAACCGCGTGCGCATGGAGATCCCGCTGGAGAAAGAGAACCAGACCAAACTAGTCAAGTTCATGATCAGAATGGGGGTTTTCTCCGTGCTCTACCTCGTCCCCTTGCTGACCGTGATTGGCTGCTACGTGTACGAGCACACCTACCGCGCCGTGTGGGAGACCACCTGGATGGAGGAGAACTGCCGCCGCTATCACATCCCCTGTCCTTACAAGGTGTGTACAGCTGAGTGAGCAGGTATTTGAGGCGTGGACAGTATGCATCATCAGACCAAGACCAAGTCCACAGCAGCAGCGTTTGTGTTATTGTTGTCTTCTAGTTCCCACACTCCATCTTTACCTCCTCTACTCCCACTCACACACTGACGGTCATGCTCTGCTTCTCAAACTCTAAAAGCTCTTTGTGTTGTTATGAAGAGTGGTTGCCTCTTTAAACTAATCAATGTGCACTGTGCAGACACAACATCCAAAAAAACTCACGCCAAACTTTCCTCTCCGCTCTGCCCACTATTAACGAGATGTGAGGGATCATTTATTTCATGAATAGGCAGTGATGTACACAGTAACTGGACAGGAATGCAGAAGGTGTAATAATGTTACACAGCATGTGTGTGTGATTTTTGGGGTCCCAGTTTGTGTGAAATATCAAAAAATGAATGGCAGGTGCTTCATATTGAAATGTTACTGTAAAAGTATTCCTAGCCCCTTTCTGCTCAGTCGCTGGTAAGAATATAATAGCAAAATTCCAATGACATTAGCACCCTCCCCTATGGCGGGCGTTGTCATGGAAATGGTCTCACAAAGCAGACATGCCAGGTTTATGACAGGAAGGTTTGTTAATAATATATGATGTACTTATTAACCAAACTAAGCATCAAATTAAATGCATGTTTGAGTCAAATAGTATAAAAGTCGTTTCACACAAAATGTTGTAATTGGTGTCGGGGCCACCAAATAAAGTTCTGCTTAGGGCCCCAATTTAGTATTCATGAGAGATCCGACTTCTGCACAGGAATTTCAACATGGACTTCAGCTTAGAGGATTTTACCAATGCTAATTTTCAGTTCAAATAACTTTATTTGGTTTGTGTTGGTGATGATTTCCCACTAAAAATGTCAGACAGTAAACCCTCATTTGTTGCAGTTAATTGGTTATATTGCCGCAAAGTAGGAACTCATAACTTAATCATAAAACAACCGTCCAAATACTGCTATTAGCATAGAAGAGCTGTCTACAGTTGAAATAACATGCATATGGTCACCCTCACAATCAATCATAATGGTGAAACTGAATACTGCTTCAGGCTCAGCCAATCAGTGGCCACAATACCAAACAGTGCACTCTGATTTGTTTGGTCTCATCTAGTGGCCAATACTACCGTAATATGGTTATGGTTATGATTTATTAGTTTCAGACATGTTTTACAAGTTACATCATAGAACATCATGATCTATTTGCACATTTCAGTCTATCTAAAAAGGAGTAGGAAAAAGCAAAGCTGATATTTAATCTTACCTCTGGTCCATGTTTTTTACTGATAGTTCATTCTCGCCCTCACTTTTTCATTATTTATTAAATACACTTCCTGTTTGAAAGAAGGGAAAATGTAAATGACGTAATAACTTGTTGGTGACAGTCATTGAATGTAATGCATTACTTAATATTGTAGAATCTTATTATTTTTGTAGTTGTTGGCTTCAGCTGCAATAAGTCTTCATGACTTGTCTTTTATGTCCTTGTAGTCAAGAATTAGTATTGATATTTTTACTTTGTTTAGGCATTTTTATGCTAAGTAAAGGCCAAAAATGTAGTTAAAAAACATCAGTTAAAGAGTGAAGCCAACAAACTTTCCACCCATCCATCCATTTTCTACCGCTTGTCCCTTTTGGAGTCGCGGGGGGTGCTGGAGCCTATCTCAGCTGCATTCGGGCGGAAGGCGGGGTACACCCTGGACAAGTCGCCACCTCATCGCAGGGCCAACACAGATAGACAGACAACATTCTCACACTAGGGCCAATTTAGTGTCGCCAATCAACCTATGTGGAGTTTGCATGTTCTCTCTGCGACTGTGCGAGTCCCCTCCGGGTACGCCGGCTTCCTCCCACCTCCAAAGACATGCCAACAAACTTTGAAGTTTGTAAAACCTAAATGTCTTGGATGAACTAAAACCTATTTGATTCTAGGATAGGTGTTGGTTATTGTTCGTTGATATTGAGCTTAAACTGTTAAAAATGACCACACTATTTGTGTTTGCGGCCACTGAACTACTGCCCCCTGGTGTCTGTGTGTGTCCTGCAGTTGGCAATAAAATATTACCAATATGTGTCACTGGTGGAGCTTGGCTTGAAATTCTCATCATAAAGTAACGTCTTTTTCTAGTTTGTGTACAAAGTATTTGAAATGTGTGTCACCTCCAGGTGGAGCAGAGCAGCCGACCAGCCACGGCCTTGTTCCTGGTGAAATACCTGATGATGCTGGTGGTGGGGATCCCTTCTGCTTTCTGGGTGGCCAGCAAGAAGACCTGCTTTGAGTGGGCCAGCTTCATGCATGGACGCAGGCGCAAAAAGTAAGAAGACTTTTCCCCTTTTTATTCTTTGCTGCTCCAATAAGTAGTCATTGTTTCCTCCTCTAACGTCTGCATGCAGCAGTGGAGTGAACGAGTCCCGCCAGGTGCTGCAGGAGCAGCCAGACTTGGCACAGTCTCTGCTGCGTGAACCTAACACCCCCATCATCAGGAAGTCCAGAGGAACGTCCACTCAGGTACATCCTCCAACGGTCACCTCGCAGTGACACAATACTGGAGTGGAAGCATTATTTGTGACTTGATGAATAATTGAAGTGGACGTGCTGGTTATGGACAATTGGTTGATAAGTCCAGCCTGTGCCCTTGCAAAGTTGTGTGTTGCTTGATGGCAGCCATGTTTTTCAACCAAACTTTCTCAAATGTTACAATGTGCTTTTATGAAGATATGACTTAACACTAAAGTTAATTTTGTTGTTTTAGTGAGACGTGAGAAATTTCAAGTAAGACATATTGAGTCAGACGTGAAGGTTTTAATAACGCAAATAGCACGAGTGCATGTTTTGAAAATGTTTCTTTTTTTCCCGCACTTATTCAAGAACCGAAAAGTTACACAAATGTAACTGGCCTGGATCACACGTACTATCTCACAGCCACAATACTGTCATCCATCACACACACATACAGTAATGACAGTATTTACTAGGGCTGCGAATCTTTGGGTGTCCCACGATTCGATTCAATACCGATTCTTGGGGTCACGGTTCAATTATAAATAGATTTTTTCGATTCAACGCGATTCTCGATTCAAAAACTATATTTTTCCGATTCAAAACGATTCTCTATTCATTCAATACATAGGATTTCAGCAGGATCTACCCCGGTCTGCTGACATGCAAGCAGAGTAGTAGATTTTTGTAAAAAGCTTTTATAAGGACAATGTCTTATCAACTGATTGCAATAATGTAAATTTGTTTTAACTATTAAATGAACCAAAAATATGACTTATTTTATCTTTGTGAAAATATTGGACACAGTGTGCTGTCAAGCTTATGAGATGCGATGCAAGTGTAAGCCACTGTGACACTATTGTTCCTTTTTTTTTTTACTTTATTTTTTTATAAATGTCTAATGATAATGTCAATTAGGGATTTTTCATCACTGCTATGTTGAAATTGTAACTAATATTGCTGGGTCGGGTTTGGTTTTGGAATTGAATTGCGTTGTTATGGTATTGCTGTGTATTGTTTTGTTGGATTGATTAATTAAAACAAATAAAAATAATCGATTTTTGAAAAATGAGAATCGATATTGAATCGTACAACGTGAGAATGGCGATTTGAATTCGAATCGATTTTTTCCCACACCCCTAGTATTTACTACATGTATGTAGTTACTTGAACCTATTTCACTCGCAATAAGGTTACTGTAGGTTTATGATGCAAGTTGTATTTACTGTAGAAAACTAAACTGAGGAACACCATGTATCCCACAGGGCATTCCTGCAGTTGCAGATGAGAATTTGTTTATGTAGTCAAAAGTATTTCAACAAAACTTAGACTTAGACTTCCTTTTATTGTCAATCAAATTGGAACTTTACAGTAAAGATAACAATGAAATTTTGTTGCATTAGCTCATTGTGTGCTGGATAAAAGAGCAGCAAAACAATGTCACTTCAAATTATTAGAAGAAACATCACAACCCCATCTAAACAAATCAAAACCCACCATTTGGTCCCTCCAGTATTTCTAGAATAACACAAAGTTTAAACTTGATATGTTCTCCCTGTAGGGTACCTCCACTCACGCCTCCTCCACTCACCTCGCTGTCCTTGACGACCTCGACGAGCCCCTCAGAGGTCTCCACTGCCAGCCCACCTCTACCAGGAGCAAAGCAAGCAGCAGTCACAGCAAAGCCAGCTACCATGGCAGCCTGCGCCGCCCTCGCGATGACAGGTAATCAAACAGCAAGTGGATCCCTATTGAGGCCATGTTTACTAGTCAGTCTCTTCTTTTCTCCCTGCGTCTCAGGAGCGACACTGTGGTCTACAGAGGCGCAGAGGAGCGCAGTTTCCACGGCAGCATGTCGCATCTCAACCACCAGCCCTCTATTCACGGCAGCCTCAAGCACCTTAACGGCAGCCAGAGCAACGTAAGCGAGGCCCCGCCTACGCTCATCACGCATGGATCCACGGCGAGTGACTGCCGGGTTGTGGAGAATGAAGGCACCAGCGCCTGAGAACTGCAAGTTAGTGTCAAGGAGATGTTTGGTGGACATTAGACTCCAGAAGCAGTCACACCATTAACATTCCTGCTGTCAACAATCTAAATGTCTTTCACTCACGTGTTAACAACTTCATTCATTTGACTGGAGGCTGATTATATCCCCGGATTTCCACTGGATGTGTAACCGCGATGGTGTGGATACATTTCCATTCCCGTCAATGTGTCCGTTTCCACCGCCCGTGGATGTGCGGTGTCATGGCAGTCCGCAGCCCTACGCACAAATACGCAGTTTCTTTTTTGCCAGACGCCGGACAAAAGCTGCACAATTTGGGGACAGGAAAACAAAATAAAGACGTTTGAATTTCATAATAATAATAATGAATTAGATCTATACAGCGCTTTTCTAGAAACTCAAAGTGCTTCACATAGAAGTGAAAAGTCATCATTCATTCACACCTGGTGGTGGTAAGCTACTTTCATAGCCACCGCTGCCCTGGGGGGGTAGACTGACGGAAGCGTGGCTGCCAGATTGCGCCTACGGTCCCTCCAACCACCACCTATCATTCATTCACCAGTGTGAGCGGCACTGGGGGCAAGGGTGAAGTGTCCTGCCCAAGGACACAACGGCAGCGATTTGGATGTCAAGAGGCGGGGAGCGAACCTGCAACCCTCAGGTTTCTGGCACGACTGCTCTACCCACTACGCCACGCCCCAATAAAAAGCTGTGTTTAATAATTTACATTGAAGCACAAAAAACATGAAAAAAAGGATACATCCAGGCAAGTTCACCCTCTTCTCCAGTTAGACCATCTGCCTGTTTGTTGGTGAATTTATCCCACATACACATTTTTTCACGTCATTTCACTGACATAACTTGTCAGCGACGTCACTCTTGCTGTCCGATGGAGCTGCACAGTCGCAGAGTTACACATCCAGTGGAAATCCGGTGTTATTTGTACATGGACCTAATGTGAAACAATGGACCTCTTTGTCTTTGAGTGGAAATATTTTTATACTGTGAGCTGTTTGTGTTTGTATGGCTGAGAGGATTTAAACACCTGTAAATAGCTAAACAATGATGGCCCAACACTATTTAGCACTGATTGTTTTTGCACTGATAAAGTCATATTCATTCCACAGTATTATGTTATAGTTTTGTCATCTCCATACTGCGTGTACAATTAAAAAAGGGCATACTACTTTATTACCTTTAACTTTTACAGGTATACTTATGTACTTGATCCTGTGGTTTAAACGTTACATTTTCTCTTGTAAATATGACAAGTTTTATGTGAACCTACCTCGCCTGTAAGATCAGCCGCCTCTGCTACTATCAAGCCTCTTTATCTTTTCTTAACTGCTGGCTCACATTTCAATTGTTTATCCTCTCTAAGAGCTAATCTTGCTTTCTGCCTCTCCTGCCTTTTGTGTTGGACGCTGCAAAAAGTTTGTAAGCACAACATGGACAGTCAACATTAATTCATTTCACATCACATTTACAGTATGTGAGGTAATGGGCCATCATAATTGTAAAAAAAACCCAGAAGTTTTTGTGTTTTAATTTATTTGCAGTTTGAAATTGCATTAACTTTTACATACAGTCTAATAAATTTTGTATGGACTTTAATAATGTTGTACTGTTTGTAGGTTTCATGTGGACATCACAATTTTTTTTATTTAAATCAACTAAGCAGGAACTTTGCTGACTTAAGTGGATAAAAATCAGCAAACATCAAAATTTACAAACAATCTAAGCTATACAAAATCAAACTATCGGCGCTTCAATGAATGTTAAAAGCCTCAAGACCAAGATCCCCATCGTTCTCTCTTGCGTCGGACGATGGCAGCAACGTCACGTTTGAGGGCTGACACAGTTGCCTCCAGGTGCTCTGAGAAGTCCTTCAGCAAACCACTCTGCTCATCCACAAAGAGTCGTAGACTCAACAGGTCACATGACTCCTGAGAATCAGGCAACATGTGTATTACTGTTGTTATAATGTACTGAATGTTTTCCTACAAAGTTTTCTAACAAAAACATACAACTAGATATCACTCAGCACAGACAGGATCGACTTGATACCAGCGCCAGGATGTTAATAGTAGTAAAGTCCATGTTTTGTAAAATGTCACATTCATATCATGGTGGCAAAGACAACAAATAGCAGCGATGCTGAGTGAGTGTGTACGGATGTGCATACGTACGCCTGGCCTCTGTCTGCGCAGACTCTGCAGCTGAGCCCGAACAGAAGTCATGCTGTGGTAGAAAAGCTTCAGTGAGCGAGCAAACTCTGCATCACAACTGGGCCGAACTGAGCGACTTCGTGCACTGGTGGTACCTACAGGAAGACCACAAGACATAGACATGTCAAGACAAGACATGTCATAAACTCTGTGTGTGTGTGTGTGTGTGTGTGTGTGTGTGTGTGTGAGAGAGACAAGACCTTAAGGCATAGTATTGAGTGTCAGCCATACCATTCTTGCCCATGTTCAGCTGTCCTCTTAAACTTTGATTTTCTTTCATCAGTAACTTGTTCACTCTTTTCAGTTCTTCCATTTCTTTCTGAAATTCTGCCATTGAACTGTTCAGTAATGCAGAAACGGTGGGCTGCAACACAATTTGCACACAAATATAAAACATTCTTTGGAAAAATAAGGCAGGAATTAATCCAAAGTATCAAGTCAATTATGATTTATAAAAATACATTGATTTAAAAATAAACATATATCATAGAATATATATACAGTATATATTTAGGGGTGCACAAATATTGAGCCAGTATGAGGAATTATGACATCACACCAATAATTCCAATAAAGATGAAAAAATAGCTCCAAATAACAAAAAATCAGCAAAAAGATTTATAAACATTGGAGACAAATGAAATCTGTAACTCACATTATTATTAGTTGTGCCATCACCTTCAATGAAGAAGACACCCTCTGTGGTCCCTTTAGACCCCTCAAGTGGCGATACCAAGATAGAGCAACCCTCTGAGTAAAAAAATGTCACATATAAAACGTTTAACTTGCAGTGAAAGTAACTATGAAGCACTCCTAAGAATGTGCTAGTTGAATCAACATGTTGCTTTTGTGGATACATTTTTAAATGTTGGATAATCCCTCATCCTCACCTTGAAGCCCCCAAAGCTCCAGAAGCAAAGCGCTGCTCTGCAGGTAATCAAGTAGACGCTGGGACACCTGGCGTGACGCAAAGTGGACTTTGTGATGCAGCGCAGGGATGACACTGTGCCAGACAGCAGGTGTGTAGAAAGGCACTGAGCTGTCAAACAGCCTGAAACTGAGAGAATAAAACAAAAAATAACATCATACTTCTCAAACTTTAAAAAAGTCAAACAAAATTCTAAACAAAACCTGACCCAATCTGGACGCCTCTACTGCGATCCTCTCTGATCCAGCAAAGTCCAAAACACTGTTCCAGAACTAGCTGCACGTCAAGTCGCCGACCCAGAAGCTCAGACGGGTCAATGAGGATGTCGTCTTCTCCCAGAGGCCTGCATAGTAGGACACACCTGATAGGCCAAGCCTGTCTCGTTGTGTGTAAGAGAAGTAACACCTTCTTGTGTGGCATACATGCCAGTCGAGCTGCAAGGAAGCAGCTTTGCTTGAATAATGGCCTCCTCGCTGCCCTCTGACCCCAGCACCTTACACATACAACTGTTAGTAGGAGCTCTTTCAAAATGGTCGTCCATGGTATATGCATGCATGTGTTGTACCTCCAGTTGCTCGTCCAGAGGAATGCGAAAGGCCAAAGACTGGAGCCAAAGGTGAGCGGTTCCCAGGAGCAACGGTTCTACCGGATCCCAAAAAGGATCCTTATCTCTGGGCAAGGCCGCTGTGGAAAGGCCCTCTTCTCTCTGACAACACCAACCACAAATATGAAAGATTAATTCAAAATTAATACTTGAAAATTGCTAGCTTTGTTCTCTAACTAGGGAGCATTTTCTCTAAAATTACATGTTCTCCCTTCAGCTCAGCCAGATGCTGCTGGTAGATTTCTTCCATCAGGAATTTGCGGTTCACAAACTTGGCCTTGGACCAAATCCACACCTGTGGAAAAGGAACTTTTAAACAAAACGGCACACATTCTAGCACAAAGTGAATATCTGTACAATGCTCAAATTAACGCCTCCATTAAATGGATTGCAGTCCACTATCGTTATTTACAAAATTAAATAACCACTATTTAGTGCCATGTCAAAATACATTAGTATCAACATCTGATGGACGCAGCTGCTTGAGTGGTCAGCATTATCTAGCTCTGCATGCGCTTTAAAATGTTGTTTACGATACTCTGCTGTTGGTGTGAAAGCCATGTGTGTGTTATGTTACACTTTCTGTACTGTTTACAATCAACTCATCTGTGTTATTAATGCTGACTAAACAGTTTTCTCCTTACAACATCGGTTCAGTTGCTGCTGTGTTGTCAATCAATGACCATGTGATCAAAGAAAGCTAGTTTTCCTTTCCAATTTCCCATATACTCCAAAAGTAAAACTAAATTAAGTTGTAATGTACAATTAGTTGTTTTTTTATTCTGGAATAACAAGAAATAATAATCATCTGTACAATTATGGCCTGCTTCCAATGAACGCCTGCGCCTCTTTGTGGTTTGGGTGAATAAAGTACACCTTGAGCATTTACAGTACACTGAAATATCAGAGATAAGAAACCTGTTTGCTGGGCTTGGAGATGACTCTGCAGACAATGTATTTTTCCAGGTCGTGGCCTTTTGAATCTGAGAGCACCAGATTCTTAATCTCCAATTTAAACTCCACTCCCTGTAGGGAAAAATACATAAACAAATGTTCAAAAGCAGAAATAGATGTAGTGTACAGTGGACCCTGCAAAACTGGGAATACAGTAATCCATTCCAGGACAGTTCAATATTTGATTTATGTATCGTTGTAATTAAAAAATAAAAACTTCTGAGCTCAAATTTTTGGCATCTTAACAATTCTAATTACTTAAGAGGTAACGTTTAAGTATAAAATATTATTTTTTGACAGTAACTTTTAAAAGTTCTGCCATATTTAATTAAAGTTTTCAGCTGATAGTTGGCCGCCTTGAAGGTGCTCGCTTCCGAACGAGCCGCAATCATTATTATTATTATTTATCCATCCATCCATTTTCTACGGCTTATTCCCTTCGGGGTCGTGGTGGGCGCTGGAGCCTATCTCAGCTACAATCGGGCAGAAGGCGGGGTACACCCTGGACAAGTCGCCACCTCATCACAGGGCCAACACAGATAGACAGACAACATTCACACACTAGGGCCAATTTAGTGTTGCCAATCAACCTATCCCCAGGTGCTTGTCTTTGGAGGTGGGAGGAAGCCGGAGTACCCGGAGGGAACCCACGCAGTCACGGGGAGAACATACAAACTCCACACAGAAAGATCCCGAGCACAGGATCGAACCCAGGACCTTCACATTATTATTTATTTCAACCTTTATTTACTCGGGAAAGTCCCATTGAGATTAAGAATCTCTTTTTCAAAGGAGTCCTGCACATTCATACACCAGTGTAGGTGCCACTGGGAACCTTGCACAAGACACAAAAGCTCTGACTAGGATGGCGAAAGCTGGAATCGAACCTGAAACCCTCAAGTTGCTGGCACAGTTGCTCTACCATCCGAGCCACGCTGTCGCCATTACAGCCCGCCCTTTACCTGGTTCCACCATGCAAGATACACCACAGAAACCGCACGCACAGAGCAGCAGGACAGTGCCACGTTACAACAGTAGTACTTGGAAAAGCGTACGATGTGACTCAATCATAGCATCCATTTTTAAATCTGTCTGTTCAAGATCTCCATTGAAGAGCGTGCACGTTCACATTTGTTCAGGTATGAATGCTGATCTTTCCATTCTGGCTGAATGACAATTTCCACAAAGTTTAGCTTGTAATTGTGACAAATAACATTTGTTAAATAGGTTTACTTAATCATATCATATGCTTGCTGTTGGTGGCATTTTTATTAGTGCGGTCAAACGATTACATTTTTAATCTGATGATTAATCACAGTAAATTACTTGTGTGCATGATTTAAAATAACTTTAAAAAGACCCCAATATTCTGACCCAAAGCACTGTCATGTATAGAATGTTATAAAGTAACATTTTAAAATGTTTACTTGAATGTAAATCAATTATTTACTGGTACCAGTTTTGTCTAAAGTCCTGTCAAGGTATATTCTGAAGGGAAATTTGCCGGAGTCTCCTCACTCATCTTTGCACTGATCGTATAACAAACCATGTTGTCTTTTAGGTAACCGTTAATCTGTGCTTAAACATGATTCAAGCAACATTTTTTGTGATTAATCGCATGAGTTAATGCATTCAATTTGACAGCCCTAGATGTTAGACTTCTTGGTTTAAAAAAAATGTAAATAGGAGCCTGCTGCGAACGGCACCTTTGACGGAATGCTTTTTTTTTTAACGTTACCTTGTTTAACTCTTGGCTCATCTGGTTGGCTTCAGCCACCAGAGGCATCAGTTTGATGTAGTCGTAAAAGACCGCCAGCAGACTCGGATCAGTCTTGCAACATCCTGCACTCGTTTGACCTGACAAAAACAAACACATTAGTTTTGATCACCGGTTTAGTGCAAAGTATTACAAATGTTTGACTGCCAGTTCCTAAGGTGTGGACTCACCAAGGTGGATGCCCTCAGCAGCAGCCAGTTCTGACAGGAAATAGTCGTAGTCGTAGTAAATCCAGTCATCAGCACCTCTCTCGGACGGGAATCCGATGTAAAGATATGTGCAGTTGGAACCGAGAATGAGTCTGTCCTGGACAACAGGGGAAAATACACGTCATGTACAATATTTTACAATAAGTTTGTGTGATGATGAGTAATTGAAGACAAGACAAGTTACACATATGATTAGAAAATCATGATCTATCCTTTGGCTACAGAGAGAGATGAAACCCACCAGGTGGTGCAGCTCAGTCATCTCACCAACAGCTCTGCCATTGACAGTCACCTTTGACCCCTTCAGCGGCGTTAGCATTACCCGGCGCTGTTCGTTCCTCATCACAGCGTGACGCTGCTGAATGCTGACACAAACACACACACACACACACACACACACACACACATACATACATACATACACTGCACATGTACTTACAGTATTTCCGGTCAGCTTGGAGTGTGTAGTGTGTGGTTATGTACCCTAAACCCTTGATGGTGATGGAGGTGGATGTGTTGTCACAGAGGCCAACATCCCATTCACCTGGAAGAACAGGAGACATGAACATAGCAGAATACTTACGTGTGTATACTAGAACTTACTTAGACCATGTCTACGCAAACACGGATAGTTTCAGGAACGCATATCCAGGATTAAAACAGTCTCCATCCACAAGAGTGTAGTTTTAAAACTGTCTCTGTCTACACACAAACACATACACCAGCTGTCATGCACATTTTGTCCAATCAGAGGCCTGGAAAAGCAGCCACATTACACCTGTGTTATTTTAATATTTATTTTGATATACTAGACATACAATGACATGCACATTATGTTGAATACCAGCCTGCACTTACAGAGCCATGGGAACATTACGAACCATTTTCTTAGTGTTTAAAGCGTGCATACGTGCCTGTGCAGCTGAAACCCAACACTTGCGGAATTATAACATGTTTAATCAGCAACATGGTGATATATTACATGTACAGTGAAGTGTACATTATTTCTAAAATCAGCACACACTAACAAGAAGCCAAGGAAAACTCTTGAATGCTTAAGTGCCTGCACGGATGTGCAAAACTCTTGTGGAATTATAACGCATTTAGTAATCAATATAGTGATACACATGCAATTAAGTGTATATTTTCTTTAACATCAGTACACACTAACGAGGAGGAAACTACAGCATTTTTTGTTGTCGCTCAAGCGCGTTACATGATCGCGCCCGCTCCCATCTAAACAAATGGAACACATGCAAGTTAACTTCATTATCTGTTGTTAAATAAGGACTAAAAACATGAGATAATGTTGCACCTTTCTTATGACAGAAAGCAAAAAGTCTTGCTTGTCAAAGTTGTCCCATCAGCTGGAGGTCCAACAGCAATCATATCCGTTATTGTCGCTGGCGGGAGTGTGGCAAAGCCCATTTTGATGAGTCTTTTTGTATTAATGTTGAGTGAAAAGAGCATCATGTTTACATTCAAACATACAGTAAGTCCTCTCATAGTGTGTTTAAAGGCAGCAAGGCAGTGTTGTTGAGCTTTGGAAATGACAACCACACTGCAAAAACTGAAATCTAAGTAAGATTAAATATCTCAAATAAGGGTGATATTTGCTTAGATTTTCTCCTCTCTGAGCTGCCACCTTACCGTGGTAGAGGAGTTTGCGTGTCCCAATGATCCTAGGAGCTATGTTGTCCGGGGGCTTTATGCCCCCTGGTAGGGTCTCCCAAGACAAACTGGTCCTAGTTGAGGGATCAGACAAAGAGCAGCTCGAAGACCTCAATGAAAAATAAAACCTATGGACCCAGATTTCCCTCGCCCGGACGCGGGTCACCGGGGCCCCCCTCTGGAGCCAGGCCCGGAGGTGGGGCACGATGGCGAGCGCCTGGTGGCCGGGCCTGTCCCCATGGGGCCCGGCCGGGCACAGCCCGAAGAGGCAACGTGGGTTCCCCCTCCAATGGGCTCACCACCCATAGCAGGGGTCATAGAGGTCGGGTGCGATGTGAGCTGGGCGGCAGCCGAAGGCAGGGCACTTGGCGGTCCGATCCTCGGCTACAGAAGCTAGCTCTTGGGACGTGGAACGTCACCTCGCTGGGGGGGAAGGAGCCTGAGCTAGTGCGCGAGGTGGAGAAGTTCCGACTAGACATAGTCGGACTCACTTCGACGCACAGAAAGGGCTCTGGAACCAGTTCTTTCGAGAGGGGCTGGACTCTCTTCTACTCTGGCGTTGCCGGCAGTGAGAGGCGACGGGCTGGGGTGGCAATTCTTGTTGCCCCCGGCTCAGAGCCTGCATGTTGGAGTTCCACCTGGTGGACGAGAGGGTAGCTTCCCTCCGCCTTCGGGTGGGGGAACGGGTCCTGACTGTGGTTTGCGCTTACGCGCCAAACCGTAGCTCAGAGTACCCACCCTTTTTGGATTCACTCGAGGGAGTACTTGAGAGTGCTCCCCCGGGTGATTCCCTCGTTCTACTGGGGGACTTCAACGCTCATGTGGGCAGCGACAGTGAAACCTGGAGAGGCGTGATTGGGAAGAATGGCTGCCCGGATCTGAACCCGAGCTGTGTTTTGTTATTGGACTTTTGTGCCCATCACAGATTGTCCATAACAAACACCATGTTCAAACATAATGGTGTCCATATGTGCACTTGGCACCAGGACACCCTAGGCCGCAGTTCCATGATCGACTTTGTAGTTGTGTCGTCGGATTTGCGGCCTCATGTTTTGGACACTCGGGTGAAGAGAGGGGCGGAGCTTTCTACCGATCACCACCTGGTGGTGAGTTGGCTGCGATGGTGGGGGAGGATGCCGGACAGACCTGGCAGGCCCAAACGCATTGTGAGGGTTTGCTGGGAACGTCTGGCAGAGTCTCCTGTCAGAGAGAGTTTCAATTCCCACCTCCGGAAGAACTTTGAACATGTCACGAGGGAGGTGCTGGACATTGAGTCCGAATGGACCATGTTCCGCACCTCTATTGTCGAGGCGGCTGATTGGAGCTGTGGCCGCAAGGTAGTTGGTGCCTGTCGTGGCGGTAATCCTAGAACCCGTTGGTGGACACCGGCGGTGAGGGATGCCGTCAAGCTGAAGAAGGAGTCCTATCGGGTTCTTTTGGCTCATAGGACTCCTGAGGCAGCGGACAGGTACCGGCAGGCCAAGCGGTGTGCGGCTTCGGCGGTCGCGGAGGCAAAAACTCGGACATGGGAGGAGTTCGGGGAAGCCATGGAAAACGACTTCCGGACGGCTTCAAAGCAATTCTGGACCACCATCCGCCGCCTCAGGAAGGGGAAGCAGTGCACTATCAACACCGTGTATGGTGAGGATGGTGTTCTGCTGACCTCGACTGCGGATGTTGTGGATCGGTGGAGGGAATACTTCGAAGACCTCCTCAATTTCACCAACACGTCTTCCTATGAGGAAGTAGTGCCTGGGGAATCTGTGGTGGGCTCTCCTATTTCTGGGGCTGAGGTTGCTGAGGTAGTTAAAAAGCTCCTCGGTGGCAAGGCCCCGGGGGTGGATGAGATCCGCCCAGAGTTCCTTAAGGCTCTGGATGCTGTGGGGCTGTCTTGGTTGACAAGACTCTGCAGCATCGCGTGGACATCGGGGGCGGTACCTCTGGATTGGCAGACCGGGGTGGTGGTTCCTCTCTTTAAGAAGGGGAACCGGAGGGTGTGTTCTAACTATCGTGGGATCACACTCCTCAGCCTTCCCGGTAAGGTCTATTCAGGTGTGCTGGAGAGGAGGCTACGCCGGATAGTCGAACCTCGGATTCAGGAGGAACAGTGTGGTTTTCGTCCTGGTCGTGGAACTGTGGACCAGCTCTATACTCTCGGCAGGGTCCTTGAGGGTGCATGGGAGTTTGCCCAACCAGTCTACATGTGTTTTGTGGACTTGGAGAAGGCATTCGACCGTGTCCCTCGGGAAGTCCTGTGGGGAGTGCTCAGAGAGTATGGGGTATCGGACTGTCTGATTGTGGCGGTCCGCTCCCTGTATGATCAGTGCCAGAGTTTGGTCCGCATTGCCGGCAGTAAGTCGGACACGTTTCCAGTGAGAGTTGGACTCCGCCAAGGCTGCCCTTTGTCACCGATTCTGTTCATAACTTTTATGGACAGAATTTCTAGGCGCAGTCAAGGCGTTGAGGGGATCTGGTTTGGTGGCTGCAGGATTAGGTCTCTGCTTTTTGCAGATGATGTGGTCCTGATGGCTTCATCTGGCCAGGATCTTCAGCTCTCGCTGGATCAGTTCGCAGCTGAGTGTGAAGCGACTGGGATGAGAATCAGCACCTCCAAGTCCGAATGCATGGTTCTCGCCCGGAAAAGGGTGGAGTGCCTTCTCCGGGTTGCGGAGGAGACCCTGCCCCAAGTGGAGGAGTTCAAGTACCTCGGAGTCTTGTTCACGAGTGAGGGAAGAGTGGATCGTGAGATCGACAGGCGGATCGGTGCGGCGTCTTCAGTAATGCGGACGCTGTATTGATCCGTTGTGGTGAAGAAGGAGCTGAGCCGGAAGGCAAAGCTCTCAATTTACCGGTCGATCTACGTTCCCATCCTCACCTATGGTCATGAGCGTTGGGTTATGACCAAAAGGACAACATCACGGGTACAAGCGGCCGAAATGAGTTTCCTCCGCCGGGTGGCGGGGCTCTCCCTTAGAGATAGGGTGAGAAGCTCTGCCATCCGGGGGGAGCTCAAAGTAAAGCCGCTGCTCCTCCACATCGAGAGGAGCCAGATGAGGTGGTTCGGGCATCTGGTCAGGATGCCACCCGAACGCCTCCCTAGGGAGGTGTTTAGGGCACGTCCGACCGGTAGGAGGCCACGGGGAAGACCCAGGACACGTTGGGAAGACTATGTCTCCCGGCTGGCCTGGGAACGCCTTGGGATCCCCTGGGAGGAGCTGGACGAAATGGCTGGGGAGAGGGAAGTCTGGGCTTCCCTGCTTAAGCTGCTGCCCCCGCGACCCGACCTCGGATAAGCGGAAGAAGATGGATGGATGGATGGATGGATTTGCTTATTTTCTGTCTGTTAAGATCATTCTTCTCACTAAGCAGATTTTATGTTAGAGTGTTTTACTTGTTTTACAGATTTTGGTCCTAAGTTATCTCAGTAAGATATTACAGCTTGTTGCTGAGATTTGATGACCTATATTGCGTAAAACGTGCTTGAAACTAAAATATCAACTGATGCAAAGCTGTGTCATCAACACTCACAAGTATAAAACTACTTTTTTAAAGTAATAATTTCTTACTTCAAGCATGAAAAAAAAAATCATGATGCTGAGCGCATATCATTATGTCAAGATAATTGCACTAGCATTTACTTAATTTAAGAATATTTTTCAACATATTGAGCAAAAAGGTCTCTTTTTTTTCTACCAAGAAAAGTGTACTTGTTATTAGTGAGAATATACTTATTTTAAGGTACTTTTGGGTTCATTGAGGTTAGCTAATTTTACTTGTTTTGGAAAGTCTTGACAAGCCGAATTTTGTTGTTCTATTGGCAGATAATTTTGCTTAGTTCAGATAAAATACCCCTAATTTTTTTACTTTTTTTCTTGTTTTTGAACACTGACTTTTTGCAGTGACGTCATCAGAGGAGTACAAGTCTCAATGTGTGCCGTGTACACGCATACGCTGAGTGGAGAGTTTTGGAACTTTGCAAAAGTCTGCGTCAATAAGGTCAAAAGTACGCATTTGCGTGTGTGGACAAGAGGGCTAAACGCAGAGATAAGTATGCTGTGTTCATTAAGTATGAAGTATATACACTTCCACAAAAAAGTGACCAGATATGCTTAATTTCCCTGTAGAAGTTTTAAATTGTTGTGTGGTGTTATTTTCTCCATATGTTTCAACTTTGATATTTTGCCTTTTCCGGAACTGACTTTCGTCGAACTTGTGATGGACTAACGAGTTCTTAGTTACACTTACAGCTTCCTGCCATTAATACAGACTTTCTCATTTTGATAAAAAAATAATAATAATCTGCACAAATTTTGTTTTGCAGGTTAAAGTGTTTTATATATTGTTCTCCCGAGTTAATGTTGCCGATCAGTTTAAATGTATTTTTTATTGAGTTAATTTAATTATATTTTTCAGGATCATATGGTTCAAGTCAGTCAAAAAAAATTTATATTTTGGATAAAGATTCGTTTTTTTATTATTTCAGGCAAATTGATTAATCTAAATATTTTCTATTACAGACTAAACAATGTTTGTCATTGTACGTTCATCCATATTTCTTTAGTTTTTCTGTTTTTTTTTCTTTACTGTTAATAAGCATACAATGTGATGCAGAGATGACCTTATAACAATTGTATAGACAAATGATACTATTTATAGTCACAGTGGAGAGTGGAGGGCACAAAATGTTTTCTTCTCCCGAAGGGCGGGCGTAACAGAAAATAATTGAGAAGCACTGGGACAAGGAGAACTGTGATGGAGCTTGTGTGTAATTATGCAGTCTAGAAGTAAGAATAACCTACCATTCCTCAGGGTGCAGAGTTTAGGCATTGAGCTAATTAGGTACACACACAGCTAGCAGCATGTTGACAGAAAACATACTGACCCTCTTGGATGAACAGCTTGACCACACCAGACAGCTGAGCGTCCTCATTGATGTTCAGGATGTAAGGATGCATCTGCATCATTCTCCTCTCCTGACACACACACACACACGAGCACGCACATACACACACATTAGCAACCAGAAAGCATACAGTAAATATAAGTGAATGTGTGTGTGTAAGTGCACACCTGCGTGATGTTGGCATACTGTTGCTCCCAGTCCTTGAGTGCCTCCTGCAGATGTTGCTCCCACAGAGTGTGTATGGTTCTAATCTGGAGTTCATTGTGTGTCAGCAGCTGACGGATCTCCTCTGAGCGTGCGCACACACACGTTAAATACTTTTGGAATACAGCATCCTGATAAAGTCAACCTGAAGCAACTCTCTTACTAGTTTCATCATTGGCGCTGCGCCCCTCCTGGCCCAGTCTGCTCAGTCTCTGCATCAGTCTAGCGTTCTCAGCTTTGAGTTCTTTGACCAGACGCTCCGTGGGACTTTCGTTCACTACAGGCCGGTTCTGGATGTGCTTTGCCCTGGCAGAGAAAAGGAGGGGTGACGTGAATCATAGAGTGTCCGTGTTCTAATGAGCCATGATTGATTTGTACTAGGGCTGGGCGATTATATGATCGTGACCGTTGATCGCGATTAATTTGAGTTCAATCACGGTGATCAGCTGTTAGCATATTTTCTCGATCAAACATGGGGGAACTGTCTGTTAGAAGTTACCGCAGTAGTAAACAGTAGGGACGCAGCGATGCTTGATATAATCATGGTACAATCCACCTTTATTGACCGTGATCCTGTGTGTCTGTAAAAGCGTGCGTGTGTTTGTGTACGTTTGCGTGACCGAAATAATGAACTATGACTAACACTAGCATAGAAGTTGAAACACAACATTTAGAAATATCAGCGCCCTTAGTTTCACTATCTGCTGCAGCGCACCAGTAATCCTGCCCCGAATGCGGACTTGCAGGCACTCACAAGGGTCTTTATTTTATCCTGACTGGGAGAATGAACACACCCACTGATTTAATCACAAACAGGCATTTTTATATCTAAATATTTTTCAATCAAACTTTTTGTTCATGTGTCTGCAAAGATTTCACTCCTCTGATATAAGATGTTTTAAACAACTCTGTATACAGACACTTTGTGTTCAAGTCATTTTTGAGTTTGTGGATAAAAAGACATTTTGTTCCTGAAATAATCATTAAACTTGTTTTGTGTTGGTACACATTATTTTGCAGTACCTCAAATTCAAACTGCACTTTAATGTAATCCAAATATATGCTACAGTATGTGAGTTTAAAAAAAAGTCCACAATCTGGGTCACCGCTTGCCAAAGCACTGGTGAGAAGCACTGATGTATACAAGTATATCTCTTTGGCAGCTTAGTCACAGATGACCATGCTAATTTACGCTCTTGTGTCAGACACTTATTTCGATTTGATGTTTAATTTTTTATTTAATTTATTTTTATTTTTTATTTTGTAATGGTACTTTAATTATTATTAATAGTTTATTTTTATTTTATTTTTTATTTTTATTTAAATAGTTTTGTCATCCTATTTTAGTCAATTATTAGTAATATATTTTCAGTTTTAATGAGTGTTGTAATTATACAATGCACATATCTAATTATAATTTTCACATTTTAACTTGATGTTTTGTTGATACGGTACATTCATGTTTGTTGACAACGCCTAGCATGGCTGTACAAGCCAATTCTTGAGTGACAGTCCCGGTTGCACTTAGTGCAAACATGTGTAGAGACTTCATCCCGCTCCTGCTGTGCGATGGTAATTGCAGTATGTTTCCTCCTGTCTCTCTTCTCCTCTGCGAGCTGGCCTCTCCTCAAATCAGCCTCTGCGATACCCCGTCTAACCGCTTGACGCCAGACATTTCGGTTCTCCGCTTGTATCTCCCAGCTGTCCAAGGGAATATTACACGCCTTTAGATCTCTCTTGCATGCGTCCTTGAACCGGAGAGAGGGACGACCAACATGTCTGGAACCAGCAGCCAGTTGTCCATACATAATGTCCTTGGGAAGCCGTCCGTCCTCCATCCGCCGAACATGTCCCAGCCATCGAAGACGGCGCTGGCTAAGAAGAGAGTTCATGCTATGGATATTAGCCCGCTGAAGAATGACACTGTGTGGAATATGGTCCTGCCAACTAATACCAAGGATACGTTTGATGCACCGCATGTGAAAAGCGTTAAGTCGACGCTCTTGTCTCATGTAAGTAGTCCAGGTCTCGCTTCCGTAGAGTAAAGTGCTGAGAATGCAGGCCTGATAAACTCGGATCTTTGTATGTTGAGTAAGAGCGTTGTTTTCCCATACTCGCTTTGCTAGTTTAGCCATGATGGTATTTGCCTTTCCAAGCCTCCTGTCAAGTTCAACATCAAGCGAGAGTTTATTGCTGATTGTCGAGCCTAGGTATATAAAATTATCTACTACTTCTAAAGTGACACCATTCATCTTGATAGCAGGATTTGCAGCACCTTGAACACTGACATTGGTTTTCTGCAGGCTAACTATAAGTCCATACTGTTCACAAGCATTCGCAAAACAGTCACTTAGACGTTGTAAGGCTTCTTTGGTGTTGGTAACAAGAGCAGCATCGTCTGCAAAAAGCATCTCTCGGATTAACACTGACCTCCTTTTGGTTTTCGCACGTAATCTTGCCAGATTGAACAATTTGCCGTCAGACCGTGTGTGTAGATAGACACCCTCAATGGATGTGTCAAAAGCGTAGGACAGGAGTATAGAGAAGAATATTCCAAAAGGAGTTGGTGCTAAGACGCAGCCCTGCTTAACACCACTGTTGATAGAGAAGGAGTCCGAACAGGATCCATACAAGACTGTTCCCTTCATGTTGGAATGGAAAGAGATCAACATGCTGAGTAGTTTTGGAGGACATCCAATCTTTTGTAGTAGCTTGAACAGGCCCTTCCTGCTGACAAGATCGAAAGCCTTAGTTAGATCTATGAACATCATGTAAAGAGGTTGACCTTGTTCTCTACTCTTCTCTTGAATCTGCCTGACTGGAAATATCATGTCGGTCGTCGATCTTCCAGCCCTGAAACCACATTGGGATTCAGGATTGATACGATCTGCAAGTATCTGTAGCCTGTTTAGGATTATGCGTGCATAAACCTTTCCAACGATGTTCAAGAGAGAAATTCCTTTATAGCTATTACAGTCACTGCGGTCCCCTTTATTTTTATAAAGTGACACAATAGTGGCATCACGCATGTCCTGAGGTACTCCTTCTTCCTCCCAGCAAAGACACAGTAATTCGTACAGCGGTTTAAGCAGGGCAGGCTTCCCTTTCTTGATAGCTTCAGGTGGAATGTTATCGTTACCTGGTGCTTTGTCAGATGGAAGTGAATCAATAGCTTTTTCAAGCTCTACCATTGTAGCCACTTTGTCAAGTTCATTCATGATTGGTAGCTCCTTCGTATAATTTAGAGCAGCATCAGAGATAGTTGTTTCCCGGCTGTATAGTTCTGAGTAGTGCTCCACCCATCTGACCATCTGTTCTTCTCGATTGGTAATCTTCTCCCCTATCCGAGATTTAATTGGAGTAGTCCGTTTTATAACAGGTCCTACTGTTTTCTTTATACCATTGTACATGCCACGGATGTTACCAGATTCAGCACTCATCTGGATATCTTCGCAGAGCTGCTGCCAATAGTTGTTTGCACACTGTCTGGCAATGCGCTGTGTGGAACAACGAGTACTCTTGAGTGTTGCAAGTGACTGAGCATTTGGACATCTCTTGTATGCCAAAAATGCTTTGCGTTTGGCCTCAATTGCTGGTTCCATGATTGGTAGATAGGCATTAAACCAGTCGTGACTAGTTCTTTCCCTCTTCCCAAAAGTAGAAATAGCTGTATTGTAAATTGCTTCTTTAATGGCGTTCCATTTTGCAGTAGCATTATGCTCCGGCAGGTTTTGAAGAGCTTGGTCCAGGGTTGATACATAATCATCCACCTTGCATGAAATTGACATCTTTGATGTGTCAATGCAGGCACGACTCTTTGCTTTGGAGCGATGAATTTTACGGGGCTGAAGGCGCACTTTGGCGCTCACAAGGGCATGGTCCGTATTGCAATCTGCACTATGATAGCTTCTAGTAATAACAATGTTATTTAGTGACGACCGCCTAGTGATTATCAGATCAAGCTGATGCCATCGATGAGACCTGGGATGTTTCCATGATACTTTGTGCGATGGTTTGCTCTTAAAAAAGGTGTTTGTAATACAGAGGTTGTGATAGGTGCATAGCTCCAGCAGCCTCTGGCCATTTATGTTCATCTTTCCAATGCCATGGTGCCCCAAGCAAGATGGCCATGATGCATGGTCTGCGCCTACTCTGGCATTAAAATCGCCAAGGATGATTAAGCACTCATCTTTAGGAAAACCCTTGATCTGCTCATCAAGTTGCTCATATAATCTATCTTTAATCTCCTCAGTTGAAGAAAGAGTAGGAGCATAGACACTGAGAATGTTCACTGGACCTGTAGCAGTGCTGAGACGGATAGACAGGAATCGCTCGGTACCTCCTGATGGAGGTTCCACTGATGTCAAAAGTGTGTTTCTGACTGCAAAACCAACTCCTTGCTGACGAGGCTCCTCAGGTTCTCTACCTTTCCAAAAGAATGTATAGTTAGCCTCTCTGAGAGACCCACTGGAGGCTAGCCTAGTTTCTTGAAGAGCAGCTATGCTGACATCAAGCCTGGCAAGCTCCTTATCTATGACGGCCGTCTTTCTGGCGTCGTCCACTTCACGAAGGTCATCAGAGATTCCTGTACACATTGTTCGCACATTCCAGCTTGCTAATCGAAGAGCTGGAGTCTTCTTTCTTTTCTTGTTTTGTTTGTCTGGTACATAAAATTAACCGTCTGCTTTTCATGTCTTTGCAGTACACTAAGCTCCAGGCACCCACTGAAGCAGGCAAACGTTGGCTGGACGACACCTTTTTGACCAGGGGCTGCCTGGCTTAAGGCGGACGGTAGTCGACCGATGAGACACGATGATCCCTTCCACCGTCGAAACTGACCCGTGGCGCCCCTTTCCTACGCCAATTGGATGGGGGCTTATAACCCGTAACTGTCAGAATCCGTGTTGTTTCCACACTTGGTTAAAAGTGAAGCTGGAGTGTCCTCTCCAGAGCGTAAGCCTGGGCATTACATACGGAGATCCTGGGTTGCCCAGTCGTCAGGATCCCCCTCTCGGCCTTGCTGATAAAATCCAAAGGAATGCTGAGCATGACGTTTGGCATCAGGTTGGCTGCAGGAGCTGCCGAAACAGTGTTTGCAAGGCACCAATCCGCCTTCGGGGCTCCACTCTTGATTTTGGAAGGTTTACTCCTTTACACATGGTCGTTGAGTCTATATATATGTATAGACCTCCTCCGGCCTGGCCGTTTGCTGGTTTGTTCAGCTCATCCGCCCAACGGTGCAGTGTAAACACCAAGTCTACGGGTATTACATACCCAGGTTTGTAGTCAGAGTTGTCCTTCTCCTAGGAAGACGTCCGGCCAAGGATGTTGAGCTCTTCCTACCCTGCTAGATGGCCGATGGGCGAGTGCCCTTTGGCCTTTGGCGAATCTTGTTTTTGCTTCCACCAGGGTGTCTAGCCACCCAACTCAACAGCCCCAGTTGGGCACTGATGGGAGTGCCAGTTGAGTCGCCGGCAACCCGACCCTGAAACAGGTTATACTGGATTACAGGTTACCAGTAGCAGATCCAACCGACCTGACCTGACACAAGTATATAAAGATTACAAATAATAATTTACCATTTGAAAGTGTTGTTTAGTAAATATTGAGTCTTTTAGTATTCAGTACACTACTAATATTTTTTTTTACTGCAGAATGCACTTTTGATGACAAGCAAAATGACAAAAGAACTTTGAGAGGAAAAAAAGTTGTCTTTACCTCCACAAAACGTACCGAAAAAAAGAAGCAAAACTATGGCCCTAAAACCGAGGTACGGACCAGAGCGTGGGTTACTTGTACCGTTACACCTCTAGTAAGCACAATTGTAGATATGAACAAATGTCTTTTGCAAGATATTGCAATAGTAAACAGTAAGGATGCAGCAATACTCGCTATAATCCTGCGTGGGACAATCTGACTTAATTTTTTTTATTTTTTAATCGTGATATTAATCGAGAATGGATGATATGAAAAAATGTATTGTGATCATTGTTTTTGCCATACCGCCCAGCCCTAATTTGTATGCCGCTTTTCCCCAGTAATACTGCACTATAATGTAATAGTCATTCTCCACCCTCAATCAAAACTAAGTCATGGAATAACAATAACTACAAATATGACATTATCTCCAACATCCTATAATAATACACATTTGATTTGATTTTTTTAAGTAGTTTTTGTTATTGCAAAAAAACGTCAATCTACTGATTTATATTCACTAATAAGACTATTTCTAACTACAAATTAAAATGTACAAGTATTGCTACTAACTGTACTACTACCACCACTATTGATGATTAGTTTTATTATGGCTAAGGTAAATACGATTAGCTAAACTAAATAACTAATATTAAGTAAATTATAATATATCTTTATATTTTATCCTAATAATAATAATGAAAATAATTATGATAAACAGATGATGTACTCTAGCAGTTTCTACAATTGGTTGATGATAAGCAAAAACGTTCGGTATCATCTAAAAAAACAATATAGAAATTTGTGTAGAGTAAACATTTTTGAAATTCTATTAAAAATTATTTACTAGTTAGTTGTTGTTTACCTCTCAGCATAACGAAGTGTTGACAGAGACTCCTCATAGCAGATGTCAGCAGGGCTCAGCGTGGCGATCTAAACATCATGTCATGTAAAACCAAAAGAGAGGGGACTTTTTCTTTTTAAGTGCTGCAAAATCTAATTGTCACCATGACAGTACGGCTGTTCCCTCCCAGTGCGGACTGCAGCATCTTTGTAAGGACTGAATCCCTGTAGGGAACATGGACCACTTTCTTCCCCACTGCCATGTCAGCCAGGGCGCTGCCAACAGAAAGTATATGACAATCAATCACTGATCAAAAAAATTAAACGAATTGCCACACCTACCTGATGACGTTGCCCAGCGTGGTGAGGCTCAGATTGATGGCCGTGCCTTCTTTCAGACGGTCAGCCTCTGACCCTAATGACTTCTGACGCTCACTTCCTGCCAGGTCCACCAGGTTGATGTTGGATTGTTTGCTGATGCTCTCTTTGGAAAAGATCTGCCAGGTGTCAAGTCAGCACCAGACATGGATTACAAATAATACTATAATGGTAATACTATAGTAGCACCTCAACTTACAGTACGAGTTAAGAGTGTTTTGAGATAAGTGTTGTCTCTTGGCTAATTGCTGTGCTTTAGTTGCAAGGAAAATTTAGAGTTACAAGCATTCCCGCTATTAGTTGGAGCAGCAAATGCATAATGAAAAAATTACTAGCTAGCATTATCTTATAGCTAGAGATGGACATAACTTTATTCCAAGCATGGGAAAGAAAAAGGTGAGTGTGAAGGACAGTATTGAGAAGAACTGAATTATATTTATTGAATTGAATAAACAAATCATCAAAAACATGACGGAGTGTGTAGGCAACTTGGTGAAGCAATTTGAGCGTATTTGTTTGTATTTGTTTATTTGAAGCACAATGTGCAGTTACATTAAGAAGATGATGGCACCATTACTGCTGTTTTGTACCGTACTAAAGCAGAATTACTCAATAATGCCTGCCAAGAATGTTCAAGTAATTTCTCAATGGCGGACAGTTATCCATTAAAATATGGAAAAGCTGCTGATAGTTTGTTTGACAAAAAACCAGCTGGAACCGTAAATATCCACCCTCTAAGGTAAATGCTGTACAAAATTATTACATTACTTCATAAAACTACAAATGTTATTAGTATTGCTAGCGAAGTGAAGTGAATTATATTTATATAGCGCTTTTCTCTAGTGACTCAAAGCACTTTACATTGTGAAACCCAATATCTAAGATACATTTTTAAACCAGTGTGGGTGGCACTAGGAGCAGGTGGGTAAAGTGTCTTGCCCAAGGACACAACAGCAGTGACTAGGTTGGCAGAAGAAGGGATCGAACCTGGAACCCTCAAGTTGCTGGCACGGCCACTCTACCAGCCGAGCTATACCGCCCCTAGTATTGTTAGTATTGCTATTGTATTGTTTTTATACAATATTTCACTAGTTTTACTTTTTAAAAGGCATGTCACCTGTTAAAATGTTACTGTTTTGGGGGAGGGGGCAAGCACCAAATGATTTAATTTCAATGGGCTGCATTGATTGTAGATGCAAGTGTTTTGAGTTAAGAGCTCCATCAAAGAACCAATTAAGCTCATAAGTTGAGTTACTCTTTGTACTGTATAGTCTGTATATAAAATACTATTTCTTTAAGGAACAGCCCCTCAGGATCCAGCTCCTTTCAAGGAGCAACAAACCCCATCTCTATTGTTTTTGGAGTTATTTCCAATCTTTGGCCTATGGTGCAGCCATATAAAGTCTGCCTAGCAAAAAGCAGCTGGGCAAACATCTAACGTAACCAGTGGGGCAAATCTTTTTTTAAGAAATATGTAGACATGAATACAGTAGTTGTGAATGGTCTTCACCTGTTTGAGCTGCAACACGATTAACATGTGGGAGCGACTGCTGTTGGCGTTTGTGTGAGTGGCCGCGGTGGTCCGGGTTCTAGTGCCCTGCTCCATCAACTGCTCCACCTACAGTTTTCAAAATTACAGTACTCATATTTTGAGAGCAAAGAAAATACAGCAGGTTTTCACAGGGATTCAATTCTGGACTATAAATAGTGAATGGTTCAAAACTGTATGTAGTTGTGACACATGGCGTCAGAGAAAGTTGGACGGTGCATTTAAAGACCACCAAACAAAGTGGGAATCTTAACAATTAGCCAAATAACATTATCAGTGAAGCATAAAAACATATGTACAAATTGTGCTGCATATTTTACAGTACTTGTATGATCTACTACTATTTATAAATCATTAAATAACTTTAAAAAAGTGTGAATCCACTGTAGAAGATACTCTGGTTGTCTGTGTCGCTTAGCTTATTTCCCACCCACCTGTGCTGCACTATCACAGGGCACAGTACGCAGACCCTCCACATAGAAGCCTCTATGCTGCTCCTCTCTGACACGGAGACCCCCTGGAGGACGACTGCTACGAGACAGCAGGTCCACCACCTGGTGACATGACAAGGCTATATAAGAGGTCATGTCCTGAAGAAGGACATACTGTACTTAATATGCAGACAAAGAGGATAGGAGTAAACATGAACACTTGAGCAGATGAGTGTGTTTTCTCTGCAAAGCCAGCCAAACATTACAGCCGATAGAGTTCTAATATGACTTTTCATCTACGCTACCGAAGGCATCTCTGAATGGATATCTTTCTAAAATCAACGTGTTAGTTGTGTTAGTCGATAGGAGCAATGTCCAAATGAACAGAAATGATCCAAATACCATAAAATAAATGCAACATAAATGCTGCCATCACGTAAACGCTTAGATCAATCGATGTGCGACGTATGTACAGAAGGGAAGTGAATTATATTTGTCCAGCGTTTTTTCTCTAGTGAATCAAAGCGCTTTACATTGAGAAACCCATGACTGTATCTACATTTTAAGCTACATTCACACCAGTGTGGGTGGCACTGGGAGCAATGTGGGGGAAGTGTCTTGCCCAAGGACACAACAACAGAGACCATGTATGGCGAAAGCTGGATTCAAACCAGGAACCCTTAAGTTTTTGGACCGCTGCTCTACCATCTGAGGCACGCCGCCCCCCACAGCGTTGTATTGTATGTGGTTTTCGTGGCAATCTGGTGCACAAAGTGCATATGATTTAAGTCCAGTAAATAATTAACATTAGATATACAGTAGTTATATCTGTTTACATTAAAGTCATTTTACACGCATTTTGGCCATAAAACCATTTAACAACAAATTTAAAGGCCTACTGAAATTATTTTTTTTTATTTAAACGGGGATAGCAGATCCATTCTATGTGTCATACTTGATCATTTCGCGATATTGCCATATTTTTGCTGAAAGGATTTAGTAGAGAACATCGACGATAAAGTTGCAACTTTTGGTCGCTGATAAAAAAAGCCTTGCCTGTACCGGAAGTAGCGTGACGTCAACAGTTGAAAGGCTCCTCACATTTCCCCATTGTTTACAATGCAGCAAGAGCGATTCGGACCGAGAAAGTGACGATTACCCCATTAGTTTGAGCGAGGATGAAAGATTCGTAGATGAGGAACGTTAGAGTGAAGGACTAGAATACTTTTTCTTATGCCTTCTGATCTCTCTCTCTCTCTATGTCCACTACTTGCTGTCCATATCCTACCCCCCCACCCCCTCCACACCCCTGATTGTAAATAATGTAAATAATTCAATGTGATTATCTTGTGTGATGACTGTATTATGATGATAGTATATATGATAGTTAGTGATAACTCAATGACGACAACCTTCTTCTTTTTATACGTATACTTTACTGAGGGAACACCATAACAAACCGGCCACTGCCGTTCACATAACAGACTAAGCCCGCGCATAGAGCAATGCATGCTGGGAATTACCGTAAATACACTAAAAGAGTGTACCATAATAATGCGCAATGCAAAAACAGAACATTTACAATCTCCCACTTTTTCTTTTTAGTTTTTTTAACACAAAAAATCACAGTCTATTATTAATGTCCATAAGTATGAAAATGTAAGAACATGGTGATCAACAAAAAAACGTATACAAAAAAAACTGTCCACAAAAGAATAGTCTCTATTCCAGTTTCCACTCTCCAACACTGAGTGCCTTTAGGAGCTGAAGTGTGGATGCACCTCGTTTTGTCAAACAGTCAGCTAGCTGCTCTCCAGTAGGTGCCCAGAGAATCTGTTGAATTCTTTTACACTGAAGAAGTTCTTTGATGCCACTTATTTCAAGGCGGAGCCTTTTCTCTGTCACTGACTTAGTAGACTTGATGGCGTCTGCAAGGGAGTGGTTATCAGTGACACACACTATTGGTAAGACATGTTGTGATACATTCCCTGTGGTAAGTTCTGCATGAAGGTCAGATAAAGAAATGGCACTGTCAACAGCATCGGCAAGGGCAAGAGTTTCTCCAGCAAGAGTGCTCCGTACGACTCTTCTGATCTTTTTTGACTGCCAATACACAGGGGAGAATCTTCCTTCCTCACCCATCAGCAGAATGAGATGTCCCCCTTGAGTGCCTCCATCTGTAAGGTTTCCCAGCGAGGCGTCGCAGAACACTACTAGCTTTAGAGAACTGTCTTTTCCCAGGTTCTGAAACTTCAGTGTCACATGTTCTGATTTCAATTTTCTCACCACCTTGTTTGTGTCATGTAAAGTCTGCACAGTAGCATGTTTTATGTTAGCTGCAAGGACACATGTATCAAACATAATATCCGGTCTACTTTGTCTGGCAACCCACAGAAGTTGACCTATTTTTGATCTCAGGTCATCAATTTCACTTTCAGTCAAAAGAGCCTCCCGTCTCATGGCTCTGGAGATGTCTATGTGAATTGGCTGGAGATTCTGTATGTAATTGTCTTGATGCATACATGTTACTCCATTTGCAGTGACATACTCCATGCCTACATAGCGAAAGCTGTCATGTTCTTCTCTGCCCATTTGAAAGGCAGATTGCAGGTGAGGGATTATAGTTGTTGTGAAAATCTGTGAACCACCGCAGATGAAATCATCAACATGACAAGCAAGCACCCCAGACACATTACAATCTTTATCCAACCAATAAAATATAGCAGGGTCAATTTGTGACATCTTTCCTCCAGTTTGCAACATTGTTTCTTTAACCCTATTGTACCAGTACAGTGATGCATCATTTAGTCCATAAACACATTTGTTTAGCTTCCATAGAGTTCCCTCACTCTTGGCTTCAGGTGGTGGACGAACATAGATGTCTCGGGATAACTCATTTCCTTGAAGGAATGCTGACTTAATGTCCATAGAGTGGGGTGTCCATCGGTTTTGACATATCACAGACATGAGTAGTCTAAGAGACTCTGAGGCACATGTTGGCGAGTCTTTTGGGAGATCTTTTGTGTTTAGCTCTTCAAATCCTCTCGCCACTAGCCTTGCTTTTGGAACTATGCCGTCTGGTGTGTCTTTGAGTGTACACACCCATCTTGTGGAAATGCATTTTTGTCCCATGTTTTTTACTTCAAACACACCGTGTTTCTCCCAGTTACTGATTTCAGTAAGTTTAGCTGATTCAAATGACACATCCTTTGTAACAAGTACATCCTCGTGATCAGATGGCTGTTCCACCCTGTCCAATGACTGAATCTGCAGTGTGTCAACCTGTGAAAGGTCAGCTGACCTTGTTGTGCCAGTGAGGTTAACTGGCTCAATGTACTCCAGATTGTACCAGTTCTTGTGTTTTCCAGTTGCCTTTCCCGCTCGACCTAGCACTTCTGCTGTGTGTGAAATTCCAGTGTCTCTTTCCACATACTTAATGAATTGTCCTGCTTTTAGATTCATACTACGGTCTGTTCTTATGATAGAAGGTTGTCTGTCAGATGGATCATTATCTTGCTCATTGCTGTCTCTGTCATTATTAGAGCTCCCTGCCGCATTCTCTGTGTTAGGCACACTGTCTCCATCACTAGATACAGTATTGGGTAGATCTTCAACATGTTCAATACCACATTTTGCTGCATTAAGTTCTGTCTGGCTTTCTTGGCTGTCACGAGACGTGTCAGTGTAGTGATCTGTGGCCTTGCGCAGTCTACAGCGATGCACCTCCATAGGAGCCTCCATGTCTAACAAATATTACCACCCCGTCTCGTCCAATTACCACCCCAGGGGCCTTTCCATTCATTGCAGTCCATTCTTTTGTAGTACACTTTATCTCCAGTTTCGTAGTATTCATCTGTGCTGCGAAGCTGTGTGCGCAGAGCTCTCCTGATTCTCTCAGAGCACTCTGCCTCAGTAAACGCTGTCCTTGCTTCATGTAATGCTGAAATGTGCTGTCCTACCCATTTACTCATGGTAGTGCCCTCCAGGGCAGGTGGTTTATCAACCAGCACAGAAGGTAGGTTCGGGTTTTGTCCAAACACCAGCTGGTATGGACTAAATCCATGCACATTGTGCATTGTATTCTTTGCCATCAAGGCCCAATCTAAGGCTGTTTTCCAGTCACAAACACTGCTTTTCTTCACTTTTAACAGGATCTCTGTAAGGGTCTGGTTATGTCTTTCCATCAATCCATTACTCCATGGACTGTAGGCAGCAGTGGTTTTCACCTCAATATTAAAGTTCTCAGCCATGTCCCTCATTTCCTCGTTATTGAATTCACCTCCATTGTCACAAAAAATCTTAGATGGGGCTCCATGAACACTCACCCAGGAATGAATAAAGTGCCTCACAATTTCACTGGATTTTTTTGTTGTAACAATGCTACCAGCACTGAACCTGGTGAAGTGATCAATCATGTGGAGGTACCACACATTTGGTTCTAGCTCGTGTAGATCTAATGCCACAATTTCATTGTATGTTGAAGCCATTGGTAGACCAACTGATGGCTTTGGTTTGGGCTTGTTGTACTTGAGACATGTTTCACAGCTACTTACGATGTCATTCAGAATAGTAACACTCTCATCGTCATTACTTCCAGCACTAATTAGTAATTTTTTGAGTTTATCAACTGAGGCATGTCCAAACTGCTTGTGAAGTTTCACCAATACTTTGAGTTTTTCATCTTTACTCATGCCATCTCTTATGGCCAGAACTTCATCAGTTTGGGGTTCATTCTCACGGGTGGCTGTGCAATCTCTGTCCACTATGTTTACACAGTAGTGTCCTGAGGATGTAATCTCAAGAGGCACTGGTTTCTGAAACATTGTGGCTTTATCATTCTCAATGTCAAGCACTGCTTTTGCCCTCTTAAGTGACGTTTTACTTAGTAGTAAAGGAATGTTCACTGAGACCACCTCAGTCTCTATGTGGCACCTGGTTTGTCCTATTTTTGCTGGGACTTTTACTTTTTTTATGGATAGAACAACTTGTCCATCACCAAACTTAAAAGCTCTTCTACTCTGTGTATTTTCCATTTTTTTCTTGTCACTCTCCTTCAGTGTATGAATGTAATTCTCCAGCCATTTTTCACCACAGACTGTTCTGGTGCATGCAGTGTCAATTACAGCTGAACCTAAGGCTTCTACCATGAGTATTTCAGCATCAGAAACTGACTCTTTAGAAAACAATGTAACATTGCACTCTTCAATTGTTTCTGTCTCTGCATTTTCCTCTGTCATTTTTACATGTTCAGCCTTATTTGGGCAGTCCTTAGCCCAGTGAAATGTACTCTGGCAGATAGCGCACTTAGATCTTCTGCCGAACCTATCCAGTGGGTTTGAGCCAGTCAATGGCGCCCTCTTTTGGTCGGGTTGGGAACGAAATTTCCTTCCGTCTCTTTTCCTTTGATCCACATAAAAAGCAACATCTTCGCGCATGTGAATTCCCCCGCTGCATGTGGGCGGCTGCACATTGTCTCCAAAAATCCTTTTTAAAGCTGACTTCATGCTTGCAAATGTAAGTGTTGAACAAGCTGTAAGCGCAAGCTGTTTATCTTTAACATCGAGACTGGCTGTATCCAACAACTTGAATGCCAAAACAGTGTCGGGAAGAACCATGTCAAATTTGCGCATTTTGTTGTACCTCTGCTCGAACTGAACGATGTAATCCACCATGGAAACTTCGTTTTCTCTCCGAATCTTGTCAAAGTCCGTGTATGCATCATAAGCTCTGTCCTTTTCTTCTTTTAAGAATACATTATCCAATGCCTTTACAAGGGTCTTCATCCCGTCATCTTTGTTCAAATCATCCGCAGGTATTTCCAAAGCTGTATCTCTAGCTCTCCCCCTCAGTGAGAGAGCAACAGCTAATGCTTGTTTCTCCTTATCCAGATCGGTAACACGTATCCACATTTCAACCTCATTTTTCCAGCTCTCATATGACTTCTTTTCTTCAAACGCAGGAGGGACTCTGTAGTTAGCGTTGTTAGCCATCCTCTGCTACCATTGATAACTCAATGACGACAACCTTCTTCTTTTTATACGTATACTTTACTGAGGGAACACCATAACAAACCGGCCACTGCCGTTCACATAACAGACTAAACACAGGAGCCCGCGCATAGAGCAATGCATGCTGGGAATTACCGTAAATACACTAAAAGAGTGTACCATAATAATGCGCAATGCAAAAACAGAACATTTACAGTTAGGGTTGGGTATCGTTTGAATTCGAACGATTCCGATTCTTTGTTTCGATTCCGATTCCTGGCGATTCTCGATTCCGATTCTTTTAAGAGGCAGGGTCAAAAAAAAGTTTAAGATATTTTAAATGAGCTAGCTAACCTACAGTCTTTCTGAATGAAATAGTCTGACATTCTCCATCAATTTTAATTCTATTAACTTTTTATGAACTTTACTATAAATTCCTCACAGGGCTGTTTTCAACTAGAATATAAATATCAAATCTATGAACTTGAATATAAATATTATAAATTATGAATACATTTTCCCAGGGGTACACTTTCCTCAAGAGAGCTTTATTTTTGAAAACCTCATGAAAACACATTTACACATAAGTGTATGATGCTGCAAGAAACCTCATGAAAACACCTTTACACATAAGTGTATGATGCTGCAGGAAACCTCATGAAAACACATTTACACACACAAGTGTATGATGCTGCAGGTACTTAAAAATGTTACCATGCTCCCACTGATGGGCTAACCTGGTGCAGAAAAGCAAATAAACAATAAGAAACAACTTGCAAAACCCAGTCCAGATTAGCAGCAGGTACAGTATAAATTCAGAGACAGTTCTTGTTTAGGAAAATGACCATATCCGCCTTCTCAGGCAGGATGCGTGAGCGTTCTGGACAGATAGTGTCTCCTGCTGTGGAAAATACACGTTCGCTGGGTGTGGAAGAAGCTTGAACGCATAAATAGGAGAAAGCGAGATCTGACAGCAAAGGATAAGTCTTTTGTTGGTTCCACCGGACCACCACCATGCAGCAGGGTCGTCAGACATAAGTATCGGTGGAACGTCCTGGTACATCTGCAGCTCTCTCTCCACTCGTTTCTTGATGGACATGGAGCTCTGTTATTTCGCGGCTATTTCATTTTTTTTTGTAAAGTAAAGCCACACTTTCGACCGCCGACGCCCGCTATCCATGCTTGAGCTTGACTGACTCGCTCGGCTATGCTAACACTTCCGGCGGTGGGCGCTTCTTCGTTGGTGTTCAGCGGCTTCTTCTTCCGGTTCGGCGGACATATTTTTTTCCGGTCGGCGGACTGGGTATCGAAAATAGGAATCGAAATTTAAACTTTTGAACGATTCCGGGAGAATCGGAAAGTTAGTCCCGGTTCCAATCGATACTCGATACCCAACCCTAATGATAGTATATATCTGTATCATGAATCAATTTAAGTGGACCCCGACTTAAACAAGTTGAAAAACTTATTCGGGTGTTACCATTTAGTGGTCAATTGTACGGAATATGTACTTCACTGTGCAACCTACTAATAAAAGTCTCAATCAATCAATCAATCAATGCTAAAAACATTAGCTATCCACCTACGCCAGCCAGCCCTCATCTGCTCACCAACACCCGTGCTCACCTGCGTTCCAGCGATCGACGGTGCGACGAAGGACTTCACCCGATCACAGATGCGGTCGGCGAGACGGAGGAAGTTAAGGTGAGTTCGGCGGCTAGCGCGTCTGCTATCCATCTCTGTCCTCCTGGTTGTGTTGCTGTAGTCCGCCGCTAATACACCGATCCCCCCTACAACTTTCTTCTTTGCAGTCTCCATTGTTCATTAAACAAATTGCAAAAGATTCACCAACACAGATGTCCAGAATACTGTGGAATTTTGAGATGAAAACAGAGTTTTTTGTATAGGATTCAATGTGTCTGCATACTTCCCGTTTCAACGATTGACGTCACGCGCATAAGTCATCATATACAGACATTTTCAACCGGAAGTTTAGCGGGAAATTTAAAATTGCACTTTATAAGTTAACCCGGCCGTATTGGCATGTGTTGCAATGTTAAGATTTCATCATTGATATATAAACAGACTGCGTGGTCGGTAGTAGTGGGTTTCAGTAGGCCTTTAAGGAGTTGTTTCTAAGCCAATAGCTGAAGGAAGCAGTCACAATTTCCATCACTATTGCTTTAATAAAACTCATTCAAAATGTCAATCTAAATTAAAGTTCTAGTTCCAATATATGTAATCGCTGTCAATCGACTCCTGCAAACATGACACACACGTTCTGGTCCTGTCCTTGTCTGAAAGCCTACTGGACTAATATTTTTAAACATCTTGCAGATGCATTACATTTTAAATTGACGCCTTGTGCAGAATTGGCTATTTTTGGAATTCCACCAAACTATCAAAAAATTAAGCAGACTTTTAGGGATAGTATCGCCTTTGCATCATTAATAGCTCGTAGAAGGATTTTATTGGAGTGGAAATCACAGTTTTCCCCCAAGGCCTCCCTATGGCTTAAGGAGCTCACGTTTTTCTTAGATTTAGAGAACATTAAATATAATCTGAGGGGTACACCAAAACAATTGGACTTGACCTGGGGCTGCATAATTAGTTCCATAGCTAAATTAAAGACATTATAGGATAAATGTGACACTCACTGTTGACAATGAACCTTTTCACTTACCTCAACTCTTTTTTCTTTGTTGTTGTTGTTTTTATTCAGTGACACTTGTCTGTATGTTTGTGATTTATATTTTTGTCATTACCTTTTTCCCCCCTTTAAATCAGTTATTGTGATTCTCTATCTGCTTGTGGTGAAGAGGAGGCAGTACATTGCTACCCACTGTGACTGAAATGTAGGACAGGAGGTGGGAGGGGGTGTTATTATTTTACTTTTATTATTGTTCTGTAATTTATTTTGATTTTGATTTCATTTATTGGGGAGGGGGGGGGGGGGTAACAAAAAGTGTCTGTTTTCTCAGTAACTGTATTATGATTTCCCTATCAAATGAATAAATAAACATGATCTAAAATAAAAAGTTCTAGTTCCAACTTGTACCTGCTCGTTGTATATTTCCAACATACTGAAGAAGACCTGTGCGGATGTAAAGCATGAAGACATTTAGAACACACACACCTAAAAGTATATATTATGCACACACACACCTGGCATTGTCTTGTGTCCTGATTCCCTTTAATAGCCTCAAAGAGACGCTCACACAGTTTGGGCACCAGGCCTTTGTTAGGCCTGTAGCCCACCATGGAGTAACTCTTCCCGGAACCTGTCTGCCCGTAGGCCAGAAGGGTAGCGTTGTAACCCTGCAGACATATTATCTTTTTTTAGACAGGAACACTTGACGTGGTTAGCTTGGATATGCTAATTGTCAATTACCTGGTTAGTGAATGACGTCAAAATGTGTTTACAGGAGCAAGGTCTGCTACACACGAGTGATATTTTGAGGCTGTCGAACATTAAGTCCAAATAGTGCTCAACAAAGTATTTACATTTAATCTTTAATTAATACAACTACACAATACATATATTTGTCGGGACCTCATTACCAACGTCCGTCTTCAGCTTCAATCAACGTTGCCAGATGGGAAATGACCAATTATCGTACCAAAAGTTTACAATCATAATAGTTTGAGAAATATTAATATTAAATATTATTATTGAATATACTCGAATTGACGTTGCTCACGACCATTTGATGCAGTAAAACGTTACCACATAGCATGTAGTATATCCTATAATGCGAGTTTCATTAAACCTCACTGTTGGAAAATAAACCGGGCTTTAAGAGGCATGTGAGGCAGTACACATTGTAGTGCAAGATGTGAACTGTTCGTGTTTGCTAATTGCCATGTCTTGACGGGATCAAATTACTGTACATTATGGAGTTTTTGGAATGATTAATTGTGCATCGCACATTGGGTAAAATTATCGTACGTCTGGCAACGCCAGGGTTACAATTAAACGTCAATTTTCTTCATTCCTCAATTTTACTACGCTAACACACACTACTTCCTGTTAACGGCTCCCTTTAAAAATAAAAAAACGGATGTTACTACTTTCCCCTTTAAAAAGGATATGGACGTCAATGTTCCAACTATAGATATCATACATGAATACATGCCGCATTGGGTGCTGTGGCGCAGGAAATTCGGCCGCCATTTTGAACCGGTATTCTACTCCTCTTTTGAACAAGGAAGAATACAATGCCATATCATTGTGCTGAGTATTCTTGCACAAATTGGCGGACCGTGGAAAACAGGTCACAGGGGATTACTTTTCATAAGTAAGAGTGAACATTACTATTGGTTATGTTTTGTTAACCGAAGAGTATTGTACTGTATGTTAAATAATGTAAATAATTCAATGTATATACTCTGATGATTAACTTGTGTGATGACTGTATTATGCTGATAGTATATATTTATACCATGAATTGATTAACGTGGACCCCGACTTAAACAAGTTGAAAAACTTATTCGGGTGTTACCATTTAGTGGTCAATTGTACGGAATATGCACTGTACTGTGCAATCTACTAAAAAAAGTCTCAATCAATCAATCAATGTATGCCCACCAGCGAAATTGTTGCCAGCTCCTGCAGCTAGCTTAGTTAGCTCCTGTATGTTTAGTGCAGGGGTGTCAAACGTAGGGCCCGTGGGCCGGATCAGGCCAGCGAACAGGTTTTATCCGGCGCGCGAGACGATTTTGGTTAGTATAAAAATTTGCTGAAATTTTTGAACGAAAGAAACTGCTCTTCTAAATGTGTCCACTGGATGTCGCAATAGCAATTTTTTGTACCCCCTGCCGCAGGAGTGCGGGTGACTTCAGAGGGGGCGGAGCTATATGCCCTGTTAAGATAGAGGACTGGGCACACATTATCTGGGCGCACATAAATATGCTGAAATTACAAGTATCCCTACTAAATTCATGTGTGATTCATGAAATGAGTCCAAATTCACAAATTTGGTTGTCGATGATCCTAATAAACTACATGATGTTTGTACATCAGTTGAGGAAAATGAGTAAATTACATTAATTACATGCTGTAATTAGATTTTGATATTACTATTTCTTACATCTTCTGATGGATAAAATATTTACTCCATCCATCCATTTTCTACCGCTTGTCCCTTTCGGAGTTACGGGGGGTGCTAGAGCATATCCCAGCTGCATTCGGGCGGAAGGCGGGGTACATTTACACCAATGAGAGCATTTTAAAACTCTGCCAGAATCACACCTGATGAACTGATGAACATTATCATTTATTCAGAAACTATAAATCTCGACAAATGAAGATAGACTACTATGAGCAGCAACATGTAAATGTAAAAAAAAAAAAACATTATGATTTGTTTGTTTTCAGATTGTGCTTGTTCTATTTTTAAACTAAGAAAACAATCTGAAGTTGTCTTTATTTTTAAGTTATCATGACATGATTTGACCAGTCCGCCCCACTTCGGAATACATTTTCCTCTATGTGGCTTAACGCTGACTTAAATTACAACTAACACAATAATGCTATAAAACAAATATAATTGGTAAAACATCGAGCAGTGATTTTTTTGCACAAAATGTATTCACATGTAATTCACCAACAGTAAGTTAGCTGTCATGTCTTAATATACATCTACTTGAACATCTGACTGTACAATAGTTTGTCATCAAGATAATTTGGCTGTTGATGTATTCTCAATTTTAGCAGTTTTGCTTCATTATCGACAGATATGCATCAACATATCAGTTTTGTTGAAGAAATGTTTAAAAGATGGTGGGGCGGTATAGCTCGGTTGGTAGAGTGGCCGTGCCATCAACCTGAGGGTTGCAGGTTCGATTCCCGCTTCCGCCATCCTAGTCACTGCCGTTGTGTCCTTGGGCAAGACACTTTACCCACCTGCTCTCAGTGCCACCCACACTGGTTTAAATGTAACTTAGATATTGGGTTTTCACTATGTAAAGCGCTTTGAGTCACTAGAGAAAAGCGCTATATAAATATAATTCACTTCACTTCACTTCACTTCACTTGTATTACACAAGTGTCATGACAACATGTTTGCTGAAATGATGCTCATTTCAATGTTTTTCACTCTTCTCTTTTGTTTGTCTTGTTTGCAGTGTATTGCAGGTCCGAGATGCTTTTAAATGTTATGTATTACACAACATCAATGTTATGGACGGTAAGTATGTTTGAATAATCATCTCCTTTAAATGATTTTCAACATAAAGTTTTGTTCTGGTTGGATTGATTTTGAATTCAGTGTATGTTCTCGCATGAGTTCTCTAAATTCTGCTGTTACATTGTTCTATTGTCCTAAAAGTACACTGTATATAAGCTAAACAAAATACCGATAGCATTCCTAAATTAATGGACGCAAACTAATTATCTATCCGCTCTAGGAGCTGTTTACAATTTTCACTCTTTGTGAGTTTGTGTCCCTGTGATAGGCACTTAACAATTGTTGGTTACACATTACTGATGGGTGTAACTGAAATTGATTGAATTGCTTTGACCTAACAACATTATATGATGCTTATTTGGAGGTTCTTGTCTCGCTATGATCAAACTAATCCAACTTTTTTATTGTGCAGGTAATTGTCCGTGATCGGATTTGTCATCAAATGGACATGCGGATGCTGATGATTCCGGAACTGCTCCAAGTTTCTCGGTATGTGCTCACCTACAGGTTCATCCAGAATCCCTTGGAGCTCCTATTTAATTCCATCAGAGTGTCAGGTAAGGTTAATGTTTTAACGATAATAAATTCTGGAAACAATTGATGTCTTTATATGCTTTGTCTTGGGTGTAATTCTGTATTGTTTCTCTGTTTTCCATGTAAGGCGACTGGAACAACAATCCAGCCAATAGACAGTGGCGGTCCCTTGCGGGATCACTATATAAGATATCTATGGTTCCAACAACCCACCATTCGTTTTGGATTCTTCGGGTGACGATTGGATTCAGAATCGATGCATGATTGATTTTAGACCTTTTCTCAAAATAGGGCCTACCTACATCGTTTGGTATGAAAATTATATTGAAACCTTTTTAAAAAAAAACTTACAGGTTACAAAAACTCACCTTAGCTGCTGACGCAAAATGTATACGCGCAGCAAGTAATCACGGAGATGGCCAAAAAAAGTTATTTTTTAAAAATGTATAAAAAAAAAAAAGTATGACGTTTGGTACCTGCAGTGCATTCTCCAGTATTCCCTCTCCAAGGTCATGAAAAACACAATCCTGTGGAGAAATAAGTCAATTTCAAAGTTGATAAATGGATTCAACCACATTGACTCAGATTCCGATGTAACAAAGGTTAGATCGGTTACTCATTCTCTTTCTATGCCACATCAATATGGAATGCACTCCCAACAGGTGTAAAAAAAAGGGCATCTCTATCGTCCTTCAAAACCGCACTAAAAGAACACCTCCAGCAACTTCAACCCTAAACTAACACCCTCCCTTCCACATCCTACCTCCCCGGATTGTAAATAATCAAATGTAAATACTTATTCTTATGCTTTCTGATCTCTCTATGTTCACTAATTGCTGTACATATCCTACCAAGGCAGTCCTACACTGTTCCAATGTCCATTACTCTGATGATGCAATTGTTGACTGAAGTGTTGATATCAACCAAACCTACCCCTCCCCCCTCCACATCCCACACCCCGGATTGTAAATAATGTAAATAATTCAATGTACATACTCTGATGATTATCTTGTGTGATGACTGTATTATGATGATAGTATATATCTGTATCATGAATCAATTTAAGTGGACCCCGACTTAAAAAAGTTGAAAAACTTATTCGGGTGTTACCATTTAGTGGTCAATTGTACGGAATATGTACTGAACTGTGCAATCTACTAATAAAAGCTTCAATCAATCAATCAATCTGACCTGGTCAGCATAACGACCCCCGACCTCCTCCGGCATGTAGAGGCCATTGTGGTCTTGAATGAAGCCGCTGTGAGACCAGTACGCGTAGTCGAAACAGAATGAGCGACTGCACTGGGACTGGCGAGGATCATGGATGGTGATGGAGCTCGCTGCCATGGAGATGACGCAGCGGCTGCCCGCATCCCGTTCTCTCTGTCAAAATATATAGGAGCCAGAAGTCGTTTTTTAAAATCTACTCAAAAGTAAAAAAAGTAAACTTGACCATTTTTTACCCTAAGTGTAAACGGCAACCCTAATATAGATAAAACAAAAACACAGTGTTTATTTACCTTGTTGAATGGTCGGACTCTGACGGCCACTTTGACACAGTCCCTGCTGTGCATGTCTGATATTTTCTTAGGCCTTATGTCCCCAACGGGACCATACTCTCTCTCTCTCACACACACACACACACACACACACACACACACACACACACACACACACACACACACACACACACACACACACACACACACACACACACACACACACACACACACACACACACACACACACACACACACACACACACACACACACGTGTCCTGTTACATGGGGTTTCACTTTCACTTCCATGAATTATTCAAAAGCCCACTGTATCAGTTGCATGCATATGATTATACAAAGTACTCAGTTGAGAATAACACCATATGTATATATATACCTGGGAAAATGTATGATTTCTTGGCCATTCTTCAGAGAATATGAATGATAAAACAACAAACTTTCTTCCACTCATGCTTAATGGTTGTGTGAAGCTATTTATTGGCAAACAACTGTGTTTACTCTTTTTAAATCAAAATGACAAAATAAAGTACCCAAATGACCCTGATCAAAAGTTTACATACCCCAGTGACTTTGATCTGATAACATGCACAAAAGTTGACACAAACAGGTTTGAATGGCTAATCAAGGTTCCAATCCTCACCTGTGACCTGTTTGTTTGTAATTAATGTGTGTGTATAAAAGGTCAGTGAGTTTCTGGGCTTCTGACAGACCAATATATCTTTCATCCAGTGCTGCACAGATGTTTCTGGATTCTGAGTCATGGGGAAGGCAAAAGAATTGTCAAAGGATCTGCGAGAAAAGGTAATTGAACTGCATAAAACAGGAAAGGGGTATAAAAAGTCCAAGGAATTGAGAATGCCAATCAGCAGTGTTCAAACACTGATTAAGAAGTGGAAAATGAGGGATTCTGTTGAAACCAAACCACAGTCAGGTAGACCAGCAAAGATTTCAACCACAACTGCCAGGAAAATTGTTCCAGATGCAAAGAAAAATCCACAAATAACTTAAGCTGAAATACAGGACTCCCTGAAAAATTGTGTTGTGGCTGTTTCAAGATGCACAATAAGGAGGCACTTGAAGAAAAATGGGCTGCATGGTCAAGTCACCAGAAGAAAGCCATTTCTGCGCAAATGTCACAAAGTATCCCGCTTACATTACGCCAAACAGCACAGAGACAAGCCTCAAAACTTCTGGAACAAAGTAATTTGGAGTGATGAGACCAAAATTTAACTTTTTGGCCACAACCATAAACGTTACATTTGGAGAGGAGTCAACAAGGCCCATGATGAAAGGAACACCATTCCTACTGTGAAACACGGAGGTGGATCACTGATGTTTTGGGGATGTGTGAGCTACAAAGGCACAGGAAAGTTGGCCAAAATTGATGGCAAGATGAATGCAGCATGTTATCAGAAAATACTGGAGGACAATTTGCACTCATCAGCCCGGAAGCTGCGCATGGGACGTTTTTGGACATTCCAACATGACAATGATCCAAAACACAAGGCCAAGTCGACCTGTCATTGGCTACAGCAGAACAAAGTGAAGGTTCTGGAGTGGCCATCTCAATCTCCTGACCTCAATATCATTGAGCCACTCTGGGGAGATCTCAAACGTGCAGTTCATGCAAGACAGCCCAAGAACTTACAGGAACTGGAGGCTTTTTGCCAAGAAGAATGGGCAGCTTTGCCATCTGAGAAAATAAACAACCTTATCCACAACTACCACAAAAGAGTTCAAGCTGTCGTTGATGTTAAAGGGGGCAATACAAAGTATTAACAACTGGGGTATGTAAACTTTTGATCAGGGTCATTTGGGTACTTTCTTTTGTCATTTTGATTTGAAAAGAGTAAACACAGTTGTTTGCCAATAAATAGCTTCACCCAACCATTAACCACGAGTGGAAGAAAGGTTTTTGTGTTATTCATTTTCTCTAAAGAATCGCCAAGAAATCATAAATTCTCCCTGGGTATGTAAACTTATGAGCACAACTGTATATATATATTTATCAGCCATCTTGTATGTATAGTAGAGGGAGCATGCATTTGAACACAACCACAAACACCTCACACACACACAAAACAGCAGCAGCAGTGCAATGGTTCAATCTTTACTGCATTTATCAAAGAGCAGTCATCAAAAATAAGACATCATTCAATAGAAAATAGCCTATGAATCAGTCATACGATGAACACGTCAATTAACATGTCCCACAAGTCAAACAAATCCAAATGGTTATTCTCTTTTGCATACTGTACAATATTTCCAGTAAACATTTTGGCACCACATCAACATCATGTGCCTCATCCATAAAATTAAAACTTAAGACTAGAGCAGTGAACCATAAAACTTCCAAATCTGCGTTTCATTAACTTTATTTGGCAAAAAAGAAAGAAAAAAATAATTATTTACAATTTGTTAGAAATAGTGGATGCTTGACCAGCAGTTTTCCAAAATGGTAAGATTAAGAACACAATCTTAAAAAGAGAACGTAAATACAGCCTCTACGATAAGAGGTGGGTTTACTTTCTTCTCTGATTCTTTTCAAGGGAGCGTCTGAAAAGTGTTTTATTTTTGTTCTGTTGCTCCACCAGACTACGAGCTCTGGTATGTCTTTTTCCACACCTGTCCACGTTGCTTGTATTCTGCCATCTTGTAGACGGCTTTGATGCTTAACTTTAAACACACACTTTGATTGGACAGCCTTCCTCTTCTCTTCCCTCAGAGCTTCTTCCTTCTGGTGACAGGCCTGGTGAAAACAGTTTCCATTATGCGTTTACGTCGGAGGTTCATGCCCGAGGTCCGAGCGTTTGCTTCCTTGATTCTCTTCTGTGGTCGTGGGACAGTATCAGCTGGGCTGGGCATCGGTGAGATCACGTCTGCTTGGACTACGGTGGCTGGCTCTGAGGCGGCGTTGGATCTAAAGAAGAAGCATTGATAGAAAACAATGAACATATTTTTTCATGCAGGTTATAGAAAAAAAAAAAAAAACTATATAAATGCCAATAATATTGTACATATGTTATAGATACAATAGTATCCACAAGCTTGGACACTATTGAGAATTTATCTTCAAACCTTTTACTATTTTATATTACAAAACCCAAAACCAGTGAAGCTTGCACGTTGTGTAAATCTTAAATAAAAACAGAATACAATGATTTGCAAATCATTTTCAATCAATCAATCAATCAATCAGCTTTATTGTCCATTCTTACATGTACAAGACACATAAGAACTGAAATTACATTTTCGGCACAATCCCGCTAAGAGCAGACATACGTTACAGGGAGACAAGACTGGACCGCCAACGGATCAGCCTCACTTAGGCGCTCCTTAAAAAGGTGGGAAAAAGGTGACATTGGGGAAGGGGGGAAGTAAAAAAAAATATCAGTCTGAGGCTGGACCCTCAGGAATGGTCCAGACTGAGTCCGAGGAAAAAAACCTATATTCAATTGAATACACTGCCAGTGTTGGCGCTAGAAATTTTCAAAATGGGGACCCCAGGTACCCCATCAAGTCATAAAAAGTAAATTTTTGGGGTTCCACTTTTTTGTAACCGTTTTGAAAACAAATGATAAATGTATGCTTTATCCTGTTATATCTCACGTTCTATATTGTGTTTTGTCATAAATGTTACTTAATTCATTAAAAAAAAAAAACTTTTTTATGCATACGTAAATTTATTCAGTTCTAAACATTCATTCACTTCTTTCCTTCATGGATCTAAACTTTACCGCTGCAGGTAGTTTTTTCCAAAATTGTAATAAGTTATAGGTGTATTTATTTCAGTATAAAAGTGTAAAAAGTTTTTTGCTTCGGTCATGAAATTATGACAATCGTTTGCCAAGGCATACATACATTATTTAACGCTTAAATCTCTAGAGTCTACATCAACTTCAGATCTATCAGTAAATTTGAAGTTTTTTTTAATGTTTGTTTATTTTCTGCCCTTTTTGTCAAATAAAACTATGTTTCTTTATGGCAAACACACAAAAATGCAAAATCTTCCACAAAATTTTTTTTTTCGAAATGGAATATTTGATGTGAAGTAATCAGAGCTTTGGATAGGTCAATAATTCATAAAAACATCGATTTTGATTCAATATTATGTTTTGAGCAATGACAGTTTTGAAGAAAAAAAGCTTTGTTTTATTAGTCAACATTGCAACTTTTTCTAAATTACATTTCACCTGTAAGCTATTTTATACCACTTTTGTTATGTTTTTGTTTATTTTAATAGTATTTTTAGAATGTGCCGTGGGCCTTTAAAACATTAGCTACGGGCCGCAAATGGCCTATGGGCCACACTTGTGACACCCCTGCTATAGATAATAAAAACTGAAATCTAATAAGTCTATCGATAAAAAGCAGAGCCTGGCGACGCATGCGCGTTTATCATAACGCACAGTCAGCATCTCTGCTTCAGTAAACAATGATGGTGATGACGTCATCGTCAGGGATGCGAGCGACACTTGCTTACTTGTCAGCCACTTCTCCAAGAGACTCCTTTTAAGCACTCCTCGCACATTAACGCTTCAAAAAGGCATATATTTGCCCCGTTTGTTGACCTACAAAGTATGTTTTTGGAATGGAGGAGTCTGGTCCGGTGCTGGTTAGCTTTAAGCTAACAGCTAGCCTGTCTCCATCCTCGAACAATGTCGAAACAGCGGGAGATAAAAGTGAAGTTTCCATGGACTCACAAATACTAAAACAACTCATTTACTGGAGACATGGCACAGGATGAAGTTAAAAAGGTTGACTTTACACTCACCTTAGTGTTTACCATCAAGTCTTTCTTTTGACAGCCCCTCGCGGTAAAGTTGTCCGGGTGCAAACTGACGCAGTATTTGTGATTGATAAACCTTTTGGCGAATCAAAATTTAAGAAATTGTACCGGAAAGTTCATTACTTTGAAGAAGACCAATAAAAACGCAGAGAAGGCAGGGTCGGTTAAAAAAAAAAAAAATCTGCATCACAGGGACCCGCTGATTTCCAAAAATTTGCGTCCTTTATGATTTCAATGCGTAAAAGACAAAAAGTGCGTTAACGCCAACAGTGACTGCAAAGACAAGATACTTAACGTTCAAACTGGTAAACTGTTATTTTTTGCAAATATTAGCTCATTTGGAATTTGATGCCTGCAACATGTTTCTAAAAAGCTGGCACAAGTGGCAAAAAAGACTGAGAAAGTTGAGGAATGCTCATCAAACAATTATTTGGAACATCCCACAGGTGAACAGGCTAATTGAGAACAGCTGGGTGCCATGATTGGGTATAAAAGCAGCTTCCATGAAATGCTCAGTCATTCACAAACAAGGATGGGGCGAGGGTCGCCACATTGTGAACAAATTGTCGAACAGTTTAAGAACAACATTTCTCAAACAGCTATTGCAAGGAATTTAGGAATATCACCATCTATGGCCAATAATATCATCAAATGGTTCAGAGGATCTGGAGAAATCACTGCACATATGTGCCAAGGCCGAAAACCAACATTGAATGCCTGTGACCTTCGATCCCTTAGGCGGTACTGCGTCAAAAACCGACATCAGTATGTAAAGGATATCACCACATGGGCTCAGGAACACTTCAGAAAACCACTGTCAGTAACTACAGTTTGTCGCTGCATCGGTAAGTGCAAGTTAAAACTCTACTATGCAAAGCGAAAGCCATTTATCAACAACACCCAGAAACACCCGAGCCCGAACTCATCTAAGATGGACTGATGCAAAGTGGAAAAGTGTTCTGTGGTCTGACGAGTCCACATTTCAAATTGTTTTTGGAAACTGTGGACATTGTGTCCTCCGGACCAAAGAGGAAAAGAACTATCCGGACTGTTATAGGCGCAAAGTTGAATAGCCAGAATCTGTGATGGTATGGGGGTGTATTAGTGCCCAAGGCATGGGTAACTTACACATCTGTGAAGGCACCATTAATGCTGAAAGGTACATACAGGTTATGGAGCAACATATTGTTTGTTGTTTAGACATTTTATTTGTTTTTAAATGTCTAAACAACCTCGCGCCAACATATCTCTTCGACCTCCTTCAGCCTTACTGCCCCACCCGATCCCTAAGATCAGCCGATCAGCTGCTACTGACGGTCCCGGACACAAGGCTGGAGCTTAGAGGTGACAGAGCGTTCGCTGCTGCTGCTCCCAAGCTCTGGAACGACCTACCTCTGAGTGTTAGACAAGCCTCCTCTCTTCCTGTTTTTAAATCTCTCTTAAAAACATACTTTTATTCCATGGCTTTTAACACTGAGTGATACCCATCCTGCAATGGCGCCCCATAATACACCTGCTGTGAACCTGTTTTTTATATTTTATTTATTTATTTTTTATCGTGTTCTGTTTGTGTTGTGTTGTGTTTGCTCGGTTCTCGTATTATTTTTAACCTGCCCATTGTACAGCACTTTGGCTACCCCTGTGGTAAATTTTAAATGTGCTTTATAAATAAAGTTGATTTGATTTGATTTGATTTGATATGTTGCCTTCCAAACGTCTTTGTTATGGACGCCCCTGCTTATTTCAGCAAGACAATGCCAAGCCACATTCTGCACGTGTTACAACAGCGTGGCTTCGAAGTAAAAGAGTGCGGGTACTAGACTGGCCTGCCTGTAGTCCAGACCTGTCTCCCATTGAAAATGTGTGGCGCATTATGAAGCGTAAAATATGACAACGGAGATTTCTTTGTTCTCCCCCGCGGGCTACTAAACACCTCCTCTTCCTCCTTCCAAGACGTGCTTGCACCCACTGCACTGACCCACAACAACAACACAAGCAAATATTCGCTACGTAGCTTAACACGCTACTTTTAAATAAGTAGCGATTTCCGTAGCTTAGCTATGAATAGACCCATGTAGCGGTTAGCTAAGCTACATGCTACAAAAGAAGGGAGAGGGAGAAGAGAAAGAGAGAAGTGGATGAGTGCAACTCCACAAAAGGGGACGACATATACGGGAAAATCAATGATTGGTTGGTTTACATATAATTCTTGAGAGTTTGCACTGGCTCCCTGTTCATCTTAGAATTGATTTTAAAACCTTGCTGTTTGTTTTTAAAGCTTTACATGGACTGGCACCTCAGTATATCTCGGACCTCATCCAAATTTACAATCCTGCGCGCGCTCTGAGGTCCGAGAGCCAGCTCCAGCTCGTAGTGCCCAAGACCAGACTTAAAACCAGGGGAGACAGGGCCTTCTCTGTGGTCGGCCCTAAGCTCTGGAACACTCTGCCCCTCCATGTTCGAACTGCTCCCACAGTGGAGTGTTTTATGTCTCGTCTTAAGACCCACTTTTATTCTCTGGCTTTTAACACTCTGTGAGTTGTGTGGTCCTGTGTTTTTAAAATGTTGATTTCTATTTACGGTTTTAATTGGTTTTACCCTTTTAAAATCGTTTTTAATCATATTTATTTTATATTGTTTTTATATGTATTTATTTTTTGTTTTTATTCAGTCATTGGTGGAGCTAAGGATAATATTTGAATATTGTTTTTAAAATTGTTGTGCAGCACTTTGGAAACATTTTATTGTTTAAATGTGCTATATAAATAAAGTGGATTGGATTGGATTGATATAAGAACATCCGTGGTTGTTTACGATGATGAGTCACGATTGGTTAAGATTATGGCAAAACATTACAGACAGGCCAATCAGAGGCAAGATAGGGCGGGTCATCGAACCAGGAAAGGAAATCACAACGGGCATCGCAAATGACGACGAGAGAGTCGTAGAAGAGAAAAGGGAATTTTCAAGCGGGCGATTTACATATTTAAAAAAATAGTGGAAGATGGCAGAGGGATTCTCTTCGTTGGATGTTTCTTTTAGCGATGTAGACAAAGTCCAGAAAACCCACAATGCATCTACTTGGCCACAAATGTATGCGTGTGAATAAAACTTTCATTTGAGTTTTTTACCATGTAAGCACAAATCAAAACTGCTCTCGAGTTGCCAAGCCGGGGATATTAGCATGAGAAATGTTGCCAAAAATGTACGCCGTAGTGATGAAGATTATAGCCGCACAATTAAGTAAAGTCACTTACTTGGCGCTGACCACAGAACCCATTACATCGTCAACTGGGAATTAAAAAGTGCCTGCCTGCAAATGTATTTTTTATCTGAGTTTGATACATTTTGTATTTTTTGCACAGCTATGTTAATTATTTTATAGAGAAAGAATATTTTTCTATGTTTTGTATACCAGTATATTCTTTGTCTTTCTATTTGATTTGTCACATAATTTCTGTGCTACTTAAACAGTTTCTTTTCTGTGGGGTTAATACCCATTTTGACTAACTGGTTCATAAAAGTGCCACTGACTGTTTACAGTACAGTTGTCATTCAGTTAAATTTCAGTGAATTTCGCTCAAAAATGAATATCTTTATATAAATATTTTCACTGGAAAATATATCGAGATATATATCGAATATCGAGTTTAAGTAAAAATATATCTAGATATACATTTTCGTCCATATCGCCCAGCCCTAGCTTCAGTTCCCAAACGTTTACTGAGTGTTGTTAAAAGGAAAGGCGAAGTAACACAGTGGTAAAAATGCCCCTGTGCCAACCTTTTTCCAATGTGTGGCTGCCATTAAATTCTAAGTGAATTATTATTTGCAAAAAAAAAAATTGTTTCTCAGTTCGAACATTAAATATCTTGTCTTTGCAGTACATTCAATTGAATATAAGTTGAAAAAGGATTTGCAAATCATGGTATTCTGTTTTTATTTACGAATTACACAATGTGCCAACTTCACTGGTTTTGGGTTTTGTATATGTAACGTCCTCTGACATATTATATTGTATAGACAATATAATATGTCAGAGGACGTTACATATACAAGACCGTCTTGTAAGGTATTTGGAAAAGAAAACAATGATTGACTATATTTACCAATTTTTCATATTGGCTTTAAAAAAAAAAAAGAAAAGAAACTTACTTAGCCGCTCGTCTTCCAGTTCTACGTTTAGAAACTGCTTTCCCCTCTTCTACGTGGTCTTCTTCTGAAGTAAGTTCTTCCTAAAAAAATATGGACAATAAAAATCAAAATTTGTATATATTGTTTTAGTTTAACAAATGATAAACAAACACATATATACTATAAGTATAATTATAAAAAATATTTACTTCATGAGGGTTGAACATTGCGGGTATGTCAACATACTGATATATAAAAAAAGGGTAGTGTACACTGTGTCATATAAAAAAAAGACAAAAAAAAGGCTCCAAAAGTAAATATTCTAGCATGTAGTAAAAGTTTTCAGCGACATGATACAGTTTGTATGCGAATGCAAGGTCAAATCTAACACATAAAAGGTGGGTTTGTGTGTACATGAGCTTATGGAATTACAGTATATGGCATACATTTTTCTAAAACTAACCTTAGGAAAAAATTTTACTTTTCGTCCATTGTTGCGAGGGACGGCCAATGGAAGCTCTTTACTGAGGCCTGGAGACTCTGCTCTGCTGGCTGACAACAAACAGACAGATATTTCAACGTTAGGACCAGCATAGCTTACAGTGAAGGCTGTTTAGTATATGTAAATACCTCTTGTTCTCCTCCGTGAGGGAGAGAAGATGTATGAAAGCTCTCCTGGGCTGATGTCATCTGCAGGTTCTGCCACCAAGCCATCATTGTCAGACTTCACTACTGATTTAGCACCCCTGGTCCTCAACATCCTTCTGACGACTCCTCCTGGGAATTTTACCAAACGATGCTTGAAGAACCTAGCAATTTGCCAGTAAATGAGATCAGGTTGTAACAATATCAGACGATACCTTCCCGCTTCTCCTCCTCATCCTGGAGCCTCTTTATCAGAGCGTCTGCTACAGGAGTATCAGAATCCACTTCTAGAGGCGAAGTCAGTACGAAGAGGTCCTCCTCTGGGTGGTCCCACAGTTTACCCCTAGTTGTCCGCCGCAGGCTTGTGTGACTCAAGGTGCTGTTCAGCTTAGTCTCATGCAAATCACCTTTTTCACTGATGCTCGCTTCCGTCCTTGCTACAGTCTGAGGGAGTGACACGGGGACCGGTTTTACTTTAGAACATTACATATCAAAAAAGAAAAGGGGGAAAAAGGATGCTTGAAGAATGAAGTGTAGGAAGATAAAAAAGTAAACTCCAGACATAACCAAACACTTTAAAATTTGCAAGATATAATTTAAAAATGCCTGCAATTATTCTATTCTGACTAGTAGAAAGTTAATGTTATTTTTCACGTTTTGTCTGATCAGTTTTTTAACTGCTGGACTAACACCACACTGCTAATATTTTGTTCTTGTATTTTTTATCATATTTTGTTTAGTCTACAATTAATACTCGAAATTCAAGGTCATACAAAATAAATGTGTCGGAGTCACTGTTCCATTTTAAAAAGGCACAGACACAGAATCAGTGCATGAAGTCTGCCTGGTAAACTGTCAATAGTACACAAATAAAATGAAAAAATGACAGTTGTACATGTGATCAGCATCAGTATTACGCATTAAACTCTGACCAGAAAATCTTTGGTTGGAAGCAATTGCTGCTGCCGGAAAACCATTGTATTTCAATTTGCAGTGTGAAAGGGGGATTATTTATATTTTGACAGTGCTTTTGATATGGAAATTGTGTGGGTAAATAAGTTATCCCAGAACAAAATGAAGCAGACTTGAATGTGCTGTGCTTACCTGTTGATCGACATTCAAAGCGATACGACTGGATTGACGCGTGGTCCGACCAGGGCTTGAATTTCTGTTGTCCTTTGATGGTTTGAGTTTTGTCTTTCTGTTACTGCGTTTGACAATTGGGGCCGAAAACTCCTCCTTCTCTTCCAAGACCTCCAAAGTTGGGGGCAACACCTCACTGTTGTTAAGGTTTCTGCGGCTGGACCTCCTTGGAGTGATTGCCTGAGTGTTCCTGCGTTTGGCCGGGGTGGAAGTCCTGGTTGTTGGTTCTGAAACAAGGCTTTTATTAATGACCTCTTCTACCTTGATGACAACGACAGGCTCTTTTTTGATTTCACTCGTTTGTCTGATTCTTAAAGAAGCATCTCTCTGAGAAGCCTGTCGTTTGGATGGAGAACCAACAGAGGTACTGTGAGCTACAGAAGCATTATCCACATCTTCCTCCCGATTGACCTTCTCAGAAATTTCCTCCTTGATTTGAGTAAGTTCAGCTTGTGTTTTGCGTGTGCTTCTCCTTGGTGTGACGACTCGTTCTTTGGTTTGTTTGCTTTGTTTAGCTTTTCTAGGTGTACGACTGTGCGAGGCCGAGATTACTAGAGGGTGCTTGTCGGTGTCCTCTGGTTCCTCCGAGAGGGATGAGACAAAGGTGACAGTTCTACTCACTCGTGTCGTCATCTGCTTTGGGGTAAACTGAGCACTTTTCTTTTTCTGAGAAGTTGGTGTCTCTGGGACTCTACATTGTTCAGATTTGGTGGCAGAACTTGCATTTCGCTGTACATCTTTTGCCTCTTCAACATCTTCACTTCTTGTTTCATTCGTGGTGGTCTTGCTTGGACCTTCTTGCCTGTCATCCAGGTTGTTTTTTAAAGATATGTAGTCCAGTTCCTGGTGCTGTTCCTCCACAAAACTAAGAGTTTCTGCATGATTGCTGGTATTACTGTCGTCCTGCACATTCTCAGCTTCGCCTTGCATCTCCTCTAAATCTTTGGTTACCTCAGAATCTATACGATCCTTTACCTCCAAAGTTTCAGCAGGTTCCTTCTCTGGAGCATGCTCAGAGTCTGTTATGGTGGTAGGTTCAAGAACTTCTAAAAGCTTGTGAGGTTCTTCCACATTCTGTTCTACCTCGGTGTAATTGATCTGGAGGTTAGTTTGCCCATTGGTCTTATTCTCATCCACAGGCCTAATTTCCATCTGTTCATCGTCTTGTGTTCCATCATCACTACCAATAGCATCCTGGTCTTTTTCATGTAAAAGAACAATACTTGCTTCTGTTGCAGGGCCATCAGTAGTCACTGATATCAAATTTTGAGAAGACGGTTGGGATGACTGAGGATCATCCTCAATTGGCGACACATTTGCATCTTCTTCCACATCCAGCAATAGAGAGAAATGGCTTTGACTTTCGGACCTCTGGTCATCCAGCACAACGGTTTGTTGAATCTCAGGCTGTCCAAGTGAGGCGCTGTCACTCGTGTCCTGTTGTCCGTCCATGATCTCAAGAGGGACCAGAAGAGTGGCTGAAGGTTTGAGCTCCATGTAAGAGGAACCTTGTCCATCGTCCTCGAGCGCTTCCATCACCCCTGTATCAGCGCCGAGTCTCACCATCAATACCTCTCCTCCCATCTCCTCTCCAACCACCTGCAAACAAGAAATGACTTAGACTAAAACCAAACATAGAAAATATGATGATCATCTCAATTTTTGTGTACCTTCATTTCGACACCTGGCGGTATGAGTGAAAACTCTGCAGCCTCCTGCTCTGACAAGGCTGGTAAGAAGTGATCGTGCTCTTGATGTAAAAAGACAGAGCTGGGTGGAAGGCCACGCAGGCCTCCGTTACCCTGGACCTCTTCAATGATTTCTACTTCACTGCCAGAGTCCTCTTCCTCATTACATTCATCAGATTCCACCTCCTCCCCGTCATCTTCTTCTTCTTCCTCTTCTTCTTCTTCTTCTTCTTCTTCATCATCTTCTTGAGACTCAGCGCTGGAAAGTTCTTCGCTATCATCGTTGACACTCATAGCAGCTGAAGGACAAGTAAAAAAGTGTAAAGCATGTGAACGTGCAAATAAATTTAATTGAGCGATTGAAAAAGTGTGTGGGTCTTCTTCACAGTGAGAGTCGGTGCCGGTGGGCTCAGAGGACGTCACAGAAGCGGTGGATTTTTGGCTGGTGAACACAGGTGGTGCTTCGGCAGCAGCCTCATCGTCTTTTTCGACATCAGCTGGAGCCTCACTAAGAAAAGACAAGGTCAATATTTGCTTTTGCTGAATCAACAGGTGGCCCAAAGACTGCATGACTCAAAGTGGATCGGAACGGTTCCTTAAATAAAACACCAAGATGGATAGATAGATAGTACTTTATTGATTCCTTCAGGAGAGTTCCCTCAGGAAAATTAAAAATGATGATGGATTTGAAGGAGAACATGTAAGCAACAAACTAGCTGGGGTTTAAGTGACCTGCAATGCTAACTCTTTGTAGCCAAGCAATTACATAAATGTATGACAACTCTGCTTTAGTGTCAACAGAATACTGAAAAAGTATTTTTAGAGAAAATATTTTAATGTCCATCTATCCATCCATTTTCGTTCGCTTGTCCCTCTCGGGGATGGCTGGTGCCTATCCTTGCTGCATTCGAGCGGAAGACAGGATACACCCTGGACATGTCGCACTTCATCCCCAATCATCAATAAACCATTATTCATATTCATCCATAGCTAGTAGATATGTAAATACTTCAATTAACACCTTTATTCAACTAATTAGCACCGGATGACACACTTTAGCATTAGGGCTGCAATGATTAATCAATTACATTTATTAGGGGAAAAAAAGCATGCGTTTATATTTTATAGCTTCAAATAATAATTTAATGAGTGTAACTAGGGCTGGGCAATATATCGATATACTCGATATATCGCGTGTTGGTCTCTGTGCGATATAGAAAATGACTATATCGTGATACTCGAGTATGCGTTCTCACGCAGTTGCTTTTAGCTGCGGGCATTACACTACAGGCGTTTCTCACTCTTTGTTGTCTCTCCTTCTCAAAGAGACATAAAACAAGCGCACCTTCTTACATACGTCACACACTGTCGCGCGTGCAACATGATGTTGCACATGACACGCCCTCGCGGAGCAGAGAGGTAGCGACACGGGTAACATTAGCTGTGATGCTAGCGGTGCGGTGCGAGTGGTAATACGAGAGAAAGAAGGTGCGAATCTGGTAACAAATGAAGGAAGAATTAATTCCCAAGAAAAACAGCACGGGGTCCATCGTGTGGCAGTGGTTTGGCTTCAAGCGGAAATATGTTGAACATACAACCGTAATATGTCAAGTATGAGGCAAAGTGTTGCTACAAAAAGTAGCAGCACTGCTAATGTAGTATCATTTGAAAAGTCACCCGCTAGAGAATGAAGAGTTCTTGAAACTTCTCATGTCAACATCTCCGCCGGTGCCACACCAACAAAATGCCCAAGCAACCATTTCCAGATCAACACCATATGAAAAAAATTGTCAACAGAAGGAGATAACATCCGCAGGAACCTACCACATATTTGATTTCCTATTATGCAGCTAATTTTTATTTATTTGACAGTTATTGAAATATTTTGTGTGACATCATGCACAAAAGTGCACTTTATTAGTTTTAAACTATTGTAGTGGCGTTCTGTACAAAAAGTACACTTTAATTTAGTGTTGTTTTGATATGTCATCTTAGTGACATCATGCATAAAAGTGCACTAATAGCTTGTTTTAAAATGTCTCTGACAATCTTGCACTTTCTGTTTTGGAAATGACATGAATGTTTGTGCCACTGCTTAACTGTTTAATAAATACAGTTTTGCTAAATTGACTTAGTTGTGATTTCCCTCTCTGCATGAAAGTTTAAAACTAGCATATATTAATGCAGTATGAACAAGAATGTTTTAATGTAGACACATAGAATCATCACACTGGTGTGATTATATGCATCAAGTGTTCATTCAAGGCTAAGGCAAAATATGGAGATATATATCGTGTATTGTGACATGGCCTAAAAATATCGAGATATTAATAAAAGGCCATATCGTCCAGCCCTAAGTGTAACTAATAAAAATGTATAGAATCTTGACCGCATGGAATGCCCAAAACTTTATATATGCGGGCAGTTTCTGTAATAGTGCGCACATGAGAGTGGTAGTGTGTGGGTGCCAACAGCCGAGAGGTAAACTTTTTTTTTCATTAAATCACAGATTGAAAGTGCAATTTCAATGTTGATGACATGCATTCATTTCGGCAATAAAGAATGAAAGTTATGGCAAGCAAAAAATAGAATATTTCAACTATTTTCACAGAAGTACGCATTGAAGCTTCAAATTAGTTTTATCTGATTACTCTATTAATAAAACAAACAAATACATCACTCTATTACTAAAATAATCAATAGCTGCAGGTCTAATTAGAATTAACAGGTGTGGATGTAGGCAACCTTTAGATGTATTTTTTTTATTAACTACACAAGATGGCAGTAACTGAATTTGAGTATCATGATAAGTCAGCATCTGTAAGCTTTATCTACCTCCAAATGCACTTTAAAATGTTAGTTGTATTTTTTCCTGAGAAATTCATGTGTTTTACGTTTGCCATACTTTTTTTTTTTAACACAATGAGATCTGTGCAGACTTTGAATAAAAAATATCTTGTGCAAAACATACTTTCCTCCTGTCGTCTAAAACTAATGTTATGGGTAACTTTCTCCTGAGTAAATACACAAACAAGCAAAACATACTTGCTGGGGGTTGTCTGTGGAAACTCATGGATACCGGAGCGGGCCAGAGGAGGAGACAGGTCGCCGACAAACAAATGTCGCTGTACAAAGTCGGTCAGATCTATTGGCCAACAACAACAAAACTATCAAGAAGGAACTGAGTAGTGGGGAACTTGCATTGATGAGCACATACCTTCTTCACCGTGGGAGTCTGCGCCAGTCGGCTCTGATGAGGTGACAGAGACCGTAGATTTTTGGCTAATGAGCTCAGGTGGAACTTCAGAAACAGCCTTATCGTCCTCTTCGACATCAACTGGCACCTCACTAGGACAAAGTGGTGGTTAATAAGTATTTTCTGGAATGAAAACCAACTACCACCAATAAACTGCTGAATAAAAAGCTACACAGACATCAGCATTCCTGGCTCAATGTGGAACTGAATGATAGAGTGAAGTAAAAACATACGTGCTGGGGGTTGTTAATAAACGGTCATGGACTCCAGAGTGGGTCAGTGGAGGAGACAGGTCGCTGCCAAACAAATGTCGCTGCACAAACTCGGTCAAATCTGACAGACAGAAAAATGTAGCAAAAACATAAAAATACGAACTGTAAATGTGAGATTTATTTTTTCTTCTTCCATAGGACACACCTGTAGATTGCTCCATATTTTCTGCTAGTTCAATTTTAGCATCAGTGTCTTCAGGTGCTTTCAAATGCTCAGGGATCATTGTCGTTGATTCATTTTCTCTACATACATTCATGTGCTCAATGAAGTTTGCGGCTTCAGTGTCTTGACATGCATTCAAATGGTGAGTGGATGCTTCGGATTCAGCAAATCTACATTCATTTATGTGCGCAATGAAGGCTGTGGATTCCATGACCTCTGACTGGGGTGGGTCCTCCTCATTGATTAGTGGCAGCGATTGTTCCTCGAGGATCAACAGACGATCACCTAATGGCAGAAACAAGCAAAATGAATGCATCTTGTGTGGTTGAGGTAACAAACCAGCAAACAGATACTTACCGTGACTGGAAGCTTCCACTAAGTCAATAACTACAGCATTTTCTTGCTTGCTATTTGACTCATTGACTGGTTCTTCGTTTTTATCCTCTTGTTCCACTGCGATCGCCATCACTTCTTCAAATATCTCATCTTCCTGGTCCTCACTTTCAGCATCATTTGGCACCAGTAGAGGGGCTGGCTCAGATGTTGGTAATGAGTTTTGCTCTGGCTCTGCTTCATCAGTTGGGAACTTGATGTTCACTGTCACTACATCATCTCCCTTGTCTGCACAGATATGCTCTTCTTCCTCTTGTTGATCCCTTGAGAGAGGAGCATCATAGTACTCCAGAGTGGTGTCTGTCGACCGGAAGGATGTCTGTCTGGAGTCAAAACTCAAACTAAGTCGAGTTTGTGTCGGGTCTGATGGTTTTGTTGTTTCTGCTAAGAATGACTGCCTGGCAGAGCATCTCAACTGGGGTGAGGGAATGCCACCTTCGGGAGTGATGAACTTCACATGGGGCTGCTCCGCTTCCTTATCTTCGGAAAGTTGTGAGGACCAGGTGTTACGTGTTTGAGACAGCCTGGTTTGACTAGTTAGTAAGCTAATTTCACTGTCTGCTGCCATCTAGGAGGACAAAAGTTGCATGTGATTACAGTAAAGCAAGTTTCCACCAATCTTTTGCATTCAGCACACTCAACTACAGCATGTAAATAATTTAGTTTCCATTGTCAAAAGTAGTGACTAGTGAGGAATATAAATAACATTCTAATTGTATTACTGCAGTGATAAGGTACCTCGAGGGTGCACAGTATACAGTTAATAGTTTACTTATAGCGTCTAGTTCAGGGGTCACCAACCTTTTTGAAACCAAGGGCTACTTCTTGGGTACTGATTAATGCGAAGGGCTACCAGTTAGATACACACTTAAATAAATTGCCAGAAGTAGCCAATTTGCTCAATTTACCTTTAACTCTGTTATTATTAATAATTAATGATATTTATCTTTGTGGAAACACTGATCATCTTAATGATTTCTCACAATAAATATATATAGAAACAGATAAATATCAATATGCAACACTTTATTTTTATATTTTCTCTAAGTGCACATTTTTCAAATTGAACATTTTCAAATGATCACTTCTAAGACAGTCTTGTGAAATCACAATATCCCATTTTAACTAGCCAGCCACTAACATTTTTTAACAAATCATGAATTACTTTGCACCATGTTTGTACAAATAATAACTCATGTAAAATACAAAAGTAAACTCTCAAATTTTTAAATCATGTCACACTTTGAACTGGACACCAAATCTGTTATCTGTTTCTTTGTCAGTTAGTGGGAAGCCTGGCATTGCATGCAACTAGTGTGTTGTACTCTGGTGTGTAACTTGACACTGCAACTCTGAGTGAGTCTTGCAGATGTGCATCAGTGAGGCGTGTTCTGTGTTTGTTCTTGATGAAGTTCATGTCAGAAAAGGCTGATTCACAAAGATAAGATTTTTCCTCATTGTTTGCGGAACCTTCTTAATCTTTTGGACATATTTTCACAGCAATCTGGCCTTAAGCTTAATTATGATAAATGTAAAATGTTAAGGATCGGAAATCTAAAGGGAACGTCCTTTCGAATGGAATGCAAAGTGCCTGTTTTGTGGACAGATGGACCAGTTAACATACTTGGTGTTGTTGTCCCAGAAAATCTGGAAGATCTAGGCTCAGTAAATTATGATAATCGACTAAGAAAGCTGGACAAAATTATGCAATTATGGAAAGGGAAATCCCTAACCTTGTATGGTAAAATGTCTATTGCCAACTCGTTAATTATTCCTCAATTTATTTATTTGTTTTTGTCATTACCAGCTCCATCACAAAACTTTTTTAAGATTTATGAGCGGAGGGTCTTCGATTTTGTCTGGAACGGCAAACCAGAAAAGATTAAAAGAAAGGTTTTGTACAAAGAGTATGAATATGTGGGCCTGAAACTTCTCAACCTTGAAGCTATGTGTCTGTCTTTAAAAGCATCAATTGTTCCAAAGATGTATTTAAACATTGAGTGGTACACAAATGTCCTGTTGGACAAAAAACATGTACTATATGAAAATAAATGGTATCCTTTTTTACAAGTGATCCCCTCCCAGAGAGTCTGCTGGGAAACATGGCGGGGTTCATAAAGGAAACAATCCACTCATAGTGGTGTTTTCAATTTTATGTGCCAGAAAAAAGAGACGATATTTTGCAGCAGTTAATATGGATGAACTCTAATATTGTAATAGATGGAAAGCCTTTCTTTTGGAAAAACATGTTTGAAAGAGGAATCATTTTTGTCAATGATATTATCAATCAATCAATCAATGTTTATTTATATAGCCCTAAATCACAAGTGTCTCAAAGGGCTGAATGGTAAAATTATGAAGTATGATGAATTTAGAGCTATGTATGGTGATGCTTGCTCAAGCTTTTCATTTTATCAACTAACTGGAGTAATTGGGAAAAGATGGAAACAAATAATTAATTATGGAACTACTAAATTATTAGTTTGTAAACCTCTAATAAGAAATTCTAGTTGGCAAAAAGGAACTAAAATAAATAGAAAAATATATAATTTTTATTTAATAAAGAAATCTTTGAAGGCTGCCTCATACAACACAAATGTAAAATGGGAGGACTTTTTTGACTGCCCGTTGCCATGGGATGCCATATTCAAACTAATCTATAAAACCACTATCGATGTGCAAAATCGTTATTTTCAAATTAAAATTATTTATAACTTTTTACCCACAGGGAAAATGTTAAAATTATGGAATATGACAGAGTCAGATGATTGCCGATTTTGTTGTCAGGAGCCTGAATCCACCCTGCATTTGTTTTGGTATTGTCATATTGTGTCTTTGTTTTGGGTGGAAGTTGAACAAATGTGTTTAAGGATTGGTTTGTTTATGAAGCTTAATGTGGTTTCTGTTATTTTAGGAGAGTTCATTGACAATCATGATTTAGTCAATTTAATTATAGTACTCGGTAAAATGTTTATTTTTAAGGCCAAAAACAGATATTCACTTAGTATTACTTTCTTTAAAACATTTATTCAGTATTTTCTAACTTTAGAAAGTTACATGGTTGAAAACGATAATGATGCCAAAAAACATTAAAAAAAAGATGAGAAGTCCTCAAAGGCTTATTTTGAAAGTATAATTATGTTTATAGATTATATGATATCTGTTGTTGTGTTTCCTAATTTGAGTGACCTGGACATAATCTGGACTGTACATAAATGCTTATTTTGAAAATGTAATTTTGTTTATAAATTATATGCAATCTGTTGTGTTCCCTAATTTTTTTCTGTGTACATGAATGAAGGTGTGTGTTGCTGAGTCCAACTTGGACATTATCTGGACTTGGCCTGGTTTAAAAAACCCTTTAAACAAATCTAATTTCATTGACAACCTGGTCTGTTGAAGATAAGGCCCTTTTTTAAAAAATAAAATAAAATAAGATAAATAAATAAGAAACATTTTCTTGGATAAAAAAGAAAGTAAAACAATATAAAAATAATTACATAAAAAATAGTAATTAATGAAAATTGTAGTGGACCAGCAGCCTATACAATCATGTGTGCTTCAGGGACTGTGTCCCTTGCAGATGTGTTGTCTATGTTGTGGGAACCAGAATATTGGTAGCAGAAAGAAATAACCCCTTTTGTGTGAGTGGGTGTGGATGAGTGTGCATGGGGGAGGTTGTTTGGGTTGATGCACTGATTGAAAGTGTATATTGTGTTTTTTCTATGTAGATTTAATTTGAAAAAATAAAAAAAATAAAAAAATTTTTAATTTTTTTTAATTTTATTTTTTAGAACAGGCCCGCAGGCGACTCATCTGGTCCTCACGGGCGACCTGGTGCCCGCGGGCACCGCGTTGGTGACCCCTGGTCTAGTTAATGAGGCTTTTTGACTTATCAGTCATTGTAGAAACCAAATTAAGTATGTTTGTATCCAGAGTGACTGCCTCCATGAGCAACAATTATTGGATTACTACCAAGAAAGCTATTCATATTATTTGCTTATGGGTTAATATCAACACTTAGCACTTGTCTTACGCCATTGGTCCAGGGAATGTCCTTTTGGGATTCAGGAGATTCCACCAGTTCAGTAAAGATGATCCTACTCTCTTTGCTGCGGAGTGAAGGTGTGATGGAGCGCCCAGGAGACGCGGAGGGCGTGGCCACAGGAGTGGGCCTCAGGCTGCTGCGTAGGATGGACTGAGGGGTGAAGGCTGTAAAAACAGAGCCTGAAGCAGCCAAGGAACGAGCTCGCTGAAAAAACAAAGTTCACACACGTTTGTAACTTCATCATATAAAGATTCTTGGATAGGATTTATTTGATGGGTGTCAACGAGAAGTGTAACGGTACGACGGCCTCATGGTTTGGTTTATTTTCCGTAATGATTTTTTAAATAAAGCCTTTAATGCAATAGCAAATTTCATGCAGGTAATTCTACAATTGTACAATTAATACAATTCTAAATGTTCTTTTTTTACATGTAAAAAATGTACGGTAGTCCCCTTTGTCTGGGCTTGTGGTGGTGCATTGCAACACATACACACATATCCTGTCCCTCACTTGAACTGTCCACCAAGTGGGAATTTGGTAGGAAGCTTTCAGTTTGATACGAAAACAAATGTAATTGTTAAACCCCTAGTGTCAACACATTGAACAATATCTGGTTTTACCTTGACAACCTGTGGCGTTTGCAACAGCCTGAATTCAGGGGCCTTAAAGGTGCTTTTTGGAGAAACCCAAACACTTGAGGGTCTGGCTGGACTGATCAGAGGCCAAGGCATGTGAACGGAGGGATGAACCATCAGGTCTATTAGTCTGCATCCAATTTGAGAGAGGTTGGCAGGGGTGCAAAACAACCATGAACACACATCATCATAAGTCAGCATAACACAAAATCATCTATGATCGTTGACGTTCATTGATACTGTCTAATGGCCAAAAAAACAAACTTACGACACTGGCTTACATTGCATTACCTTGATTTTCTTTTAGAGCTCATCGTGACTGGCGTTCCTAAGAAAGGTTGTGGTTGGGCTTGAGATGCAGTCTTGAGCCCAGGACTCAGGAACCCAGCTGACCTTGGACTGACAGGGACAATTTCACAAAACTAAGTAAAGATTCAAACGTTTTTTTATTTTTTTTTTTTACTATTGGCTTACCTCCTAAGAGAGGAGGAGTTTGGTGTATCTCCTTTGTCCAACCACACCTCCTCAATCTTGGTCAGAACATTGTTGATGAAGCCTGCCCTGGACATTACCTTCTCATTGGCAGAACGCTTGCTAATGGCTGACAGTGGCTGCGGCCGAGTCACTGCACAATGGGAAATGATTTTACGCAATTAAAAAAAAATAGAAAACTTTCAGTTACTTTACTCTTCCAATCTACCTTCTTTGTGGACAGTGCTGGGATGTTGGTAGGGTCTGGCTCTCTCCATTGCCAGTTTCCTCTGCACTCTGGGCAGAACTTTGCCATACTGTTCTAAAATAGAGTTGCGTGTGTTGGAACGCTCTTTAAGTTTTGGGTCTCGCTCGTTCTGAGAGGAAAACAGCACAGACATGTGTTTTATATGTTGTGGGAATACAACAGCACTAACTATATTAATGTGATTATAAATGTTTTAGATACAGTGGAACAGCTAATGACAAACTTCCCTGAGGTCATACTATTCAAAGGGGGAGGACTCCATATTACACAGATATCGAATATTAAACCCTATTTTTACACTTGTATGAATTGTTATGATGTTGCTTAATTATTTGGCTGTATATGACACTGCATTGGTTAAAGTTTGACCCTGGAACCGACTACAGTGTTGACTTTACTTCACTTATTATGGTTTCAGTGCATTTTAAAATTGTAAATAGGCATTTAATATACATGTATTATACGACTCATTTGATATTACCATCCGTCTACCGCATGCAACAATGAAGTTTTTGCCCACGTGACATGATACACAGCACACTATTGGCTGTCAAAGAAAGAGCACAGTTCTCTGTCCTGGAATCTGATTGGCTCAGCAACAATGAACCTCCTCTCTGCTTAAACTCAGCTTACTGGAGCTCAGCTGCTTGTGTGTTTGCCCTGCATTTTTTTCTGTTTTTCTTTTTCTGGTAACATTTCTATTTATTTGAATCCCTACGATGTCATCAAAACATTCTGCACTTCCTAAGGCTTTTTCCACAGAACCCAATCCCAGAAGAAGCTGCTTGCCATCGGAGAAAAGGTGAACCTCATCATCAGTGTTGGGTTAGTTACTGAAAACCAGTAACTAGTTACAGTTACTAGTTACTTTATTTCAAAAGTAACTCAGTTACTTTATTTCAAAAGTAACTCAGTTACTAACTCAGTTACTTACACCAAAAAGTAATGCGTTACTGTAAAAAGTAACTATTTAGTTACTTCTTTTTTTAAAGCTCCCATTAATGCCCTTTTAGCCTTCATTTCAGTACTGTTATTGCACTGGAGAATAATACAATATGTTTATCAACTTGACATGCATTTGCATCACTGAACTCTGCTAAGCAATGTGGTCTACATACAACACACAAAGACAAAGATATGTTTCAAAGGGCCAACTTATTTCAGGCCAGAACAAATTGACAAAACTATTTTAAATAGCTGTAACATAACATACATACGTAACAAACAGCATAATAACAACATAGCTGTAAACGAAATACGTACTTTAACTTTATTTTTACATACCAAAGCCTAACCAGGCGTTTTTTCTCTCAAGGAATTCTGAAATAAAATCATGTCTGGAGCCCAGAACACTCTACATATTTCCCCAGTTTTAGTTTAGAGATAAGGAAATATTGGCCTGGCCCACTAGGATCCCTCTTTATGTTTGTGAACTTTATTTTTTATACATTTAGAGTGATGTGATAATCAAACACTCTAGAAGTCTAGAAATAAAGAGTATATAAGAGAATTGACAGAGTGTGTGTACTATAATTCATAATAACATTGATTTTGATTCAATATTATGTTTTGAGCAATGACAGTTTGAAAGAAAAAAAAACAGCTTTGTTTTATTAAATGATAAATGGGTTATACTTGTATAGCTCTTTTCTACCTTCAAGGTACTCAAAGCGCTTTGACAGTATTTCCACATTCACACACACATTCACACACTGATGGCGGGAGCTGCCATGCAAGGCGCTAACCAGCAGCCATCAGGAGCAAGGGTGAAGTGTCTTGCCCAAGGACACAACGGACGTGACTAGGATGGTAGAAGGTAGTCAACATTGTAACGTTTTCTAAATTACATTTCACCTTTAAGCTTTTTTATTTCACTTTTGTTATGTTTTTGTTTATTTTAATAGTATTTTTAGAAAGTGCTGTGGGCCTTTAAAACATTAGCTGTGGGCTGCAAATGGCCTCCGGGGCACACTTTTGACACCCCTGCTATAGATAATAAAAAATGTAATCTGATAAATCGATCGATAAAAAGCTGAGCCTGGTGACGCATGCATGTTAACAACTCTCTCGCTCTCTCTGTCTCTGCTCCTCCCTCACGAATGCTGCTGCGCTCACCACCCCCCCCCTTCCCACACTCAGACACACACACAGCGCGCCTCCTCCGTGTGACACAAGAGATTCAGAAGAACGACACCGTAGCGCTGCCACAAAACACACTCAGATCTTCTGTTTCAAGCCAATACTACATAAAAAGTAACATAAAATAACGCAGTAACGCATCATGTAGTAACGGTAACTGAGTTACTGAATATAAAAAATAACGCGTTAGATTACTAGTTACCGCCGAAACTAACGGCGTTACAGTAACGCGTTACAAAGTAACACGTTAGTCCCAACACTGCTCATCATTGCTATGTTATAAAAGGGTAGCTTAGCTATGAGCTACCATCTATCATTTTAAGAACATTGAAACGTTGGCTCGCTCCATAAAAGGAGGCAGGTATTAAAAAGACTCATCTTCATTATGCAGCTAGTTCTTCAGCGTCGTTATTTGTGAGTACCAATATTTCATGTTACAATTATGTTATGTATTATTTATGTGCAAAAGGTTTAGTGTGTGTGAAAGGTTAACAGTGTGTGGAGGGTTTATAAAGATCTAAAATGCATACAATATTCTCATAAATCATAGTGTCCTTTCTTTGCTGAAATTCATCTACCATGGAGGAACAAACATAACTCCCGCAATAATTAAATGAACACTGTACTTCTATTTACCTCCATATATATTTTTTTAAATACAAATAAATTAATTGAAGCCTTTCTTTTGTTTTACCATTCCGGAATGGATTGTGTTCTACCTTTACAGTTCCAACGTACTCAATAGTGCGTGTGTGTGTCATACCACAAGGTGCATTTTGAGGCTGTGGTTTAGTTGCAAGGCAGGTATGTAGTTGGCTTGCTGAAGATAATGAACCATGAGTATTTCTCTGTTGTGAAGACCACCTGTACCTTGAAGGAACGTTTCCAAAGTCTCCTACAAAACAAAATAAATACAAAAAATAAACTATCAATGGCAGCATGACACTGCAAGCATCTTTATATGATAGTATGCATCATAACGTCAGTGCATGTTAAATACTTGACATTTTACTAGGACATTCCAAATAAACTAGCATCTTCTTCAAATAACTTTGTCAACAAAGTATACCTTTAAAACAAGTTTTATGTAATGAAAGTGACCTGCTCAGTGTGTCCCAGAGGCAGCTTGAGCAGCTCTTTAATGAGGCCCAGCTCCTGGCAGCTCTCGTATAGGAATCCCAGCAGCTCTGCCGTGTTGAGATGATTTGAGTGTTGCCGTAGCACCAACCACGCCTCGGTTAGACATCTGGGAGAGTATATTTATATGTATAAAAAAAGACAATGCACTATATAGGTCCATAAATGCCAGTACACATATTTACTGCCTTTGTTCCGTCTACCTGTTATGTAGCAATACAGAGAGGCAGAGCTTGGCCTGGGAAGTGGAGGAAATCAGAGGCTTTGTAACATGAAAGTAGCGCAGTGCCATCGAGTGTTGGCCCTGGCACATCAGCGCTTGAAGGACACGTTCATGCTGCCACTCAAAGTGACATTGAGATGCCGCCGGATGGAGGAGCACCTCGAATGCACTCTGTTGCAGGAGACACATGAGGATAATAAGCACAGATGTAGCAACACATTTACTGAGACAGTATGCATTGTCAATCTTTTTTTTGTTAGTAAATGTGTGTGCAAACCTGATGGTCACGATGATCCAACAACCACAGGCCTTGGACCAGTTTGACCAGTCCGGTGGGGATGGCGAAAGCATGGGGAAAAGACTCCACGGATGCTCCCTCCTTATTTGGGAAGGAGCACATAACATCCAACAACAGGTAGATTACCTAAGAGCAGGTCAAGGCTTACACACAAATTAAAACACATACCCTATATAGGGACTGACTAAAAAATAAAAATAAATTGATATGTAAATAAAATACAGTATTTGTTCTAACTCCTAATCTATTTAACTGCAGAAATTATCAGGATTCTATTAGGGGTAACTGACCTCTGTAAAGGTTTTACAAAGGAAATATAAGGTACTGTTATCTATTTCAGGTGCAGTGTGTCTATTTGTGACATGTATATTTTTAGAGGTTTATGTGATGTAATGCCATTTAGCATTACATTGCAAGAGAATAAAAAACTAGTAACATTCAAAGGTGACTTTTTTTGCACAAAAAATTGGTTTCAATTCATCAAGACAGGCAAGCTGTGTCTGAAGGATACAACAGCATGTTTTACAGCTTCTTCAACATTTTCCAGAAGATAAATATCTAGCAGAGCCTGCAATAAAAAAACAACAACGCATAGTAAGTTATTCATTGTGTTGTATAATTTCTGTGTAATAAAAATGTTGAATTAAAGATAAATGTACATGTAGGGTAGGCGGTGGGTACTGTCCTGTGCCAACATCATCCCTTTTCCACAGACTGATTAAGCGTTCTCCACACTGATTGACCAAACTGTCAATCATCAGGCAATCTGCACACCACTTGCCCCTGAGAAATTAAAATAGATGTTAAAAAGTGTGAATTTAGGCCATGTCCACATGAACACTTAAAAAACTTTTGACCTCTTGTCCACACGCAAACACGTACGTTTGTCCTTAAAAACGCTTGCCAAGGTGAAATTATGAAAACTGGAGAGTCAGTTGTTTTAGATAAGATCCCAGTCAGACCTTCAGCTGATGGACGGACAACTTTGACAAGCAATCATTTTTTATTTGTGTCATGAGAAAGGCCCGACTATCATGTTTTTATTGCTTATTTAAGAACAATTAAGTTACCTGTGTTGGTTTCATTTGTGCAGCAGTAGATGGGGCGGGACCATGCGTGCGCAACAAAAAAACAAACAAACCCTGACATTTTTCCTGGGCTCCTTGTTAGTGTGCACTCATGTTAAAGATAATATACACTTTATTGCACATGCAATACATCACTATGTAGATGATTAAAAGTGTTCTAATTGTACGAGTTTGTTTTATTTCGTGTAGCAACACACATGCGCATTTGCGTGCTTAAGGCAATTAAACAATCATTATATTTCCTGGGTTCCTTGTTATGTTAAACATAATGTACACTTCAATGCACATGTAATATATCACCATATTGATGATTAAATGTGTTCTAATTCTACGAGTGTTGGGTTTTACAGCAGCACACGCCCATATGCACAGTTTAGGCACTTAAAAAACATTCATAAGGTTTTCTGAGCTCTGTGTGGGCTGATTTTAAATATAATGTTCATGTAGTATATCACAATAAACATTGTCATTAATTAATTAATTGTCATTAACAGAGGCGTAAGTAAGTCCACCTAGTCAGCTGTGGCTGCTTTCCTGGCCTTTTGATTGGACAAAATGAGCATGAAAGCGGGTATATGGGTTTGCGTGTAGACAGACTGTTATGAATCTAAACTCTTGTGGATGGAGATCGTTTTAACCTCAGATATGTATTTTTTTTTTTTTAAGTATCCGTGTTCGTGTGGTCATGGCCTCAATCGCACCAAATTATGCCATTCTTTTCCTAGCTAAGTCCATTCACTTTGCCATTGTGGTGAGCTCCTCTCTACGAATAGAGTAATAGTTGCTGATGACAGAGTGACTGTAGAAAGGCCTGGAGATCTGCACGGCATCTACATCTATAGAGAAGACATTAGTTACAACTTGTAACACATCGCATCAACATCGATTTAAAATCTCTTCCTGATCATCCGTACCTGATCCCTCAGGCAGCAGGCCAGTGCGACAGAACCAGAGGATGACTTGTGCATACTTGGAAATCAGACTGGACACCATGTTTTTGTTGATCAGACCAACTAGACCTGGACAAGCAAACAAAAAAAACACAAATCCAACTATCATACATGGCATTACTGTCGGAATTGGGTCATTAACAATGTTATACACACAACTAGTTGTCATGTATGCACGAAGACAATTCAAAATACATTCCAAAATACAGGTGGATAAAAGCACAAATGTAGTTCAGTTGTGTGTATAACATTTAACAACATAATACAAGTGATTGTGCCTCTGCAGCACCTTTCTGTGTTAGCTCCTGGGCCTCATTGAGCAGACAGTGGAAGATGGTGCTGAGGTTCTCCAGCAGTTGCTGGCTGTGCTGCAGCAGCTGCATGGTCTGAGGGTCTGTGAAATTGGAGGAGCTGTCGAACAGTGGAGTACCTAGAGAACAACAATACCAGTGACTGACAACTTCATTGAATCCTGGGATTTTCAATAAAAGGCGCCATTACAATTCCCAAAACTAGGTACATACAAATGCCATCCAGTTCTTCCTTGGTTTGGATCACTTTGTTCCAAGCCCAATCCAAGATATAGCGCAGGTTCAATGCAGAGCCTGGCTGTTCTGATAGGACACAGTATCACAGTGCATATGACATTGGGTTACATAATGACAAACATTGCAGGCCTTGTGCAGACTGCTTCTCACCCTCAGCAGTCCACTGCTTGATGCAACCAGTAATCAGTCCCAAAGAGCTGGTCTCTACGGCAGTTGACAGGATCGCATCCAGCTGCTCCTCCTATTGGTCAGATTACATTCACATTATACTCTTTTAGTCATAGATTTGCAAAAAAAATAGTGGAAAATACCAAATGCAAATACATCACATACATCAAGAGTGTCCAAAATATTACCAGGGGACAATTTTCATGCTTTTCATTTTGTAAAAAGGGCTAAAAGTAATCCATTGCCAATAAGTTATATGTATTTAAAGAAAAAAAAACAACCGGCATGTGTCCTTAAATGACACCATTTTTTAAATTACTGGTATTTTACAAACAGAAAGCCCAGACCTCTGCCAGGTCCTATCTACCAATACTAAAAATAATCCTGAATCCAGACAGTGGTGTGGACCATCAACAAAATGTAATCACTTGTTCCTTATCCCATTTCTGACATTTCCTGAAACGTAAATAAAAATCCACCAATAATTTTTTTAGCCATTTATAGTGGAATGAAAGCAACAGAGTGAACACTCTTGTCTGTCTCCACTATCTTTGTCTCTGTGGGGCTGCTAGCATGCACTTATAAACCTAAGATAACATAGTAGAAATTGTCCGGCTCAGGCCGAAGGTGTTATCAGTTGTTCCTCATCCCATTAAACAGTTCCTGAAAGTTTCATGAAAATCCAGCCATAGCTTTTAGAGTTATGTTGCCAACTAACTGACTAATAGACAGAAAAACCAACAGCAACTATTATATAAACTCCTGGTGGAGGTAATTATTGTATTTTTTTAATTGTCGCAGACCAATAACAAACGAGCCCCTGGCACCCACTTTAGACACTCATGACATAATTAGAGTCTACCGGTACTTAGCCTTTTTATTGATTGTCTACCTGGGAGATGCTAGAGTTGTGTGCATCAGCCAGGCGAGATGACAACAAGCCAGACATTAGGCAGCGCAAGTAACTGCTGGAAATGACATCACTAGAGCAAGGAGCAGCTTTCTTCAAAAAGCTCAGGGTCTGGTGGAAAGATAATCATTGTCAACCAAAAACACTTTTGTTGAAGCCAATTTGTAATATTAGTATTTTCTTTAACAAAGTCATTGATGTCACTGCTATTCTTAAATGCTGAGCTGAAGTTTAAGCATTATATTCAGAGTGTAAACGTTAACCAATGTAAATTCTAAAGACAAATGCAGAGTGACCAACCTGTTTCTGATATCCGGAGCATGTTGTATGCATAATTCCAGTGTTGAATAAGCAAGTAGCGTCTGTAACCCAAAAAAATGTACGAAACAAAAAGTCTATAACAATAAGCAACATATTGATATAATTAATTTTATATTCCCACCCACTTACCAAAGTTATATGCGGTTGGATTAAAGTACTGTTCTGGTGGTGGGAAAGTTAAGGGCAGGCCTCGGCTGAGACTGTGCTCCTGTACCACCACATCCAGCAGGATGTGCGGAGAAGTCATCTGCATCACTTGGTCCAGACACCACACGGCAATGTACGAACAGTTCTGCAGAGACTCGCCCGCTCTGTGAGAAGAAAAACAATGAAAAAAATAAAACAAAGCAATATTGTACTAAAGGTGCAGTGTTACAGTCATAGCTCCAGTAATGCAGATTTCAAATTGAATTGTTCTTGTGAAAGCAAATGTGGTATGTGAGCGTAAAAAAGACCCAGAGACACATTTCTGCTGTTTTGCGGCCACCTATTAATTACATGAGGATTAAGAAGCCACACAGTCTCTGAACAGTACCTTAATGAGTCTGGCATCTGTGCATGGTACCAGCGGTTGATGTCAAAAATTCCGATGTAGGTTGATGGTGTTCCTTGACCGTAGGTCTTGACTTGCCAGCTGAAGATGGACACGCTTGTATCTGGGGATGCAGCTAAACGAACGGAAGTGATTCATTGTGAGAATGAAAGAAATATCAGGTGTAAAAAAAAACAAGACATTTGTACACTTCTATTTTGTAAATGCCCAAACGTACGCAAACGTCCATAAAGACATGCTATCAATGGGTTTAGAGAAGGAGGGAAAGACAGAGAGTAATAGAGAGAAGGACAGACAGAGAGAGACAGAGAGAGAGAGAGAGAGAGAGAAACCTTTTGTGCAACACCAGTGACCCCTGACTTCATAGATGATAGTGGAATGTTATAGCAGCAAAAGAAGTACAGACTTCACATTCAAATATCTCATTGTCAATGTACCAAGTACTATCGATCGCATTATTGTAATTAATAAGCTCCAAAGTCTGACCTTCATTCATGCTGTCATCCCGGTCAGGGTGGGGTCGGTATTTCTCAATGGTCTGGTAGCTCAGCAGGCGGGTGTTGGTGGTCTCTGCCCTCAGAGGGAAAGCTGCACCACTCAGCTCCTGACTGTAACGCTCCTCGCAGTACTCTAGACCCTGAGCATTTTTAAAAACATAAAAAGGCATTCAGGAAAGACCAGCAACTGATTTAAAAAAGGTTGTAATTTAAACTACACACCTCATAGAGGATCTTCCCTGAGGCTAGACACTTGCGCTCACTGTAGGCCAGTTGAAGCAGGCGGAGAGTGACCATATCTCCTTCTCTGTGCGGGTGTGAAGGGATGCAGGTGAGAGAGAAGCACTTTGCCTTAAAAGAACACTTGTAAAGAGTCATAGAAAATAATAATCCGGTGTGAAACTTACTGATCCTGAGTAGACTGCACAGCCCAGAGATAGCAGCAGTTCCTGGGGTCATTTTCAGGCTCCTGGAAGGTGAAGGCATGCACAGGCACCCTGCCACCATCTAACTGGGAGTGGTATCTAAACATACAACACAGGAATTTGTACACAACGTATCTGCACATTTTCAAGATCAAATATAAAGATTCCTAAAGACCTCTAAATGGAAAAATTAAGACTAGAGCGGCAAATAAGAACAAACATTTCCAGAGACATACTCTTTTCTAAGAGACTTCAAGTTCCAAAGCTGCAAATAGCCATCGGCGAAGCCCACGGCCAGTTGGTTGGTTCTGGGGATGTACTGCAGAGCTGTGACTGAAACACCACTGGGCTCATTGAGTTGGAGGCAAAGATGTCTGCCCTCTCTGCTGCTTTCCTCCCTGAGTCTGGGAATTGCACCAGGAGATTTGGTCACCACTTGCAAGTCTGAATCAAAAAGAAAAAAGAAAAAAAAATCTTGGTTACGGGAAAACAAACAAAGCAAAAGGTTTATGGTGAGGAGTCACTGCGTTCTTGCACCTGGACACTACTTACCTGAGGCCTCCAGCTCACTCTGGCTACAAGACAAATCATCCAGACAGAGGTCCACCAGCAGAACATGACCCAGGTCTGTTACTATGGCGGCAATGCCAAAGAACCAGCGAAGACTCTGGTGAAGGTGTTGGGTTGAGGTGCTGGCGCCACCATAACTCACTAAAGGTTCAATGCCTGTTATCTACAAAACACAAACTTCTAATGTAAAACTTGAACCGTTCTGGGATATGTTGGGATTTATATCAATATAAGGCACTGGGGACTCACCCTTCCTGGTATAAGTACAGCTTTGGCCACCTTTGACAGTCCCAAGTCATAAAGACATAGTACACTGCCTTCTGTTTCCTCCAAGCCCACCAGCAATCCAGACCTAGCAATACAAAATCAATACTATTATGTTAATGTTTAACTGAGATGAGCTTGTAGGTGGTAGAAATTTAAATTACAAAGCACAAAACAACTGACAAGCAGGGACAATGAACAGTGAAAGTTCAGAGAAAATGAGTCAGCACTCCTCTGACCTTTTGAGCCAGCTGAAGTCCCTCGCTGTGAGGACACCAGGCGGGTGCTCCCCTCCACCGCTGAAGCAGTATGCAGACAGACGTTCCCCAGTCAGCGAATGGAGAAACTCCAGGTGGGGGCCACAGGCAAGCCAAGCATGTCCTCCACGGCCTTTACGCACAATCATATGAAATGCGAGGCTTTTTAAACATCCCTGCTTAATAACAATAATGTTGCAAGCACGTAGCGGACATGGGGTTCTGTCACTGTGCTTAAACGCAAATACAATAATAAGTTAACACACCAGTCGTAAACCTGCCATGAAGCACAGAGTCCAGAGTGATCTCGTCTTCTCCCAGAGCCTCGAGGGTCACTGCAGGGAAAGGCAGCAGGCTGCTAGTGACCTGTGCCGATAGTGCATGCATCGCTCACTGTAACAACAACAACAAAATAGAATCTTTGTGAGAAACAGCAAATAGTACCATTTTTCTTCCTGGTTTTCCATGTGAGTTTAGACTATAAAAAGCTATCTTTTATAGCACAGCTATGGATGTCAGGAAGTGTGTAATCAGCAAACTGACAAATAGTGGAACAACTATTGTTTGAAGTATGAGAGTGGCTTCTGGTGAAGCCAAAAAAATGGGCTAGCAAACTTTTAATCACTAAAATGACCAATAATAAACTAAAACGAATTGTTAGAATGTTGAAAAGCATTCAGTTTCACACAATGAAGTATCCTAATTATTATTCTGCCCTTTTATTCATCCGCTTTCTCCTCCCATATTTTTTCATCTTGGCCATTCAAACTAACAACTCTAAGAGTTCAAAACATAGCCTTTATTCATGAAATTCCCCCTTTTCGGTAAAGATTGACAGATTTGTTTATTCGGGGCTGATACGATTATTAGTAGTCAAGCAGTCCGATAACAGATATTTTTAACCGATACTCATTTGCAGTAAAAGTTTAAATGAGTTTACTGACGTATACAACTCATGTTTTTAACTCATGTTAAAAACATGAGTTGTATACGTCAGTAAACATCAGGGGATTTAACAATCACCTGGTGGGCCCAGTGTCAGAAAGCTGGGTCTCCGTCAGAGGTCATAGGTCTTCCAGCAGGACAACGACCCAAAGCATACTTCAAAAAGCACACAAAAATGGCTTAAGACAAAGCGCTGGAGAGTTCTGAAGTGGCCATCAATGAGTCTAGATCTAAATCCTATAGAACATCTGTGGAGAGAGCTAAAAACAGCAGTTGGGAGAAGGCACCCTTCAAATCTGAGAGACCTGAAGCAGTTTGCAAAAGAAGAGTGGTCCAAAATTCCAGTAGCAAGGTGTAAGAAACTCATTGATGGTTACAGGAAGCGATTGATTTCAGTTATTTTTTCCAAAGGGTGTGCTACCAAATATTAAGTTGAGTGTGCCAATAATTTTGTCCAGTCCATTTTTGGAGTTCTGTGTAAAATATAATCAGATTTGGCTTTTTTTGTGTGTTGTTCCAATGCAAACAAATTAAACAAACATGTGAATACCAAAGCATTTGTAATTTCAACAATTTTCTGGGAGAAGTGGTGCATTATCTGATAGAAATGCAGGGGTGCCAATATTTTTGGCCATGACTGTATATTTTTTTTAAATGCTGATACCAATAAAAAACTGTTTGAAAAGGTAGCACATCCCAAAATTAAGACTAGTAGGACAAAATACTCACATTTCACTTGATTTATTGCTCACATCAAAAAAGAGGAACGCTTACGCGTTTCGGCACGTGGCCTTCGTCAGAGCGTAAGCGTTCCTCTTTTTTGATGTGAGCAATAAATCAAGTGAAATGTGAGTATTTTGTCCTACTAGTCTTAATTTTGGGATGTGCTACCTTTTCAAACATTTTTGAAACATTTACTGGATTACTTTTTTTTTGGGTTTGGCACTCCATCTTGAATCACATTGAGAAGCGCAATCTCCTTTTTGAACCAATAAAAAACTACCGCTACCGATATATGTCAAAATGCCAAATATCGGCCCGGCTGATAATTGGTGGATATCTATATTCTAACACTATGCTTCCACTCTTTTGTTGTTTAGACTACTTTTCACGCAACAATTTCAACATCAAAACATTTTACTTATTCAGGACATTCAAGCTATCTATTTTTGATGTCCGAAATAGTTCTGGCTTTCCCACTTTCCAGTAACACTCATTCTCTAATGTATGCTAGTGTTACTAATTTACATATTTCTCAACAGATTCAGACCATTCCAAAGTCAAGATGCTCCTTTATGCTAGCAAATTACTAGCATTCTACTTTTTTTCCCCTCATTTTGCTTTTCCCAAAAATCATATTTCGCTACTTCACCTTTTTCTTTTTTTCTTCGGCTGCCGCCCAGCTCACAATGCACAATGAGTGGTGAGCCCATTGGAGGGGGGATCCATGTTGCCTCTTCTGGCTGTGCCCGGCCGGGCCCCATGGGGACAGGCCCGGCCACCAGGCGCTCGCCATCGTGCCCCAACTCCGGGCCTGGCTCCAGATGGGGGCCCCGGTGACCCGCGTCCGGGCAAGGGAAATATGAATCCTTGTTGTTTCATTCCCATAGAAGTCTTCGAGCTGCTCTTTGTCTGATCCCTCACCTAGGACCTGTTTGTCTTGGGAGACCCTACCAGGGGGCATGAAATCCCCCGGACAACATAGCTCCTAGGATCATTGGGACACGCAAACTCCTCTACCACGGTAAGGTGGCAGCTCAGAGAGGCTGCGATGGTGGGGGAGGATGCCGGACAGACCTGGCAGGCCCAAACGCATTGTGAGGGTCTGCTGGGAACGTCTGGCAGAGTCGCCTGTCAGAGAGAGTTTCAATTCCCACCTCCAGAAGAACTTTGAACATGTCACAAGGGAGGTGCTGGACATTGAGTCCGAGTGGACCATGTTCCGCGCCTCTATTGTCGAGGCGGCTGATTGGAGCTGTGGCCGCAAGGTAGTTGGTGCCTGTTGTGGCGGTAATCCTAGAACCCGTTGGTGGACACCGGCGGTGAGGGATGCCGTCAAGCTGAAGAAGGAGTCCTATCGGGTTCTTTTGGCTCATAGGACTCCTGAGGCAGCGGACAGGTACCGACAGGCCAAGCGGTGTGCGGCTTCGGCGGTCGCGGAGGCAAAAACTTGGACATGGGAGGAGTTCGGCGAGGCCATGGAAAACGACTTCCGGACGGCTTCGAAGCGATTCTGGACCACCATCCGCCGCCTCAGGAGGGGGAAGCAGTGCACTGTCAACACCGTGTATGGTACGGATGGTGTTCTGCTGACCTGGACTGCGGATGTTGTGGATCGGTGGAGGGAATACTTCGAAGACCTCCTCAATCCCATCGACACGTCTTCCTATGAGGAAGCAGTTCCTGGGGAATTCTGTGGTGGACTCTCCTATTTCTGGGGCTGAGGTTGCTGAGGTAGTTAAAAAAACTCCTCGGTGGCAAGGCCCCGGGGGTGGATGAGATCCGCCCGGAGTTCCTTAAGGCGCTGGATGCTGTGGGGCTGTCTTGGTTGACAAGACTCTGCAGCATCGCGTGGACATCGGGGCGGTACCTCTGGATTGGCAGACCGGGGTGGTGGTTCCTCTCTTTAAGAAGGGGAACCGGAGGGTGTGTTCGAACTATCGTGGGATCACACTCCTCAGCCTTCCCGGTAAGGTCTATTCAGGTGTACTGGAGAGGAGGCTACGCCGGATAGTCGAACCTCGGATTCAGGAGGAACAGTGTGGTTTTCGTCCTGGTCGTGGAACTGTGGACCAGCTCTATACTCTCGGCAGGGTCCTTGAGGGTGCATGGGAGTTTGCCCAACCAGTCTACATGTGCTTTGTGGACTTGGAGAAGGCATTCGACCGTGTCCCTCGGGAGGTCCTGTGGGGAGTGCTCAGAGAGTATGGGGTATCGATCGGACTGTCTGATTGTGGCTGTCTGCTCCCTGTACGATCAGTGTCAGAGCTTGGTCCGCATTGCCGGCAGTAAGTCGGACACGTTTCCAGTGAGGGTTGGACTCCGCCAAGGCTGCCCTTTGTCACCGATTCTGTTCATAACTTTTATGGACAGAATTTCTAGGCGCAGTCAAGGCGTTGAGGGGATCCGGTTTGGTGGCTGCAGGATTAGGTCTCTGCTTTTTGCAGATGATGTGGTCCTGATGGTTTCATCTGGCCAGGATCTTCAGCTCTCCCTGGATCGGTTCACAGTCGAGTGTGAAGCGACTGGGATGAGAATCAGCACCTCCAAGTCCGAGTCCATGGTTCTAGCCCGGAAAAGGGTGGAGTGCCATCTCCGGGTTGGGGAGGAGACCCTGCTCCAAGTGGAGGAGTTCAAGTACCTAGGAGTCTTGTTCACGAGTGTGGGAAAAGTGGATCATGAGATCGACAGGCGGATCGGTGCGGCGTCTTCAGTAATGCGGACGCTGTATCGATCCGTTGTGGTGAAGAAGGAGCTGAGCCGAAAGGCAAAGCTCTCAATTTACCGGTCGATCTATGTTCCCATCCTCACCTATGGTCATGAGCTTTGGGTTATGACCGAAAGGACAAGATCACGGGTACAAGCGGCCGAAATGAGTTTCCTCCGCCGGGTGGCGGGGCTCTCCCTTAGAGATAGGGTGAGAAGGTCTGCCATCCGGGGGGAGCTCAAAGTAAAGCCACTGCTCCTCCACATCGAGAGGAGCCAAATGAGGTGGTTCGGGCATCTGGTCAGGATGCCACCCGAACGCCTTCCTCGGGAGGTGTTTAGGGCACGTCCAACCGGTGGGAGGCCACGGGGAAGACCCATGACACGTTGGGAAGACTATGTCTCCCGGCTGGCCTGGGAACGCCTCGGGATCCACCAGGAGGAGCTGGACGAAGTGGCTGGGGAGAGGAAGGTCTGGGCTTCCCTGCTTAGGCTGCTTCCCCCGCGACCCGACCTCGGATAAGCGGAAGAAGATGGATGGATGGATGGCTACTTCACCTTATCTGTCAATATACGTTTAAAAAATATTTGTCAAAAATATGCTCTGTCAATATACGTTTAAAAAATATTGGGTCAAAAATATGCTCAGCAATACTACAACAGTTTCCACAATGATTTTTGCCAATAAATGTATTCAAAAATCGAATTTTAGATAATATGCAAAAACATAATTTTCGGCCTTTCATCTAACTCAAATTAGGCATATTTTTTTATTATACTTATTTTTTTTAACCAAATTTAGAATTTGTTTCCTACTAACCTTTTGGTATTTCTTGCAAAAAATACTTCACCAATTTACAACAACTTAAAATTCCCACCAAATATATATTTAGAGCAAAAAAGCACCACCAAGAACAGCACACACCCTGGCTTACACCCGTTCGACCTGCTACCATCGGGCAGGCGCTACAGGTACATCAAAGCCAGAACAAACAGGCTCAGAGACAGCTTCTTTCCCAGAGCAGTCACCATCTTGAACTCTAACTTATAACAATAATTCACCCCTATACAAAATCCTACCCTAATATCCTACTGTGCAATATTACCCTTCGAGTGCAATACATCCGACACTGATTGTTATTTATTACTCCGGTACTCTTGTCTTATTCTGTATATTGTACAGTATTTTGTATAGTGTTTTGTATATTGTACAGGATTGCTTATTATTTTTATTGGATAGTAGTCTGTTTATTTCAATTCATAGTTTTATCTTTATTACCTCTTGTGTAATTTATTTTTATCCCATATTTGTTCTCCCTACTGCACCTTAAGTTGGAGTCCTTAATCTCGTTATATGCAAATATAATGACAATAAAGTCCATTCTATTCTATTCTATTTAATAATCATTATTTTATTGAATATTTAAAAATGCTTGCCAATTTCCACTAAATTCAGATTTTTCTTCCAACATAGGTACTTTTAAATATCTCTTAGGAATTATGCAAAAGAACATTTTCCAAAACTCACTTTTTACCAGCATTGTCAAAACTTTGAACTTAACACTTTCTTTACATTTAACTTCACATTTTAATCTCACAAACTATACAATAATAATAATTGCAATAGTGACTTGATTAATTAGGCCCGTTTCAATTGACACTTTACATAAGTTTCCATGGGTATCCAATGGGGGGGAATAGTGGGGATACCAAAAGTATATTAATACTATTTTATATTCTTGTTCCATTTATTTATACGGTACTATTTTTTTCAATTAAAATAAAATATATCTAATTTGTTTTGACCATTCTGTATAGTGGGGCAGCACGGTGGAAGAGGGGTTAGTGCATCTGCCTCACAATACGAAGGTCCTGAGTAGTCGTGAGTTCAATCCCGCCCTCGGGATCTTTCTGCGTGGAGTTTGCATGTCCTCCCCGTGACTTTGTGGGTTCCCTCTGGGTACTCCGGCTTCCTCCCACCTCCAAAGACATGCACCTGGGGATAGGTTGACTAAATTGGCCCTAGTGTGTGAATGTGAGTGTGAATGTTGTCTGTCTATCTGTGTTGGCCCTGCGATGAGATGGCGACTTGTCCAGGGTGTACCCTGCCTTTCGCCCGATTGTAGCTGAGATAGGCTCCAGCGCCCCCCCACCCCCCCCCCCCCACCCGCGGTAGGAAATGGATGGATGGGCATTCTGTATAGTGAAATGCTAAAGAAACAGGGACCTCTATTGGTCTTATGAGGTAAAAACAACAAAGAATTCAAGTGAACTCCCGCGCAACAAACGAGGCTGTCAGTCAGCCCACAGGAAACATGCAGCAAAGCATGCACACGTTCCTTACTTATGTAATAAATCAATGCAAATACTTATAATCGAGAAACTTTGTGATTTAATGAGGACAAGTATTAAAAAAATAAAAATGTTAGTTGTTTATATAGCACCTTAACTGGTGCTTTCGCAAATGTCCCATTATCGCAAACGCTGACAAAAAGAGAACATGATCACAAGGTCAGACATTTAAAATATATTTACCATCGAAATGTCGCGTCATTGACATGTTAGCTTAGTGGCTAGCATGGCAGAGCACAAATTAGCATAGTCGTAAAGTTAGCACGGAGTGGTTAGCTTGACTGCTATGTAAACAAACCGTTTTTCCTCTCGACAGCGTTCCACGACTATGTCACACATGATGGCGTTACACGTCACGATGACGCAAGGAGTTTCTTCACCGCTTACATAATTAGTATAGTTTCATTACGTTCACTTTGGCTAACTTAGCGGGCTATATTTGCAAGGTCACGAATGATAGCATGCACTTTGCTCAGAACACTATAGCTGGCTACATTGAGTGTTTGGCAGCAAATTAATTTAGCATTTATGATGTTTAGTATTTTAGATTGCTAGTGTTTTGTAGAGCGGGAGTGGGTTTACTACGCATGCTGTTACGTAGAGAACAACTTTCACACACATTGGGTGATGTCAACATCAAATTTTGTGCGTTACAATCCCATATAGGCTAAATGTAAACCAATCGTGCCTATTAGAATACAGCACTCGCATAGTTTGCGCAGAGAGAACGCTAGCACGCATCTTAGCTACTAGCAACATTGCGGCATGTTTTATTTGTTACTGTCTTGATTCAACAATCATTAGAGACACGTGGCCACGCTGAAGGCGTGCGTTAGGCAAGAGGGCTGCGTTTAAAAAGCTCGGCTTGACCAGCCATCTCGCCCACAGCGGTTGAAAACGTGATTGCAACGTGCCGCTAGCTGCTACCGTTGACATAACGTTACCTGCCTGGCGTGTAGTCTGCTTTGATCGGGAACCCACGAATGTTTCGTTAACCTTGGCGAATGTCCCGGTGATAGTCCGTCATAATCGGCTCGGCACGAATCCCACACCTAATTCGCTGGGCTGCTTGCGCTGCTTCCAAAAGAACTTCAAGCTTCGGCTTCGCACAGCGCCATTTTCACTGAGAGGGAATCGCTGTTAGGTTTTCTTCTTCGTTGGCTTAATTGTGTAGGTGTTGATACGGCAATGTCGCCATCATCCGGTTGGTTGAGTGTAATTACATCGTAAAGCGACGGTTACAATGTTTCTCAGTGCTTCTTTTCCATTTAGTACTTTCATTACGTTTTCATTGATTTATTTATTTCAAGCAATGACATAAAAAAGTACAAAGTTGACAACACATAATAATATAAATTAATATAGTGCAAAAGGTAATGTATAGTATGTAATGCATGATTGTCCAGTTTGCCTGAAAGGGAGTGGGAAGAAGATAATTTATTTAATCCCACCCCAGTTCTCCATTCAGTGATTATTCACAATAGTTTCACTCTTACTTTGTTCAAGGATTATAATACAGATGTTGTATCATAGTGGCATTACCACAGGTAACAATAATTATTACACTGTAACAATAATTTGTATCAACAATGTATTAATAATGAATATACCAACAATGGTAATAGACAACAAAGCAATAATGGTAATAGACAACATAGCAATAATGGTAATAGACAACATAGCAATAATGGTAAGGAAACATTGAGCACATGTTAACACTTTGAGACAGAGTATAGCAGCAGGTCAAATTAAAGACCCTCATTTCTATATTTGAACCAGACCCCATGTTTGTATAATAGTTTAAATCGATTAATAGTTTGGCATTGCTTGTGTTGTAAGTCCAGTTTGTTCCATAGTTTTACTCCGCATACAGACACACAAAAACGTTTACGAGTGGTTTGAGCTATCGGCAATAAGAAATATCCAAAGCCTCTCAAGTTATGAGCCTGCACTCGTCTTATAAAAAAACGTTGTAGATTAGGCTGCAATAATTTGTTAAATGCTTTATATAAGATTATTAATGTATTATATTTAACAAGGTCATCAAATTTGACATGTTGCTGTATGACATTCTGACAATAAAAGTGAACCCCAGCAACTTTCCGAAGCATCAAACAGGTTTATATGTGTTTATAGTGTATATATATTTTCTCATTCTGTTTTGCACACTCTTGGAGTCAACATGTGCATAGTCATGTACATAGTGTATAAAACCCCCACTCCCCTTTTTTTGTACATATTGTTTTTCAAATCACCAGACATGTATAATGTGTATATGTACATAATTTATAAAAATGTTTACGTAATTTTGTATATACTGTACATGTTACAGGTTATTCCATCCATCCATCCATTTTCTATCGCTTGTCCCTTTTTGGGGTCACGGGGGATGCTGGAGCCTATCTCAGCTGCATTTGGGCGGAAGGCGGGGTACACCCTGGACAAGACGGCACCTCATCACAGGGCCAATTTGTTACAGGTTACATATCTTTTATTATTGAATGTATCGAATGTGATGAATATGTCACGATTGGTAAAACTGGTGGACTCAAATGCAGAAAAGACAAGCAGGATTAAAGTTCAAGGGTTATTATTAATAAAACCAGAGGGAAAGGAGGGAGCTCATAGTCTTTGGCTTTGCAGTCCAGGAGAGCGGGCTGAGGCTAGCGGGCTGAGGCTAGCGGGCTGAGGCTAGCGGGCTGAGGCTAGCGGGCTGAGGTTAGCGGGCTGAGGCTAGCAGGCTGAGGCTGGCAGGCTGAGGCAGGCACACACGGCAGGTAGGGAACTGAAGGCAGAGGAAAAAACAAGGGTAGAACGAGGAGCCAAAAAACACAAAAATGGCAGATTCGCAAGATTATCAAAAGTGCTAGACTTCTAGAACAAACGGGCGAGAAGCGTTACCACATGTAGAAGGTGAAACGATCTGGCGATCGCGCCGAGAGAAGTCCAAACATTTGAAGGCTGCAGGTGATGAGTTGATGGCAGGCAGGTGAGTGATTAGAGTGCTGGGATCAGCTGTGCCAGGCTTAGAGCTGGAGCCAAGCCAACGCCCAAAACACGCCCACTCTCCCAAAGACACACACAGAGACAAACAGACAGAGACTGTGACAGTGCCCCCCCTCAAGGAACGCCTCCAGGCGATCCACCAGCCTTGCCCGGGTGACTGCGGTGAAAGGCCAAGATGAGGGAAGGGTCCAGGATGAAGCTGCGTGGCACCCAGCAACGCTCCTCAGGTCCATATCCCTCCCAATCCACCAGGTACTGCAGACCTCTACCCCGACGGCGCACATCCAGCAGCCGCCGGACCGTGTAGGCTGGGTGGTCGTCGATGACACGGGGGGGCGTATCAGGGGGAGATAGTGGGCTGGTCGAAACAGGCTTCAGTTGGGAGACATAGAAAGTGGGATTGATCCTCCAGCGTGCAGGTAATTTGAGTTTAACTGCTGTTGGATTGATGATGGAAATGATTTCATAAGGGCCAATATACCGGGGTGCAAGTTTCTTTGAGTCCACTTTGAGGGGAAGGTCTCTAGAGGAAAGCCACACCTGCTGACCTGGCTGGTATACAGGTGCCGGCCTTCGGTGTAGGTCCGCATATCGACGATTTCGGTCCACAGAGCTGAGGAGGGCAGCACGGGCATCTTTCCACACCTTGCGGCAACGCCGCATCTGAGCCTGAACTGAAGGTACAGAGATGTCATCCTCCTCAGCAGGAAACAACGGGGGTAGGCAACCTAAGGATACCTCAAATGGTGACACTCCCGTGGCCCCACAGGGTAATGAGTTGTGGGCATACTCAATCCATACCAAGTGGGTGCTCCAGGAGGAGGGGTTCTTGGCAACGACACATCGGAGGGCCGCTTCTAGGTCTTGATTTGCCCGTTCCGTTTGCCCATTAGACTGAGGGTGATAACCCGAAGTCAGACTCACAGTGGCTTCAATGGCCCTACAGAAAGCCTTCCAAACCTCCGAAATAAACTGAGGCCCTCTATCCGAGACCACATCTGAAGGAATTCCATGAAGACGGAACACATGCTGGACCATGAGGTTGGCTGTTTCCAGGGACGTGGGGAGTTTGGGTAGAGCCACGAAATGCACTGATTTGCAAAATCTGTCCACTATAGTGAGGATAACCGAATTTCCCTGAGAAGGCGGGAGGCCAGTGACAAAGTCCAGTGATATATGAGACCGGGGGCGGCTTGGGACTGGCAAGGGATGGAGTAGGCCAGCAGGTGGTTGATTGGAGGATTCTCCACGGGCACACACAGTACAGGCAGACACAAAGGCACGGGTATCAGTATCCATGGTAGGCCACCAAAAGTGTCGCTTGAGGAGAGTCATGGTGCGGCCAACTCCTGGGTGGCAGGCAAACAAGGAAGTGTGTGCCCACAGAAGAACCTGTGAACGTACAGAGTCAGTCACAAAAAGGCGGTTATCAGGACCATTACCTGGGTCTGGTTGGTCTTGCTGAGCCCTTCGGACCACCGACTCAATCTCCCAAGTCACTGCGGCCACCACACAAGACGCCGGAAGGATAGGCTCAGGACTGGTGGGACCCTCCGAAATGAACTGACGTGACAGGGCATCCGGCTTGACGTTGCGGGATCCTGGACGGTAGGTCAGTGTGAAGCGGAATCGACCAAAAAACAAAGCCCACCGGGCCTGGCGGGAATTGAGGCGCTTGGCAGACTGAATGTAGGTCAGGTTTTTATGGTCTGTCCAGATGATGAATGGGTGTTCTGCTCCCTCAAGCCAGTGCCTCCATTCCTCCAGAGCGAGTTTGACAGCCAGCAGCTCCCTGTTACCTACATCATAATTGCGCTCAGCAGGTTCTAGCCGATATGAGAAGAACGCGCAAGGATGCAGCTTCTGGTCCTTGGCAGAACGCTGGGATAGTACAGCCCCCACTCCAGACTCTGAGGCATCAACTTCCAAGATGAACTGGCGTGAGGAGTCAGGATGAATCAGGACAGGGGCTGTGGTAAAACGTCTCTTAAGCTCCTTGAAAGCAGCGTCAGCCTCTGCTGTCCAAGTGAATGGGACAGACGGAGATGTGAGTCTTGTGAGGGGTGCGACCACTTGACTGTAGTTCCGGATGAACCGGCGATAAAAGTTTGCAAAGCCAAGAAAGCCCTGGAGACATTTAACTGAGGTTGGTTGAGGCCAGTCCACCACAGCTCGCACCTTTTCGGGGTCTGCCTTCACCTGACCACTCTCAATGATGAACCCGAGGAACCTTGTGGACTGAACATGGAACTCACATTTTTCTGCTTTGATGTAGAGCTTGTTCTCAAGAAGGCGCTGGAGCACTTGTCTGACATAAACCACATGTTCCTCCGGGTTGCGGGAGAAAATCAGGATATCATCCAGGTACACAAAGACGGAGCGGTTAATCAGGTCTCGGAGGACATCGTTCACAAGAGCTTGAAAAACTGCTGGGGCATTAGTCAAGCCAAAGGGCATAACCAAGTATTCGAAATGACCAAGGGGAGTCTTAAAGGCTGTTTTCCATTCGTCACCAGCTCGGATTCGAATCAAATGGTAGGCATTGCGAAGGTCTAACTTGGAAAACAGTCGCTCCTTGGACGGGTTCAAACGCAGTGGGTATTTGTTTTTAATGGTGTTATTCAACCCTCGAAAATCTATACAGGGACGTAGAGTGCCATCTTTCTTACCCACAAAGAAAAAACCTGCACCGAGTGGGGAAGATGAAGGTCGAATAATGCCTGCAGCCATTGAGTCATGGATGTACTTTTCCATCGCCTCTCTCTCAGGGCGGGACAGGTTGTATAACCGACTAGAAGGCAGGGGAGCTCCTGAAAGCAGGTCAATGGCACAGTCATAAGGGCGGTGCGGAGGGAGGGACAGTGCGTGTTGCTTGCTGAAGGCCTCTTCTAAGTCATGGTAGACAGAGGGAACCTTGGACAGATCTGGGGGCTCTATGACAACTGGAGAGACTGTGTCCTCAGCAGGGGAGCGGGCAGACCGCAGGCAGGTGGAGAGACAGTAGGAGCTCCAGCTCACCACTTTGGCTGCAGCCCGGTCAATGTGAGGATTGTGAAGTCTTAACCAGGGCTGACCAAGGACTACAGGAGCATGAGGAGAAGAGATTATATGGAATTGGATTTGTTCAAGATGATTACCGGAGACAAGGGGGTGCACAGGTTCTGATCGGTGACCCAGGTAACAAGGGAACGTTATGTGAACGTTAGGGCATTGTTCTGGGAACGTTCGTTTATAACGTTCAAAGAACGTTTGGTTGTGGAGTTCTTGCTTGGTTAGCAGAACATTAGCCAAGAACGTTTGGCTAGAACGTTTAGGGAACTGTTTAGGAACATGCTATTTACATCTGTTTTTATGCTATATTGTCAGGAATAACACTCAAACAGAAATTTCAACAGAATTAATTATTTATTTGTGATAGTGATTTCAACAGAAATAATTCTTTATTAGTGATATAATACAAAAATGGGGACGGCGTGGCGAAGTTGGTAGAGTGGCCGTGCCAGCAATCGGAGGGTTGATGGTTACTGGGGTTCAATCCCCACCTTCTTCCATCCTAGGCACGTCCGTTGTGTCCTTGGGCAAGACACTTCACCCTTGCTCCTGATGGGTGCTGGTAGCGCCTTGCATGGCAGCTCCCTCCATCAGTGTGTGAATGTGTGTGTGAATGGGTGAATGTGGAAATACTGTCAAAGCGCTTTGAGTACCTTGAAGGTAGAAAAGCGCTATACAAGTATACACTTGTATAGCGCTTTTCTACCTTCAAGGTACTCAAAGCGCTTTGACATATAACCCATTTATCATTTATCATTTATAAATGGAATGGAATGCAGTGGTCTTGGTCGTGCGCGTCAGTGTATCCTGCCCCTTCTTGGTTCTCTTCCTGGAAGTAAATCCATCCATCCATCTTCTTCCGCTTATCCGAGGTCGGGTCGCGGGGGCAGCAGCCCAAGCAGGGAAAACCAAATCCTGGAAGTAAATAATTATCACAAATACAACAAAGACAGCAATTGAATATAGATTAATTGAATTGAATTAAAACATTGGCATAATTACTTTATCATTTACCTCTCATCTCACTCTGTTCTTTTGCTTGTTTCTTTTTCCTTTTTTGTCCTCCCTCTTAATTCCTCCTCTTCTCCTGCAAGTAGTTATAATTGCAAATTCAAAAGACATGCAGTGGAACTTCAATAAAATGGAATTCAAAATTGGGATATCTTCTCTTCTCCGTACCTCAAATTTTGAACCTCCCTTTCAAAAAGTGGCCAGTTTCAGGACCTCTCCAAGCTCACAATCCACTTCAGCTGTGGTCGTCTGCTTGTAAACACCCCTGCATGCCTCTGCATACACCAGCACAATTTAGAATTCCCTTTAGAATAAATACTGTAATAATAACAGCTAGATCGACCTAGTGAGCATACATGCAACATATGCTCAAAGATGCAAACCTATTAACACTATTTATTATTCTGTAAAGGGGCAAGTCCTCAAACGCCACTTTTCCTGACTTTCCACGGAGGCCAAGCTGCTCCAGGACTTTGTGGCAATTTTCCTCAGCATTGTCCTCACCGTGTCTGCCAAATTCTGCCCACCAAGAGCAGTAAGAGCTTTCACCTATACAAATAAATAAACAACAATATTGTACTTGATTATAAATTGTTTTTTGATAACTGAGCAAGATATTTTTGCAGTGGGGAATTAAAAGTAATTACCAGCTGCTTTCTGAGCAGAAGATCAGTGTCGAGCCGTTCACAGAAGGCCTTCAGCTGCTCAAGAGTCTCGAAAGGCTGATCAATGAGATCTTGAACATCCACAGATTCTGGCCCCACAGACTGTGCTGCCAGCCCTCTCAGCATGCGCATAATTTCTCCCTGGTTCTCAAGTATATTTTGAACTTTCATGTTCAACTGGAAAACGGCAAAGACAACAAAAGTCAAAGAGGTAATTCGTATTACTGCCCGTTGTAACAGCCTGTTTAACACCACCTATCAACAGTTAAATAGCCAACTAACGTTCACTGTCAAGGGCATTCCTGCTGCTTCTTGGAGCGGTCTGGTACTGACTCGTACTGGCTGGAGTGGTCTGGTACTGGCTTGAGCTGGATGCATTCCTGTCTGGACTGAGCCTGGAAGTGCTGCTTCTCGCTGGGCTGTGAGGTCGGCCTGGATGCCTTGGAGTGGTCTGGTATTGGCTGGTACTGGCTGAAGTGGTCTGGCACTCGCTGGAGATTGGAAAGTTAAAGGTTGGGAGCTCTGGCAGTGGGGGTGCCTGGACGAAGATCTGTGTTTTCTCTTTTCTGCACTTCTTTTTTAGCCGAATTTCCTCTTCATCTAAACCAACGAAGACAAAAAAATTTATGCACCACTAAGTAGTATTTGAGTATTGTAAGTAAACAGTCTTTGAAAAGTGACTATACCATCAGCATCAAACACATCTTCCTCATCGTTTCTATAACGTTCAGGGGTGATGTGGCTCCGTTTGGTTAACACTTCTGGGCTCGAAAACATTTCAGCTTGTTTTTCGTATTGAAGAGCCTTGTCAAAGTCTTCTGCAAAATTTCAAAGTATGCCGATGACTCAAGATGAATTTAACTTATGTTTAAAATATACATGATATGACTTAGACAATATTCCCTTACCAGTCAATGTTTCCTGAAAACCCGAATTGGCAGCCTCTCCCAGAATTGTTTGTCAGGAATCTCAGCTTTCCGGATTCTGGAGTGGGCAGGATTTGGCCTTGGCCAACAGCAGAAGGTATTCTGAAGATAAAATAATCATGATGAATGACATAATAATAATAAGCTACAATATTATGCCTATGCACAGTACTTTTCAGAAAAAGTAATAACCTTTCCATCATCTTCTGTCCATTTGGTTGGGACAACAGCGACTGAATGTTCACCAAGGAACTCAACGACCACAAAAGGAGCCATCTGGAAAACAATCAGATATTACCATTTCAATACTGCATCAAAGGGTTATTTATGAATCCTGATACAGTTAGTCAGTTATTCCTAGTCTGCACACACTCTTCTGGTTAGACATGCTCCAAGCAGACCTTCTATACTTACTACTGGTTATTGATCTGTTCAAAATTCATGCAGTATCCCCATGAATATGCTATGGCAAATTATTGTTTAACTAAACTACAAATAAATCCACCCTTCTTCAGAAGTCATTCGTTGGTCTTTGGTCAGTTTGGAAACTTTATAACAGCCAACCTGCACGAGAAATGTATGCTAGTTAGCGCCGGCGCATGGTGCGCATTTATACACAACGCTAAAACCGTAAAATGGTCTGAAATTAATCATGTAGGTTGGAAATTGTTATACAAAAACTTGCTTCGTATTTCACCCTTTCTATACTTACTTGTGATAAATGGATGGCGCACCAAATTGCTTTAAAATCGGGATTCTGGAAGTAGTTAGCCTTCGTCCTTCTTTGTCTCACGGAGCAGCTTCAATTGTGCATGCGTGCAGTCTTCTCCTTCTGATTTTTATGGCGGTTGGCAAGCAACCTTGTGTGTGCATTACCGCCACCTACTGTGCGTGCAGCCTTGACTCAGCCGGCGTCAGATTGTTCACAAAACACAACACTTTCGCAGAAAGTTAGGGAAACGTTACAACATACTGTATAAAAAGTTAATTTGCGAAAAAAAACACTTATAAAAGCCTAACAGTTGCTGTTTCCATTGCAGGCAAATTATAGTTGGTTATATAGATGAGAACGTTCTAAGAACGTTCTTAGAACATATTAAAAAAAAAACATTTTTTTATTATGTTCTAAGACCGTTCTTTAGAACGTTCTTAGATCAAATAACTTTATTTTTTGATGTTCTAAGAACGTTCTTAGAACGTTCTTAGAACGTTCTCATCTTGCATACCCAAAAGAGAACCATAAGGGAACGTTACGTTAACGTTAGGTGTTACATGGGGAGTGACACGGGCAAGGAGTCGACCAGTCAGGGAATTGGCTTGCAAGGGTGAGGGAAGTGGCTCGATGGTAATGCCCACTTGGGAAGCAACGTCGGCGTCCAAAAAATTTTCATCCACCCCCGAGTCCACCAGAGCAAGGAGAGACAAGGACTGGGATTGCCAACGGAGAGTAGCAGAAAACTGCATTCGGCATAGGGACTTAGGGGAGGAGAAAGCTTGGCTCACCAGAACCCCCACTGTTACTGGTGAGCCTACTCTTTTGGCCGCATAGAACAGGTGGCAAGGAAATGGCCAGGTTGACCACAATAGAGACACACCCCTGCCCTCCTTCTGCGGAGGCGCTCTTCAGGTGTAAGGTGAGCCCGGCCCACCTGCATGGGCTCCTCAACAGGGGAACTGGAGGTTGAGGCTGTGCACATTGGCAAGTTGGGCCCGGCCGGCCTGGGTCTAAAGCTGGGGGGTTCCGATGACCTGCAAGGCACGGGGTCAGCTTGCCACTGGGCCATCTGGTCAGAGATGTTGATAGCTGCAGTAATAGCTTCGTCTAGGGACAGCTGCTCATTCCTCAGAGCAATCTCCCTTCCAATGACCCGACTAAGCCCATTCTGAAAAGCAGTGAGAAGGGCCTTGTCATTCCAGCCAGACTCCACAGCTAGGGACCGGAATTCACAGGCAAATTCTCTTACTGAGCTTTTCCCTTGACGAAGTCGCAACAACTGCTGACCTGCTTGCTGCCCTCGTATGGGGTGGTCGTAGACCCGCTTCATTTCTGCAGATAGTGCAGCAAAAGACTGGACTGCGGGGGATCCTTGCTCACGAAGGGCATTGAAATAACTCAAAGGGGGCCCCTGTAGCAGGTTGGCTACGTAAGCAATTTTGGCTGCCTCACGGCCAAAGCGAGAGGGCTGAGCATCAAAAGCAAGCTGGATCTGAGTTAAAAATTCACGACAAGTGCTAGGATTGCCAGAGTACTTATCAGGCGGGGGGATGTGTGGCTCTGCAGCAGGAACAGCAGGGGGTGCAGGTGGTTCGGGTTGTGGTTGAGCTTGTTGATGAGAGTGGTGAGCTGGGTGGAAACGCGTGACATCTGGTCAATAAGTGTCTGTAGTAGTTGGTCATGGTTTCCCAAACGCTGTCCTTGATTGGCAAGGGCCTCTCTCACACGGTCAAAATCTGCTGGGTCCATTGAAAAAGGCCAGATCGTTCTGTCACGATTGGTAAAACTGGTGGACCCAAATGCAGAAAAGACAAGCAGGATTAAAGTTCAAGGGTTATTATTAATAAAACCAGAGGGAAAGGAGGGAGCTCGTAGTCTTTGGCTTTGCAGTCCAGGAGAGCACACTGAGGCTAGCGGGGCTGAGGCTAGCGGGGCTGAGGCTAGCGGGGCTGAGGCTAGCGGGGCTGAGGCTAGCGGGGCTGAGGCTAGCGGGCTGAGGCTAGCGGGGCTGAGGCTAGCGGGCTGAGGCTAGCGGGGCTGAGGCTAGCGGGCTGAGGCTAGCGGGCTGAGGCTAGCGGGCTGAGGCTAGCGGGCTGAGGCTAGCGGGCTGAGGCTAGCAGGCTGAGGCTAGCAGGCTGAGGCTAGCAGGCTGAGGCAGGCACACACGGCAGGTAGGGAACTGAAGGCAGAGGAAAAAACACAAAAATGGCAAATTCGCAAGATTATCAAAAGTGCTAGACTTCTAGAACAAACGGGCAAGAAGCGTTACCACATGTAGAAGGTGAAACGATCTGACGATCGCGCCGAGAGAAGTCCAAACATTTGAAGGCTGCAGGTGATGAGTTGATGACAGGCAGGTGAGTGATTAGAGTGCTGGGATCAGCTGTGCCAGGCTGAGAGCTGGAGCCAAGCCAACGCCCAAAACACGCCCACTCTCCCAAAGACACACACAGAGACAAACAGACAGAGACTGACAGAATATTTAACGGACCACAATGGAAACAAGCCTTTTGGCTTTTTATGCCATCCATTTGCCTTTTAAAAGCATTACATGGATTCAATTATTTAAGATGTCAATAAACTTCTCAATCAATTAATCAAAAACCTGTGTCAAAACATGTTTTAAAGTACTCTCCCTACTCTATCATAATATACTTGAGCCATTCTGCAATTTTGCACATGTTGAGTTGCACATCCGAGTCATACCATGCAAAGACTATAACAATGGGACCCATTACCTCCCTGTTTAGCACTCAGCATCAAGGGTTGGAATTGGGGGTTAAATCACCAGAATGATTCCCGGGCACGGCCAACGCTGCTGCTCACTGCTCTCCTCACCTCTCAGGGGGTGAACAAGGGGATGGGTCAAATGCAGAGGTTAATTTCACCACACCTAGTGTGTGTGACAATCATTGGTACTTTAACTTTAACATTCATCTCTGTACACTTTAAACCAGGCGTGTCCAAACTTTTTCCACTGAGGAATGCACACCGAAAAATCAACGCATGCAGATACCATTGTGATATATTTTATTTTCAAAACCAGTACAATACAATACAATATATGTTTTACCTGTAGGGCGCCTCTCAAGTTTGGTCCCAGGGACACAGAAGGGTGTCAGTCATAAAAAAAAAGTAAAAAAAAAAAAAAAAATCGATATCCGTTTTTTTCTACTTCTTGCATTTGTATGTCAACATCAGGTCTATCTGTTGATATTAAGTTATTGTTTTATTTATGCCCTTTTTGACAAAACCCTGTTTTTTTATGTAGTAAAAACACAAAATATGTTATATTTTCCCCGAAAATATCTCAAAGTGTAATATTTGATGTGGTGTAATTGGAGCCTTAAATAGGTCAACAATTTACAACCACATTGATTTTAATTCATTATTATTTTTTGAGCAATGACTAAAATTATTGGAGATCCAAAAGGACCTCATTCCAAAGTGTTAAAATCAGGTCATACTATTTATTTTTTTTACTTTTAAAGCTTGAATCTCTATAGATCAACCTCAGATCTATCTTAGATGTCTTCGATCTAAGTTTTTGTTTTCATATGTATGGCAAAGACAAAACATGCATGATTTTCCCCAGAAATAATTAATCATTGATTTTTTGATGTGAAATAATTGGAGCCTTGAATATGTCAGCAATTCATAAGTACATTGATTTTGATTATTCTTTTTTGAGCAATGACAGCTTAAAAAAAAAAAAGAAAAACAGCCTGCATGGCAATTGCAACTTTTTCTTGTCACATTTCACCTGTTTGCTCTTTGATTCCCCTTTTGTGCTGCAGGCCATTACAAAATGAGCTGAGGGCTAAAAAAATGGCCCCTTGGCCACACTTTGGACACCCCTGCTTTACACAATATGCACATTATCACCTTCTCTGCACATTTTTTTTATACATATTTTCATTCTATTTTTTTTCTTTCTTTATATATATATATATAGTATATATATATATATATATATATATATATATATATATATACACATACAGTATATATATATATATATATATATATATATATATATATATATATATATATATATATATATATATACACACGTATATATATTCTCCGGCTGATTTTCGGAGCAGCTGGGGCAGGATTGCAGTCTCTCTGCCGCACTTTTGTGACGAAACGAGAGCTGAGCCAGAAGGCAAAGCTCTCGGTCTACCGAGCTATCTACATTCCTACTCTCACCTATGGTCATGAAGTGTGGGTAATGACCGAAAGAATAAGATCGCGGATACAAGCGGCCGAAATAAGTTTCCTCAGAAGGGTGACTGGCATCTTCCTTAGAGATAGGGTGAGAAGTTCAGTCACCCGAGAGAGACTCGGAGTAGAGCCGCTGCTCCTTCGCTTGGAAAGGAGCCAGCTTAGGTGGTTCGGGCATCTCGTGCGGATGCCTCACGAGCGTCTCCCTAGGGAGGTCCTCGTTGCACGTCCCACTGGGAGGAAACCCTGCGGCAGGCCAAGGACCAGATGGGGGGATTACATCTCCTCTCTGGCCTGGGAACGCTTCGGGATTCCCCAGGAGGAAGTCGCGAATGTTGCTCTGGAGAGGGAAGTCTGGGGGTCTCTGCTGGAGCTGTTGTCCCCGCGACCCGATTCCGGATAAGCGGTTGAAGATGGATGGATGGATGGATATATATATATATATACACACACACACGTATATATACACACATCTTATTACCTTATTTTCTTTACTGTAAAAGGCAATAGTGTGGACAACAAAGAATGTCATTGTACAGATGAAACATGTTGCCATTGTGTTCATGACAACTCTGAACCTTGAACTTAAAGGTACAGTAAGTAAAATTATGCAAGTGTAAATTACTGTGAATAATCACAATTCACAAGTGTGATTAATCTGATTTAAAATGCAATCATTTGATAGCAGTAGTTGGTACCAACTGTTTGACTCTCAAACTGTGGTACGAGTACAAGCGCTTTCAAAATTAGCAGAACTCAAGGTTGGCAGCGCTCATGAATATAGAATACTGTAGTTTTTTCATCCATCTTCTACCGCTTGTCCCTCTAGAGGTCGTGGGGGCTAGAACCTACCCCAGCTGTACTCAGGCAGACAGCAGGGTAGGCCCTGGACAAGTCGCCACCTCATCACAGGGAATGCATTCACACTCACACACTAGGCCCTCAGCCTATCCCCAGGTGCAGGTCTTTGGAGGTTCGGAGAAAGCCGGAGTACCCGGAGAGAACCCACGCAGTCACGAGGAGAATTGCTAAAAAAAAAATTTCCTACCCCAAGATTTGCTGTATTTGAATTAAATAAACTACGTTTGTTAGGCGGTGGTAGTGTAGTATCAGTTAACAGACAATAGCACATGTTTTTAAAACGTTGAGTGTCAGCAGATGTCCAGTTTTATTTGTCATAGTTGCTTAGTGTTGACACTTATTAAATAAGCGGACTTCATGGTTACACCCAGACCAGATGGTGCCATGTCTCTCTGAGATGAGAGGAGAGGTCCTAATGGGCCCGGAGCCATTTGGAAGAATTCAGGATCTCAAAAAATCAGGGGAAAATAACCATCTCGACCCTACCTCAGGCCGGCACCAATGACAAAAGTAGGTATCTTGTGTCTGGACTCGGTGACCATAACGTTATCACATGTACAGAACTCCGTAAAAACCCAAAGACCTAAGTTGACGCAACGAAGGGGGCAGCAGTGGGGCTATAAATTATGGGTGTTTTACAAAAGGAGATATCATTTGGCCAAATTCACCCCACAGGTATGCGTACTGCAGGACTAGTTGTGATGCTCGCATGTCAATAAAGTAAGCTTTGTTCAACGATTATTACCGGTGCCATCCCTGATCCTTCACACACACATTCAGCCTGGGAGAAGGTGGCAGTAGCAGAGACACAACAGTAACAAAGAGTGTGCTACTTAGTGGAAAAGGTATGAGAACCACTGATCTAAATACTGCAGCACTAAGTTTTTGGGTATAAACCCCTTTCATTTATGCAAACATTGCATGTTTGCATGTGTAAACACAACAAATTACTGTCTAACCTAACTCCTTTTTGCAATATAGGCAAATGTAAGTTCTGAAAGCATGGAACATGGAAAAAAGTGTTGTTCTGCAGGAAGTGAAAAATGAAGAAAGTAATAGGATAGTACCCGCTTTGCAATTATAACTGCCTTGTTTTTTCTGGCAGAACTTTCTATAAAATGGAGAATTTGTGTAAATTCATCCAGACTAATGTTAGTGTGGTCATAAAATTTACAACTGAAGAAAATTTTATGAGTCTAAATTGCTTTTTTTATTAAGCAATGCAAGCACTCCAATGGATGAGTTTAATTGAGGGATAGCAGAAGTGATACAAAAACGTATTTACAAGGTTTAAACAACTTATAATGTACTGTAGTGGAGCTCTGTTGACTTCACATCAATAAAAGCATCAAGTCCTTGATAATTTATTTTGTAATAAACTATCATCCGTCAACTAATGTCCACTTCGGAATCTTATGGGATGGTGAAAGCACTGTGGGAAATAAGACGCTCAATCATCAAGTCGAACTCTTGCCTTTCCCTACAAAGAAAGAAGAACATGAATTATTCATACTCCGTATTACAGTATGCACATTTATTTCCTTTTAAATCAATTACCTGTCACTTATACAGCGTCCTTTTAGATACTTTTCTTCTGCCTTTTTTATGGAGACACTTTCCACGCCAGCGATTGCATATATGATGGCCTGCAATAAAATAAATACAAATAATTTATAGCGTCATAAGCGGAGAGTTGATGAATCTATTAACTTACTTCAGGTAGAAGCACATCTAGGACAAAGGGGACACGCTCCATGAATTTGACCTCGTTCTGGTAAGGTACCATGGCCACAGCCTCCCCGTAAAGCTTGTTCAGGTAACAGTAGACCTGGTCTAACTGCTTGTCATCTTCCAGATAAATGTTCACCACACGTCGCCGAGTAGAGGTCTGAAAATAGCGGAGCCACCTGGACTGTGCCTGCCCTCGGATCACAGCCTGGGAGAACGGGGGACTGGTTACTTCCACCCAACAGGAAATAAAGCCTTTAAATATGCAATAAAATGAGTGCACCCTTCACATTTCAGCAATTATATATTTTCAAGAGACAATACTGAAACTGGCATATACACTTTGTATAGGTTTATCATCCAATGAAAATTAATTAACCCACAGTCATTACTGTCTAAATACCTGACAACATAAGTTAGTAAAATGTTTGATGTGTTGCCACAGCTTGATAATTAGTTTTCGTATGTGCACATCAGGCAGTGCATTTGCAGGAGGAGCCGCGTGTTGTGCGTCGAGGTCTGCAGGCATGTTCAGGAGTTAAAAGGTCTTTTGGTCACTCTCAGGGTGGGGATGGCACTGCTGTCATAATACATTTATTTTTCCTAATATTTTTGGAATCGACCAGTAAAATCCTGAAGATCGACTGGTTGATCGTAATTGATGGCTTTGCCACAGCTGGTGTGAAGCATCTCTTTTTTTGTTAAGATTACTGTATTAACACATTGTCCCTGTTAAACAACTAGAAAAGCACTTGTAGAGTGCAGACCTCCGACAGGCCCTATCTACCAAAAGTAAAGAATCCTTAAAAAAAATCCTAAATCCAGACAGTGATCCAAATCACTTCCAAAATATAATCACTTGCTCCATATCCCATTTTAGACAATTCCTGAAAATGTCATCAACCTCCACTACAAACATTTGGAGCTACAGTATGTTGATAAACAGAATTGCCAAGTCCTTGTGTTTGTTTTCTTTGTCTGTCGCTTCCAAACAGGCTGCAAGAGGTTAGGACCACTAGCATAACACAGAACTTGGACTTCATAACATAATTTAATGTAGTAGAAATGATCCGGATCGCCCCAAAAAACCTAATCACTTGATCCTTATTCCATTTTTGACATTTCCTGAAAGTTTAATCAAAACCCATCTAAAACTTTTGGAGCTATGTTGCTAATCCTGGCGATTTCATAACAAACTATACTGTACAAGTTGTACACTGGCTTCTCTAAAGTATATCCTGGCAGCATTTATATTTTATATTCTCTTGAGAAGATAAAACTAATAAAAATCCTTGCTGAAATATGAAAGGTACACACTAAATTTGGTGAGATATGGTTTGTTTGCCAAGAACCACATTACATCAGTCCCAATTCCCAAATCAATCATACCAGCAGGCGTTCTTCCACCATGCGCTGCTTGACGATGAAGTGCACAAGCTTCTCATTGGTGCGGTTATGTGCTGCATGGGAGCGGTCGGGCAACAGCCTCTTGGCACACTTGCTAACCTCCTCTTCATATTCCTCTTCCTTATCACTAATCACGCCATCTTCGATCTCATACCCCCATAGGTTGTCTGTTGTCGGATCGCTGTCGATGGATTGGGATTGCGGGTACTTCCTCCTCACCGGGTAGCCTGGACGAGGATAAGACTCGTAAGGATAATAGCTGAAGGAATACTTACGCATGACCACACATTAAATACATAATCTAATGAGAGTCAAGGGTTTCCCCTATATGTAACTGATCGTGGCATGGCGCCTCAGCGAAATTGAAGCTGCCACACCAAACAAATTAAAGTAATATTTTGGATTAATAGATATATAGCCTATATTATTTAAGCACTATCGACTAGCGATGCGCAGAAAACGTGGCCACTGAAACAATTTGATCAACCGTAAGCAAGAAGCATGAGAGTGTCTTGAGCCACGGCGGTAAAACGAGGCGCTGCCCACTCAGCCCACTCCTGACTTGTTCAAGTCAATGATTCGTTTTTTCAGATCTGTGCTGAGTTCCTTTGACTTTCCCATTGTCGCGTTTGTAACCGAGTCTAATGACTGCATCACATGAGCCCTATTTAAATGGACTCAGAGAAGTGAACAGGTGTCGTGAATCATAATCACTCACATGAAGTTAAGAGGCCATGCCATGAAGCTAATTTGATTTGATTGTAACTTTTCTACATCACCAAAATTGATAATGTATGTTGCTGTATGTATACTTTTGACCCAGCAGATTTGATCACATTTTCAGTAGACTCATAATAAATTCATAAAATAACCAAACTTCATGAATGTATTTTGTGACAAACAAGTATGTGCTCCAGTCACTCTATCACAAAAAAATAAGTTGTAGAAATGATTGGAAACTCAAGACAGCCATGACATTATGTCCTTCACAAGTGTATGTAAACTTTTGACCACGACTGTATATGCATCAACAATTCTGAAAATTATATGACAATGTCTCATTGACCACGCCCCCATTGCCACATGTAGATCTGAAAGGTTGTATTAAATCTTTGTGAAAGTCAACCTGTGTGATACAGCTCCCATAATGCAAGTGTATCTAACGAGTATAAGGTTTACTTTGATGCATTCTCATAACTTACTCATGTCATGTGCAAAGTACTCCAGGAAAGAGCCAGAAAACGAACCACAACCTGCAAAGACAGAATGAAACTGATAAAGCTAAAATAATAAAACAAAAAGCGTTGAGTTTTTGTAAAATACTTACCGATGCGTATTTTGTAGTCAGTTATTAGCTCCAAGGACCACTCAAACTTGTCTTTGTCTTTAGACTAGGACAAAGTCAGAAAAATAAATGATTGGCAACAGTGTAGATGCAGAAAAATAAATCATGAATGTGTTTTATTTATGAACATTTATATTTTTTACCTCATTCTCAACAGCTCCTTCACAGTCAAAAGACTTCAGAGATTTCAGGCTTACAACTAACCTTAACACACATCCACACATACATAGCAATGTCAAAAACAATGCAGGGAATGAACATTGGGCATTAGAGTGAGGAAGAAGGTCAAAACCCTACCCTTTATTTTTTTGAATGGCCACCTCATCTACGTAGAGTATGCTGGCTTTTTTCGTCTTGCGGTTCACTCGTTTCACCTGCAAAATAAAAATGAAGAAAAGAAACCGTCAGTCAGGTATTTGCTCTTTTATTTACTTTTAGAGTATTCTGCTTAGTACTTCTAGTCAGCCTTCGAGTCAAATAACATGTAGGTGTCGCATGCACACATTCTGTTGGTATTTCAGCTGATTATGGGTGATTTTCAGAGAAAAGCAGCAACAACTCTTAACTTTTAGTTAGCCCTAATAAAAAACGTTTTTGCTCTTAAATGAAAATTTAAAAAAAATCCACATATGAGACCTTCCTAATGAAGATGTCCTGATCAACATTTTCGGTCTCCGATCCTGATCCAATATATTGGCCTCAAATCCAATTCGAATTTCGAGTCCCGATTAGATACTTTGACAATAGGATAAGTTTTCTATAAAAAAATACAATCTATTATAGATATATAGAATGTGCTAGTAATGTTGTGAATTAGATTTTCTAATACATTGTTGGTAATGAATGCTACAGCCGCAGCCTGCATGCAACAAAATAACACCCATTAGGACAATGGACAACAGCCCAATGCCAGACTCAAGATGTCACCAATCTGGGGAATATCACTGTTGTGGAAAAGCTCAAAGAGGAAATGGATCAGTTTACGCGACAGAATGACATCATCATTGCAGGGCTACGCATTAATCCTCGAGCCTATGCAAGAGTAGTTGACAACAGAAGAGAACCAGATAACATGGACGCTGCTTCAACGGAGCAACAAGTGGTCAACTTTCTGCAATCAAAAGGAATTGATGTCGATATTAACACCATTGATGCGTGCATTCCACTGAATAGAAAAGGCAACAATACCACGCCAGTCACCATCTTTAAGCTCGCCAACAGGAAATCCAAAATGGCATTGCTGACACAGGGAAAAAAGCTGAAGGGCACAAATGTGTACATGAATGAGCACCTCACTAAACGCAATGCTGAAATCGCCAAGAAAGCACACAACTTGAGGAAACAAGGGAAAATTCAGGGAACTTGGAGTGCCAACTGCAAAATCTACATAAAGCTGAATGGAGATCCACAAGCAAGAGTCGCAGTTGTCAATGACATCAAGGATCTGGACGAATATCAGAACTCCCAGCAACTACAACAACGATAATGGAGTCTGACGGAAAACAAACATTGACATTCGACTACAAAATTACAACGCTCCAAGGGATTACCGAACAAGATGATCTTCACTAATGTAGATGATGCATATGGTATTTTTTTTAATACCTTCGAGATGCTTTATGACAAACACTGTCCATTGAAACAACTTAGTAAGAAGAAAAAGAAAAATAATCAACCATTGATGACAAAAGGACTGACAAATGCTTGCAAAAAAAGAATCCATTGTATAGAACATTTATAACACAAAGATCTACAGAAGCAGAAAACAAGTACAAAACGTATAAGAACAAGCTAACTGGCATAATATGAACATGTAGAAAAGAATATTACAGTCAATTATTGGACCAGAACAAAAACAATATGAGAGCAACATGGGGCATCCTAAATAGTATTATTAAAAATGGTACTAAAAAGGACTATCCTAAATACTTCTTAGATGAAAATGTAAAAAAGTGACAAAATGAACGAAGTAGTTGAAAGCTTCCATAAGTACTTTCTGAATGAACATTGGACCAAATCTGGAGGGAAATATTCCAGATTCCGAGTCAGTTGACTTGAATGACACCATAGATAGAAACCCCAACTCTATGTTCCTAGAAGGAGTGACAAAAGAGGAAATCAATATTGTGAAAAAAGGTAAATTCAAGACCTCAACTGATTCCAACGAAATTGATATGTAAACGATAAAAAATGTTATTGAAGAGATTTCAGAACCTTTAACATATCAGCAACCTATCATTTGAAACAGGCAAATTCCCAGATAAAATTAAAACGGCAAAAGTCGTACCGATTTATAAGACTGGTGACAAAACACTAGTTTACAAACTAAAGACTTGTTTCTCTACTTTTGTAAAATTATTGAAAAACTTTAACAGATTAGACAAATTCATAAATAAAAACGAAACACTCACAGACAACCAATACGGATACAGAGCAAACATCTCAACATCAATGGCATTAATCGAAATAACAGAAGAGATAACCAATGCAATAGATAACAAAAAATGTGCTTCTGCAGTGTATATGGATTCAACAAAAGCATTTGACACAATTAATCATAGCATCTTATAATAAACAAATTAAAATGTATGTAATCATAGGGTTGGTCTTGAACTGGGTTAGAAGCTACTTGACCAACAGGAAGCAATACGTGAAGATAGGCGAACACACTTCTACAGAGCTTAAAACATTTTGTGGCGTATGTCAGGGATCAATACTGGGACCAAAATTGTTCAATCTCTATATAAACAACATTTGTAAAGTTACAAAAGACTTAAAGTTAGTATTATTTGAAGATGATACAACTGTGTTTTGTTCAGGAGAGAACACACAAAAGCTAATACAAATAACAGAAGAAATAAACAAATTAAATAGATGGTTTGACAAAAACAGACTCTTTGAATCTCAGTAAAACTAAAATAATGCTATTTGGTAACAGTAGAATGGAAAGTAAAACACAATTACAAATAGACGGAGTAGATATAGAAAGGGTGAAAGAAAACACAATTTTGGGTGTAATAATATATGATAAACGGACTGCGTGGGTTCCCTCCGGGTACTCCGGCTTCCTCCCACCTCCAAAGACATGCACCTGGGGATAGGTTGATTGGAAACACTAAATTAGCCCTAGTGCGTGAATGTGAGCGTGAACGTTGTCTGTCTATTTGTGTTGACCCTGTGATGAGGTGGCGACTTGTCCAGGGTGTACCCCGCCTACCGCCCGAATGCAGCTGAGATAGGCTCCAGCACCCCCCGCGACTCCAAAAGGGACAAGCGGTAGAAAATGGATGGATGGATGGAAAATGAACTTGAAATCTCATGTAAAAATATACAACATAAAGTAGCAAGAAACATGTCAATAATGAATAAAGCAAAACATGTTCTAGACCAAAAATCACTTCATATTCTTTACTGCTCGCTAGTGTTACCATATCGGAGTTATTGTGCAGAAACATGGGGAAACAACCACCAATGTGCGCTTCATTCACAAACGGTGTTACAAAAAAGATCAATTAGAATAATACATAATACATAATATAGAGAACATACAAACCCTTTATTTATTGAATCAAAAATATTGAAATTTAACAATTTGGCGCATTTGCAAACTGCTAAAATTATGTACAAAGCAAACTATAACCTGCTACCCAAGAATGTACAACAATTCTTCTCAACAAAAGAGGAGAAATATAACCTTAGAGGAAAATCTAATTTAAAACATTTGTATGCTCGTACAACACTTACAACCTTTAGCATATCAGTATGTGGAATTAAATTATGGAATTAATTAACCAAATAAATCAAACAAAGCACCAATATGATTCAGTTTAAGAGACTGTTCAAACTACAAATGTTCACAAAGTACACAGAACAAGAATTATGATGAACATCTTGAACCCTTTTTTTTCTTTTTCTTTTTGAAATAAAGATTATTTATGTACAATAAATGTGTAATATTTGTTTACTTACCATGGTATATTATTTATGTATTTAATATTTATTCACTGTTCTGTTATGGAAAGCAAAGAGATGGGATAAAATTGCTACGGTATGAAAAGGGGTAGGATTAAAAATGAGGTCAGCTTCTTCCTACTCCTTTTCGAACGTGCTGTAATGAAACAACTGAAAGTATGTGATGCATTACATTGTATCGCATGCATCTTCGAAATAAACTGAAACTGAACTGAACTGAGCAGTACAAGGTATTTTTTTCAACAAATAAAAAAATTGGCTAGTGCACAATAACTTTTTCCCGGAGGTGGTAAACAATGAGAAAAACAACCAAAACTATGATTTTGTACAAATAATAATAATAAGGTCGCGACTTGTCCAGGGTGTACCCCACCTTCTGCCCGAATGCAGCTGAGACAGGCTCCAGCATCCCCCGCGAAGCGGTAGAAAATGGACGGATGGATAGATGGAATAATAATAATAATAATAATAATAAGAAAATCGATCTGATTACTTTAGTACCGTGTATACACTGATAACATACTAGGTATCAATAGTATCGACATCTGGATTAATCACCCCTACTTTACATTGAAGCTTTAGTGGTTAGCTTCTTGAGTCGTCCTGCATGGTGCTTGTGTGTAGCATGCTTAGCCATTAATCTTGTGATGTTACGAGAGGTGCGGAGGCTTTGAGGCGTGTGTAGAGTAATGAAGGGGGCGTTTCTGCGAAGCATGTAACGAGGCTTGCTTCATGTAGAGAAGGAGCCGGAAATTATGACATGTGAAGCAAGGTTCGCAGCCCCGCCGTACCACTTGACCGTGGTTCAGATTCAGCGAGGCAGTTCAACATAAAACGCCTAAGCTCCATTGAAAACAGGGCTTTTGAGAGTTGCCGTCGGTTTAAAATCTGGATAGATAGAGAATAAAAATATATATTTTTAAATGACAATAGAATCAAAGAAAAACAGCACATCATACTAAAATTTGAGGGCAAACTTAATCCAAGCCGTGTCTGAGCAGTATGACAGACTAATAAATATATTTTACATGTTGCCTAAGTCATCAGCAATCTAATGGTCTACGCATCTACCTTTCAATAAAAAAAATACTTAATCTCTCCTGTTCTGTACATTATTGTCCAAGTTACATTATAGTCTCATCTTCCACTTTAAGCCAAAAAGCCATTTTCCCAAAGTGACAGAAAAACATTACACAACCGGTTGTATCACAATACAACCATGTTTGCAAAATACATATCTCAATGCTTTGGTATATATCATTTAATGTCAGCAATTGTCTTACAAGAAGATTCATGCTATACTTGGTAGTGTCAAGCTACTGTAGTAGCTACAGCTGGCCCTAGGACTGACTGTTTAATGGGTGCCACCCCAGCAAAACTAGGTGCCCCCCTCGTGCCACCTCTGGAAAAAAAAGTCTGGACACGCTATTGGCGGGAAGGTTTGTCGGATTCGAGCACATACGGCAAACTGGCTCCTCAGTGTGCTTCATCTTGTTCCCAAAGGTTTAAACTGAAATATTCCCACACTGGTGCGGTGGCATTTGGTTTTGTGATCATATTGTCCATGTTTGCTAAGACATGTGCTGGTCACAGTCTAAATTGTTGCACTCTGTGATGCTAGTCGGCCGGCTGCCCCGCCTCTCTGTACATAGAGTCAAAGCAGTGGCGTGCAGTCACTAGAGGCAGGGGAGGCACGGCCTCACCTGCCATCATGGAAAGAAAAAAAAAAGTAAAAAGAAAAAAAATTAAATTAAATTGTTATATGTATCCAGTGATTATACTAAAGTTATTTTCCATTTAACTTCACCAGTTTTAGATTATTTTTATTTTCACATTTGCCGTTCAAATACTGAGAAGAGACGGTGCGGTGATCAGCAGCCAGTTGAGGCACGTCACTGCGTTGTGCCTCAACATGGATTGTGCGCAAAGACTCGGCTAACTGCTGAGCTGCTGTGCAGTGAGACCGTATTGCTATATGAATTATATTATACATTTCCATAGTTTAGTTAGCTGAGGTATATAATGTCCAGTGTATTTTGTCAACAACTGTATGTGTGTAACGTATTTCTTGTGCTGAGCGATCATAAAACTGGAGGCTCGTCTCATAACCCCGCCTCCTGGTGCCAAGCACCTCCGCCGCAGAATGCACCGCCCGACGGGAGCGCCACACCAACCAAAGCCCACACCCAAACCCTCCACGTGCAAGACCGAATCCACCCAAAAAAAGTCACTTAACAAGAAGCCAAAAAGTGCAAAAACAACAATGCTCGCGCGGCGCGCCGGAGGAGGAGCCGTGAACAGGGACACAACATTAGGTACACCTGCAGACGGCAGCGCGGATTTCATATTTCATTCATTCACAACTCTTCCAACACAAACACCACTGCTCCCGCACTTATAAGTAAAGGTAAGACCATAACGTATTTTTTTTATTAAATGTGCTTTTTTGTGTGCATGCTACAGTTTGTAAGTGTAAAGTTAAAGTAAAGTACCAATGATTGTCACACACACACTAGGTGTGGTGAAATGTGTCCTCTGCATTTGACCCATCCCCTTGTTCACCCCCACGCCGTGCCTGGGAATAATTTTTGGTGATTTAACCCCCAATTCCAACCCTTGATGCTGAGTGCCAAGCAGGGAAGAATGCTGGTATGAGCTTTTAAACACAACCCGTTAACTGCTGCCAATCACATGGTGAATAAGATACTCTTTAGGGTTCATATGTTTTGTAAATCTGACTGTGATGAAGTCAGTGCCTCACCAGACATGAACCTCACCGCACGCCACTGAGTCAAAGACACTTAATTAAGGACAAGATGATTCATTCTTTTCTTTTAATTTCGCTATGGCACAAATGCAACCAGCTGCTGAAACCGATGAAAAGCGTGAATGCTCTTGAAGCATGCACGTGGCAATTTATTGACACTGGCAAACTTACCAACTTAAGTTTAATTTATTCTTGATTAATTGACTTAATCGAATATCGGCCCAGGTCTACAATACAATACTTAACTGTCACGACCTAAAACAATCCTGTGTGGACAGGGTCTACTTTAAAAGAACCCAGTCATCCTCTATGACTGCTTCCAGCTTCTTAATATAAACACACCTACTGTGATTGGTCAAAAAATATTCAAGCATCGATGCATTATGAAACACAGGGAGAGATACGGTATCCCTCAATGTCTGTGTCATTTTAGGAAAAAAAAACCATAACCGATAGATGTCATTTAGACCGTGAAGTGTCAAACTGTGTTTATCAGGAAGCGCTTTTTTTGGCTCACGAGTGACAGTTCATACTGAAAGAAGTCGGTGGAGTGGTGTGACTTCTTTGACATCTAATTTGAATTACGGAAAAAAAAAAATCCAAAGTGTGAGGTCTTTTTAAACTCATAGCGCCAAATGTGGTAAATGTTCTTTTCCTATTTACTATTTGGCTCAGTGAATAATGTTGCATGTTTCATATTTCTTTCTGCACAATTATTAATTAAAAAAAACAATCATATTTGCTAAGTATTATTTTATTTAAAAGTTTAAATGTTGTGACTTTTTTAATCTGATGACACCATTATGAAACGCCAACACATCAATGCATCGTCAATTCCATTTTGCTGGCTTTTTTGGGATTGTTGCAGCCAAAATTTGCGGCAGCTTTTTCAGAAAGTTGTGGCAAAAGTTGCGATATTTTAAGGCTCTTTTGTCAACAATATTAAATTGTTAAGATTTTATGAATTTGTTATCAATGTTTTAGGTGTTTCTAACCTAGACTAAAAAAAGCACAACATTTCTACAAAAAACGGAAAACATATTGATGTTTTACTTGTTTTATGCTGCACAGACCTAAAAGTAGACACTTTGTGGCAGTAAAAGCACATACTCATTGTCCCTGTTTTAATTATAACTAATTATAGTAATAATTAATTATAACTACTGAAAGAAACACCACTATTTCTGTTGGTAAATGAGGGACAAGAGATTATCATCTCATTTTAACATCTGTCATTTAACTGCTGCCTCTTTGCCAGGTAGGCATTCCAAATGAAAATCTGTTCCAATATACCAATATATTACAAGTGTTTACAATGTACAAAGAAGAAGAATTATGATAAAGGTCATGAATTTGTTGAAAATGAAATATTATCCCTCTCATCAAGCGAATCATAAATGATTTAACTACTTATGAGAAGAACTGATGTATTTAGAACACAATGATGTAAATGGAGTACAAATTGAGAACAGGAGGTATGTGTTAGTAATTGCTACGAAGAGAAAAAGGGGGAAAATTAGACAGGCCTTGCATCTTTCTACTCCTTTTTAGACATGTTGTAAAGAAAATATGTAAAATATGAGATATCATATTGACACTGTATACATGTTCGAGATAAATTTCAACCAACCAACCAACCAATATAACATTAACCAGAAGGATTAGCACCGTACACAGGAACAGGAAGTAGTGCGAGAGGGCGCAATTGTGCCGTTTGAGCAATGAAGAGTTGATATATTGTTGCACGTTGTTGTTGTTCCATGCACAAACATAAGTTTTGATGAGAGCGATGATGTGCGCTACTCAGAGACAAATTTGATTTCCGAAATTGACGCCCATTAGCCAAAACGTTTGGGAAGTTGTGGACATTGGACAAAGATGCAAGGCCGCCCATAATTTGTGGGGATTGGTTGAATTTGCGCAAATTTGCAATCGCGACATCGCAAATTTCTGGAGGGACTTGTTGATAGAACCAGGGAGCCTGCAACATACTAAATGCAGCGTCATTTACCCATCACTAACCACACCCTTGTGCCCTAAAAATAACCAAACTAACAAAGCCATTCGCAATTACCAATAGTAGTCCTGCCCGTTATTTCCAACTGTCGCCTTCTATAAACAATAAATAACCACAGCAAATCTAAGTAATCCAAAAAGTTAAACAAGTTGCATGAATGCAGTGTTACAAAATGATGGGACAAGTAAACATTCTGAAACCTGGATGTGAGTGTGAATGCTTACAGATCCAAAACTACCGGAGACTGAATCAACAAAATGTAGTGCACCTCTGTTGTATTGGTACAATACATTTACTGGAATGACAAGAAAATACAACAAGCAATTGATGTACTCACCACAGCAGGCCATGTAGGAAAATGTCTATATTTGCACCATACGAATACTCCCTCTGTGATAGACGCCGGCTCTGAAAGACAAAAAAAATAGTCGAGATTCGGTTATTATTCTTGATGTTCCGATCGGGGTATTATACTGCCGATTACGATCATCAATGAGTGAGCTCGGTCGATACAAATACCGATCACAATTTTTATATTAATTTATAGTGAGTTCTTTTGACGGTTTAACAAAATCAACACAATATTTAAAGTACTTCTTTATTCTCTTATTATTATGATAGTTTAAGCAAAAAAAAGTCAATAGCGCACAATAACTAAACAAAATAAAAAACTACTATCTATTACACATTGAAATAGTTTTGTCCAAGTACTTTTTTTTAAAAAATTTGTAAACAATAACAAAAACAATTACAAATGATTTTCAGAAAAAAAGGCGATCTAACCACTCCAGTATTGATCATATACTGATACTACGCTTGGTATTGACACCACCAATTTATGTATTGTTATCTTAGCTATTAGCATGTCTGCTCCTGCTTTTTCTCAGTGCGTCACATGTTTTAGCCTTGTCCTAATACTTGATGATACTTAAGATACTAAGAAAATGTGTTTGCCGTAATGGAGGGGATTATTATTAATTTAGGGGAGTGACTCCACACTGTACATGGAGATACACAATTAGCTGCTAGCTTGTCAGCCGAGGAACTAAAAATAAATACAATATTAGCCAGAGGGGATCTGCATTTGCAATCTGCATTGAAAGGCATTAATCGGCAATGGCGATCACATGCTTTTTCAAGAAAATCGGCCAATACTGATCAGTGGCCAATCGATCTTACCATGAATTGATTTACGTGGACCCCGACTTAAACAAGTTGAAAAACTTATTCGGGTGTTACCATTTAGTGGTCAATTGTACGGAATATGTACTGAACTGTGCAATCTACTAATAAAAGTTTAAATCAATCAATCTACACATCCTTAATTACTGTGAAGTCCACCGATAGTCTTTGCAAACAGACAACAAAAATCGGACTTACTTTTTTGCATCTGCATCAAGAAGCTCGGCAGCTCCTCTTCATCGCCGGTCTCATCCTCCTGGAAGGAAAGATGCGGTAGTTGCTCTTTGTGGTCGCTCAGCTCCATGGACAGATCTGACGACAGCCAAGACTCATCTTGTTGGGAGGGCGGAGAAAGGATACCACAAAAGATAATGTTGACATAAAAAGGAGTTCACATAAATGCCTAAATACTTTGTATTACCTTGGTTTAGCTCAAATCTTGGTCTTGAGGGTTTTGGCGACTGAGTAGCAATGTCATCCATTTGTAAATTAATTGTATCTTTTTTGTCTTTTCTGGAACACTTCCGTTTTGCTCGAGGACAATTGGTTTGCGTGTCTGTGGTTAGTCTTTTTCTAAGTTGTCTTGGATAAGCAGTCTCAACAGTTCTCTTCCTGCTGCAAGGCCTTGACATGCAGCAAGGTGATTGTACCGCTAAAATCTGTATTGGGCAGGAGAAAAATAAAAGGTTAAGGCTATTTAATAGTCTTTTTAGCCCAATACAGTGAAGAAAAAAAGACAAGGAATATCCTTCTGCAATGGCTTCTTGTGCTTGCCAAAAATCCATGACACTCTAAAGTGAGCATTCTGTGAGAAGATTCCTCCTTGCAGCTTGCTATGCCGATTTCAGTGCATTTAATTTTGTTGTTGTCCTCACCTCTGAATGTTGAGGAAATACCTTTTCAAAATTCCTGTGCTCCGTCTCTTACTGGCATTTTAAATTGGAGTTAGAGGCAGTTACTAGTGTACGGTAGTGTAACAGTAAGCAAACGCATGCAAACCAAAACGACATACAGTGATGGAATAACCACCAATTGCCTCTGTTTTTGATCACAATGTATCCTTTAAAACATGCGCAAACAGCTGCTAAATACAAAAAAATGCAGAATAATTTTCTTACTATCGCTTTGGCTTTGCACTAAATATGTTGCATAACCACTTTTTGCAGTACTGCTTGACTGTCCTTGTTTTTCACTATAATTTGTCTTGGAAGGAGCTTAATAAGCAGCAATGTTAAAGAAGAACTGCACTTTCTTTGGAATTTTGCCTATCGTTCAAAACCATTATGAGAGACAAGAACAAGTCTTTTTAAAAGGATTTTAAAGATAATAACGCTTGAAAGATGCGGCTAATGGGAGTCACCTTCAAAGCCCTCTAAAACAACTTTTAAAACCCTCCAGCAACGTTTTATATACACACTGCAAGTCTATATATAATGTAGTAACAGACACATTCATAATATGTAATATGTTCAATATTTATCGTATTTGATCATTTTAATCATTTACGGGACTTATTTATTCCACGCATTGATTTCTGTTTCCATAGCAGCGGACGTCTGACTTCTGGCAACAACTGTTTGTTCCTACTTCCGGAATCAAACACGTGCATTTTCTAATCATGACAGACTTGGTAACAGACAACAAAGACGACTATTTTTGGACACATTAGGATTTACAACCTTATAATTTTGAAGTTAGATATACTGCTGCTTATGGAAGCGAGCACGAAGGAAGAGGGAGACGTTGGAGCAGACTGAAGCCGGGAGAGGGGGATGAAAGCGATTTTGACGCTATAAATATGGAACTTGGAACCAAGCCATTTCAACATAAATGGATTGCTTACTCAAAATCAACAGGAAACGTCCCCGGCCAGCTGGACCAGACGAAGAACTGTCCATCAAGTGAGTCACTTTAATATATCGCACATGATACACGCAGCACGCCATGCGTGTTAGTATAACTACAGTACATATGCTGTCTGGCTAGCTGTATACAGACAAACACTGTAATATGATGGTTCATGTTATTCAGCCAGTACATATTGGTGTCATATTACAGTGTTGTGCTTTACAAACTCAAACGCGTTTTGTGTTGACGTAGAAGCTTGCTTATCTCTTGCCATAGTTACCTTTTACGACTAATACCGAAGCACGCCGATGTGTTAAGATAGAAAAAGAGTTCCTCAGTGTTTGCTGCACTCGCCATTACAAGTACTCGTTTTTTCCCGTTTTATCAAAATACAACTATAGATGTAAACATTGTGTATGTGCTGAAAGCTTCATTTATGATTGCTTCATTTGGTAAAAGCTTAACTATTTTAGGTTTTGCTCACATTTGAGTTATTTTATTTAGACTCGTCAAGTTGGTGCTTTATGAAACACTCTTAGCAAAAATGTGTTTTAAGAAGTTCAAATAATATCAAGATAATACTTAAATGGGAAACACTAAGCATTAAAACTATATCAAACAAACCTTTAACGGAGTAATCACTGCAAACCTGTGCACTCTTTGACTCTGCTGTCTTGGACTGGAGTGCGTGCTTCTTTTCTCATTGTCAATTCGTAAAATCTTGCACTCTTCGGCCCTTCTTGATAACCTCTCGATGAACTCTGAAGACACGTTGATCCATTTTGCGATTTGAACGGTTCACACAGCCGAAAACAACGCAATCATAGGATATTTTCCTTCGAGAAAGGCTCAATTTAGCCTAGTACCCATTGAGAACAGATGCTGGCTTGACCACCCGGACATGACGTGCCAGACGTCATATGAAACCCAGCAATAGGCAAAATAAAGCGAATCCCGTTAGCTTCATTGTTAGCTGACTTTTGCTAGCGTCTATTTAAGAGTTAAAATGCATAAAAAAAGAAGAAAAAAAAACAGGATTGTGTTTAACAGACAAAATAAAAAGTTATTTTTTGCCAACGTCTTTCTCAGACTTCTGACTGCTGGACTCCCACAGTGATCAGGGTCAGGATAAACATTATAGTTCCGTTAACTTAGTCTTTGTGGTATCGTGTTACATTATTGCTACATAAGGCTTAAATGATAACCTAAAAACACAAAATTAATTATCAAGCAGTACTAAAAACAGGTACATTAAAATGGCAACACAGGGACATACGGAGACATTGGACAGTTTAAAGTGCCAGAAAAGTACTAAGTGATGAAGTGCTTGTGGTCATTGCACATTGCTCTATTTCACTATCTTTATTTGTTTGCATTGTTCAACAGTTTGATAGTAGCTTTAATAGGATCTTACAAAGTACCACATTAAAGTGTTCTTCTCACAAGTACAAAAAACTCGGCTGACAACCTCAATACAAGTGTGAAGTTGATATAGTAACAGATAATTTTTTTAGGGCTGTCAAAGTTAAGGCATTAATACGAATTCATAATTACTAACCAGAATTTTTTTTTTTTCATAATTAACCCATATGCAGCGCAGATTAGCTACAGAACAGCTCTGGCATGTAATTTCTGGCAGTTTGTACATGTAGTAGTCAATATGATAGATGCTAAACAGCTTATTTGTCCACTTAAATGGCGAATTTGAGAGTATATGATTACATATACATACAGGCCTCAAACTCTCTCTCTCTCTCTCTCTCATACATACATACAGGGGCGGCGTGGGGAAGTTGGTAGAGTATGTATGTATGTTGGTAGAAAAGCGCTATACAAGTATAACCCATTTATCATTTATTTACATACTGCATGCATGCATGTAAATGATAAATGGGTTATACTCGTATAGCGCTTTTCTACCAACATGCATACATACTCTACCAACTTCGCCACGCCGCCCCTGTATGTATGTATGTATGTAAATAAATGATAAATGGGTTATACTTGTATAGCGCTTTTCTACCAACATACATACATACTCTACCAACTTCCCCACGCCGCCCCTGTATGTATGTATGAGAGAGAGAGAGAGAGAGAGTTTGAGGCCTGTATGTATATGTAATCATATACTCTCAAATTCGCCATTTAAGTGGACAAATAAGCTGTTTAGCATCTATCATATTGACTACTACATGTACAAACTGCCAGAAATTACATGCCAGAGCTGTTCTGTAGCTAATCTGCGCTGCATATGGGTTAATTATGTTAAAAAAAAAATTACATACATACATACATACATACATACATACATACATACATACATACATACATACATACATACATACATACCATACCATACCATACATACATTTTGAGAGCTGCCTGACCTAACTTCACGTCCTTCCAGACCCTGATGCAGCTAGTGCAGTGGTTCTTAACCTGGGTTCGATCGACTAACTTCACGTCCTTCCAGACCCTGATGCAGCTAGTGCAGTGGTTCTTAACCCGGGTTCGATCGAACCCTAGTGGTTCGGTGAGTCGGCCTCAGGGGTTTGGCAGAGCCTCCGCCGCAGCGGTCAAGAAACACCAGACTCATGAATTTATTAACGTGGACCCCGACTTAATTAAACAAGTTCAAAAACTTATTCGGGTGTTAACATTTAGTGGTCAATTGTACGGAATATGTACTGTACTGTGCAAGTTTCAATCAATCGTGTAAATAAAAACTTCTCCCTACCGGCGTATCTGTACTGTAAAGTTTAACATTTGAATGACAATAAAAAGGAAGTCTAAGTCTAAGTATTATGGATACCCCCAAACAATGTTCCCTCTAATTTTCCATCTGATTTGCAATTGCGTAATTTGTTGTGAGTTCATGCACTGTGTTGGTTTTGTTCTTTAAACAAGGTGATGTTCATGAACGGTTCATTTTGTGCACTAGTAAAAAAAACATATAACTTTGTCTTGAATTTGAACAAAAAAAAATAAAACATTTTATTTTTCATAAAGAAGGGTTCGGTGAATGTGCATATGAAACTGGTGGGGTTCGGTACCTCCAACAAGGTTAAGAACCACTGAGCTAGTGTATCTCTCATAAAATCTCGGAACAACTCGGCTGTTCGCGTTGTCGGTTTATCTTTGACCCACGCTTCCAAAATGGCATACATACATACAGACATATACAGACGTGGTCAAAAGTTTACATACACTTGTAAAGAACATACTGTCATGTCTGTCTTGAGTTTTCAATAATTTCTACAACTCTTATTTTTTTATGATAGAGTGATTGGAGCACATACTTGCTATGCACTTTATACTTACGAACAATTGTCTGCACAGTTGCTCTTGGGACCTTAAGCTGCTTTGAAATGGCTCCAAGTGACTTTCCTGACTTGTTCAAGTTAATGATCCGTTTTTTCAGATCTATGCTGAGTTTCTTTGACTTTCCCATGGTCACGTTTGTAACCGAGTCTAATGACTGCATCACATGAGCCCTATTTAAATGGGCTCAGAGAAGTAAACAGGTGTCATCAATCATAATCACTCACATGAAGTTAAGAGGCCATGCCAGGTAGCTAATTTGATTTGATTGTAACTTTTTTACATCACCAAAATTGATAATGTATGTTGCTGTATGTATACTTTTGACCCAGCAGATTTGGTCACATTTTCAGCCCACCCATAATAAATTTATAAAAGAACCAAACTTCATGAATGTTTTTTGTGACAAATGTTTGTGCTCCAATCACTATCACAAAAAAATAAGAATTCTAGAAATGATTGGAAACTCAAGACAGCCATGACATTATTATGTTCTTTACAAGTGTATGTAAACTTTTGACCACGACTGTACATACATATACAAAAGACAAAACCAGTGAAGTTGGCACATTGTGTAAATCTTAAATAAAAACAGAATATATGGATTTGCACATCCTTTTCAACCTATATTCAATTGAATAGACTGCAAAGACACGATACTTAACGTTCGAACTGGTAAACTTTGTTATTTTTTGCAAATATTAGCTCATTTGGAATTTGATGCCTACAACATGTTTCAAAAAAGCTAGCACAAGTGGCAAAAAAGACTGAAAAAGTTGAGGAACGCTCATTAAACACTTATTTGGAACATCCCACAGGTGAACAGGCTAATTGGGAACATGTGCGTGCCATGATTGGGTATTAAAGCAGCTTCCATGAAATACGGAGTCATTCACAAACAAGGATGGGGCGAGGGTCACCAGTTTGTGAACAAATGCGTGAGAAAATTGTCCAACAGTTTAAGAACAACATTTCTCAAACAGCTATTACAAGGAATTTAGGGATTTCATCATCTACGGTCCATAATATCATCAAAAGGTTCAGAGAATCTGGAGAAATCACTGCAGGTAAGCGGCAAGGCTGAAAACCAACATTGAATGCCCATGACCTTTGATGCCTCAGGTGGTACTGCATCAAAAAACGACAGTGTGTAAAGGATATCACCACATGGGCTCAGGAACACTTCAGAAAACCACTGTCAGTAACTACAGTTTGTCGCTACATCTGTAAGTGCAAGTTAAAACTCTACTATGCAAAGCGAAAACCATTTATCAACAACACCCAGAAACGCCACCGGCTTCACTGGGCCCGAGCTCATCTAAGATGGACTGATGCAAAGTGGAAAAGTGTTGTGTGGTCTGACGAGTCCACATTTCAAATTGTTTTTGGAAACTGTGGACGTCGTGTCCTCCTGACCAAAGAGGAAAAGTACCATCTGGACTCTTCTCTGCGCAAACTTCAAAAGCCAGCATCTGTGATGGTATAGAGGTCTATTAGTGCCCAAGGCATTGGTAACTTACACATCTGTGAAGGCACCATTAATGCTGAAAGGTACATACAGGGTTTGGAGCAACATACTGTATGTTGCCATCCAAGCAACATATTTTTCATGAACGCCCCTGCTTATTTCAGCAAGACAATGTCAAGCCACATTGTGCACTTGCTACAACAGCGTAGCTTCGTAGTAAAAGAGTACGGGTACTAGACTGGCCTGCCTGTAGTCCAGACCTGTCTCCCATTGAAAATGTGTTGCGCATTATGAAGCGTAAAATACCACAACGGAGACCCCGGACTGATGAACAACTTAAGCTGTACATCAAGCAAGAACGGGAAAGAATTCCACCTGAAAAGCTTCAAAAATTGGTCTCAGTTCACAAACGTTTACTGAGTGTTGTTAAAAGGAAAGGCCATGTAACACAGTGGTAAAAATGCCCCTGTGCCAACTTTTTTGCAATGTGTTGCTGCCATTAAATTCTAAGTTAATGATTATTTGCACAAAAAAAATACATTTCTCAGTTCCAACATTAAATATTTTGTCTTTGCAGTCCATCCAATTGAATAGAAGTTGAAAATGATTTGCAAATCATTGTATTCTGTTTTTATTTACGCTTTACACAATGTGCCAACTCTGTGATGAGGTGGCGACTTGTCCAGGGTGTACCCCGCCTTCCGCCCGATTGTAGCTGAGATAGGCTCCAGCAACCCCCCGCTAACCCAAAAGGGACAAGTGGTAGAAAATGGATGGATGGACAATGTGCCAACTTCACTGGTTTTGTACTTTGCAGATGTAGATGCACAGTTTAACAGTATATTGGGCGTCAGAAGAGTACCAGTATACAACTAAAAGTACTTCAGCAGCAGGTGGTGTTGAACAGTAGGAAGTAATTTGTACAAGTAAAGAGTAAACTGACCGCTAAAGACTCAAAAATACCACGATATGTGCTCATGGAAATTAGAGATGTGACGTTCACAAACAAATCAAGTCTTTTGCACGGCTCTTTTAAAGGGATCACAGAGTATGATTTTTTTCTACATTTTAACCACTTTCTTGTGGTCTACATAACATGCAATGGTGGTTCTTGGGTCAACATTTTGCATAGATGATGTTTTATAGACTTTAAGCCACTTTCTGACCGTCGTTTCAGGATTTGCTGTTTTTTGGGCAGTCTTATTTATGTGCCCCAACTTCGACCGAGTCTTCTCCATGTCAGCTATCTTGTTTTTAGCGCTTCTATTTAGAGCCTACAGACAGATATAACACTTTTTGGATTTTATTTTTTGGCATTAAAAAGATAAATGTATAAACATATACTTTCGTACATTATTTTCTTTAAATCTGAGTTCACTTTCTTGATAGTAGTTTAAGCGTACAAACACTTAGTAGGGTAGTACAATTTTGCATTCAAAATGTTATTCTATTTTTAGTTATTCTTTTTATATTTTTATCTTTACTTATGTGTATTTTTTCAGTATTGATAAAATATTAGTTTGCTACAAAGTTTAAAAAACAACAACTCAAAATAGTGATGTCACTATTAAAGTAAACATTTAAGATTAAGATTAAAGATTAAAGTACCAATGATTGTCACACACACACTAGATGTGTTGAAATTTGTCCTCTGCATTTGACCCATCCCCTTGGGGAGCAGTGGGCAGCAGCGGCGCCGCGCCCGGGAATCATTTTGGTGATTTAACCCCCAACTCCAACCCTTGATGCTGAGTGCCAAGCAGGGAGGGAAACGGGTTAAAATGGTGATGTCACTGTCAAAGCACAGGGATGCGGCACCACCTTATGGAATATTTACAATGAAAAATATGGACAGTATTTTAGAACAATTCCCAGTAATAGTGTAATATTTGTGTAAATTCGAATGATCGGATCAACGTATAACTGCTACCAGTGATTGTTTCTGTGATAAAAAAAACAGTTAAAAAAATAACTATAATAACAAACCAGTTTTTTTTAACGGTTCTTTGAAAATAATGGCTTCTTCCTCCAGAGAGCCATAAGTTCCATATCTAATGAAAATACAGTATGACATACCTGGTCCATCCCATCCTCTGCTCCAGAGCAAATGTTGGGCGGTGGATCCGTGGATAAATTAGCGCGTAAAGGTGTAGACGTGCGGAAGACCTCTTGTGTTTTTCTTGGTCGTCCCCTTCGTCTCTTGGGGGTGCATGGCTGAGAACCCACCGTGGAAATGTCTTCAGTCTTTTTGTCACTTTCAGACACTAGACCTCTACTACCAGATTTGCCTTTCTGTCTTGACTTATTTTTAGGATCCCATTTTCCGTTTTTGCTTGGTCTACCTGGAAGACCACAAAGAGTTTGATGAGTTTCATAGAAATTATTTAATAGATTGTTGCGAAATAAAATGCCATGATTACCTCTCATTGTTGTGAATCATTGACTTGGTGCCAGCAGAAGTCAATTGACGTTTCACCGCAGACAGGTTAGGTCACTTTGAAGCAAGGAAGAATGTAGAGTTTGGTGCCATCTAACTGCACTGATTCCACATGCGACAATCTCACCGTAGGTGCGGATTGTAGTAAGTACATACATGCTCAATAGGTAACGCGCATGTACGACACATTATCAGTTACACGAAATGTGTGACGTTAACAGGCTCCGATTACCAAACACGATCAATGTAAAAACACCAGCAACAGCAAAATAGCCACGTTATATGCGTATACGTTTAAAAATATGTATATATACACACAATAAAAACTCAATTATTAGGTGCTCTCACGAAAAACTGAAACAAACTTACTTTACAGGTAGTATGCGTCGACGAATCACTCCTTGTGGTTAAGATAGTCAGGTTGTATTTCCCGTTGCAATGTCGGATATCAGCTGTTACTGATACTATCACTACTACTACCTTTGACAAAGAAAAATATGCAAATGTTTACAATTTCATATGAGTACTTACTAGTCTACTCGCTACGTTACGATCCAAACAACTGCGCGACTTGTGGCGCACCGTCAAGACAACATTCTTCTTCTTTTATTTGTTTGATGGCGGTTGGCAGCAACTGTCAAGACAACCTGCGTTCTACTTTTTTTTATAGCGCTCCCTATCGGTGTGGCGGTAAAGACGTCCAATGACAACGCACGTTTTTTTGGTGGGAATATTTAATCAATATAAAGCCGAATAAAAACACATATACTAAAGTTGGAACGATACAAAAAATGTATTATAATCACAAAATAATTTATTGAAATAGAGTAATTTTATTCAATTAAATACATTATCAATCGTGCAAGTGTAATCTTAAATACTTGTTTTAAACGTATTTAATAAACACTAGATCGTTTCGTGATAATTATATTTATTTCCTGACTTTAAGAAAATTAATAAATACAAATTAAAATTCCAATAAATAATCAACAAATAAATAAAATGTTCATGAAAAAATTACTATGGTCATGAAAAAATGGTTATTAAATTGGTTCAATATAATTATGTCAGATTATATTTTCACAGTTTATTCAAATAGAGGACAACACTATATGAGAAATATAATATATTTTAAAAATCAAATAACCACAAATGGCATGAAATAACTTTATTAATCATGACATAAGCGGTAGTAATGGATGGATGCATGAAATATATTAATTTTTTTATTATTTATTTTATATTACGCTTATGTACTCATTTCCACAATTTAAACAGTTTAAACAGTTTCACATTTTTTTCATAATATGGAAATCAAATCCTCTTTATAGGTATTCTGGCTATCAAAAACTATGGTGGTCTGGAAGTGCAAAACATTTTTACAATTTAAGAAACAAATTAAAATGATAGAAAACGAATTAAGATAAGACAAAACGACTTACAATTTCAGGATACACGTTAACAAAAGGCGAAACAATTTCACAAACGAAATGAACAAACGATAAAACAATTTACAATTTCAGAAAACACATTATTACACCGTCTTGTTCATTTGGTTTGTAAAATGTTAATATCTTTCATGAAATGTAAAAGAGACTTGCACCACCGGAAAAAAACATAAAAAAACAATTGTAAATTATACCATCCATCCATTTCCTACCGCTTGTCCCTCTCGGGGTCGCTGGAGCCTATCCCAGCTGCACTCGGGCTGAAGGCGGGGTACACCCTGGACAAGTCGCCACCTCATCGCAGGGCCAACACAGATAGACAGACAACATTCACAATCACATTAACACATTTGTTAACTGTAAATTGTAAAAACAAAATGCCTTGCTGGGAACAGTAACAGTCGGTCAACAGCAGAGGGCAGTAGTACACTGTAACAAATACTCTGAAACGTTTTGATGCAGGTGCAATCCTGTTTTCCATTTTGATCGCAATTTTAAATCATATAGCGTCGATACGGTGTTGACTTTAAATTAAATATGAAGCAAGTTTACATGTTACGTACAACATCAAATGTATAAGTTGTATACGTTATTTTTAATATGAGACTGCCCTCCTAAAGGTCAATAAACACACCAAATAAGCAACGAAATGACCTTATCATGCATACTAGGTATACATTTTCAAGTATTAAACAGTATAAGTCACTTATGAGAATGTCGTGTATACCGTGGGTATGGAGGTCCACTGTGACCACGCCCACACACTGATGTGGACCCGCCCCCCATCCAGATGTGCTGCCCACCGGCGTCTAGTCAGTGATCGTCCGCCGTCTGCAGAGCGTGGAGCTCCGGAGAGTCACTCAACAGGAGACGAGAGACTAGACAACATTTTACTCGGTTCAGCAAACATAACAGGGTTTGCTTTGCTCGCACCTGGAAGTACCTGATGCACCAATGATGGAGGAGCAATTGAAAAATTCCCCTTTTTGGATGTGAAGACATATCAGCAGAGACCTGCCTCCTCATCCTCTTTCCTGTGCTCACCTTCAACATGACTTCACTATCGGGGTCCAAGGAGAGATCTGTGGCCGGCCGGGGCAGGAAATACACAGTAAGAGACAGACAAACCTCACTTTATTGATTATTGATCAGCAATGATTGTATTGATCCAGTACATCTACTTGCAAGACATCTTTTTATTAATACAAAAGAACGTACATTTTCAACTTACCAAAGCGGTGGCTGTTATTAGAAAATGTGAAGTTGTTGGAAATGTTGGCGTGTGTCTGTTGGGGGATTTGGTGGTGTTTGAAGTCCCCAATGTTGCCCATAATATCTTGGTAAAATGAAAGATGAACTATTTGGAGACATTCGTTTTCTTCAAGCCAAACAGGACATAAAACTCCTTAAGTTTGTGAAGGGCACAAATATATACATTTTTGATTTTTTCCCCCCTTTTTTTTGCTCAAATTTCTCAACAAACTTCAGTCCTAAACACAAATATCAAACATAAAAAGTGTTGTTTTATTTTTTTATTTACTCTTTTGATCAGATAATTTAGCTTAGTCAAAATAATGTTAGGCAAATGTATACTAATTTAAAACTTTGGCATTATTTTATCAAAAGGCCTTCAAAGGGTTAAAAACATTTGCTTGTTGGATATTTTCGTTTATGGCTGCAATTGATTGAGAGTTTTGGGGAAGTTTAGTAAAATAAAATATGAACTCCAAATGGGGCAGCACGGTGGAACAGGGGTTAGTGCGTGGGCCTCACAATACGAAGGTCCTGGGTTCGATTCTGGGCTCGGGATCTTTCTGTGTGGAGTTTGCATGTGCTCCCAGTGACTGCGTGTGTTCCCTCCGGGTACTCTGGCGTCCTCCCACCTCCAAAGACATGCACCTGGGGATAGGTTGATTGGCAACACTAAGTTGGCCCTAGTGTGTGAATGTGAGTGTGAATGTTGTCTGCCTATCTGTGTTGGTCCTGCAGGGTGTACCCCGCCTTCCGCCCGAGTACAGCTGGGATAGACTCCAGCACACCCACGACCCCGAACGGGACAAGCGGTAGAAAATGGATGGGATGGATGGAACTCCAAATGTTTTTATGCCCTTTGAACAATTAAGGATTTGTATGTCCTGTTTGGTTTTGTGGGTATAGCTGCAAGTGTATTGGATCGTACACCTGTGAAATAATTGGACATTAAAATTTAGAAATTTTACATAAAAAACCCTCTTGGGGAAAATCATGTTGGAGTAACACAACAAAAATGATGGCCAAAATACAACAGCAATTTACTAAAAGGACAAACAAGTCAGCCTTTGTCCCATGAGGGACAAGAGGAACCCCAGATTGAGTACTGTATGACAGTTGTCAGTCTGCCTATACAATACTGTAAAGCAGCGGATTTAAATTTTTTCCCAGTACCAATTAAGAAAAAATTGTCTCTCCGAGTACCAACATTGAAATACATTAGCGTAGTAGGCCTAAGTAAAAATTAAAACAAGGCATGGGGTTTTATTTATCAAATATATTTTATATATTTGGCCACTGTAACATTACACACAGTTTGAACAGTAACACTGTGTTTGAATATAAGAAAATAAAAACTGTACTTTATTCAAGTAATTCTTTGGCGTACCACTACATGGAGCCTGCGTACCACTAGTGGTACACATACCACAGTTTGAGAATAACTGCCATAAAGCATATACCTGTACTTTTAGAACCACGTAGTACAAATAATACCAGTATTAATGCCATAATTGCACCAATGCTGTACTGCAGGGATGTCCAAAGTGCGGCCCGGGGGCCATTTGCGGCCCGCAGCTAATTGTTTACCGGCCCGCCACACATTCTGAAAAAATTGCAAAATTAAAAATATTGCAAAAATTTAAAAAAACATTTAAAAAAAGTGGACCGAGGTGAAATCTAACAAGAAAAAGTTGCAATGTTGACACAAAGCTGCCATGCAGGCTGTTTTTTTTCTTTTGTCTTTGTTTATTTTTGTTTATTTTTGCCATTGCTAAAAAAATCTAATTCTATGTTATAATGAATTATTACTTAAAAAATATCACTTTAAAATGTTTTATGTGGAAAAAATATTGCATATATTGTGTGGTTGCCATACAAAAACATCAACGTTTTATTTGACAAAAGAGCACAAAACAAACAAAATTATAGTTCAAACGTAAAATCGACAGATATATCTGAAGTTGATCTCGTAATTTAAGTGTTAAAAATAAAAAAAAAACTAATAAAAATGTATAACTTTATGAGTGGGGGACCTTTTGGATCCCAAATATATTTAGTAGGATTTTATTTAACTTTTCAATGTGATTACTCAAAAATATTAAATAATTAAAATCAATGGTGTCCTGCATTATTAATCTTTTAAGGCTCTAATACTAAATACTGCATATTTCAGTTTTACTATAAAAAACAAAGTTGTCTTTGACAGAAAAGGCATAAAACCTTTTTTTTTTTTTACTTTATATCAACCTGAAGTTGATATAGAGATTTACTGTAAGCGTTAAATAAAAAATAATAATAATTTTACTTATTTTTAACATTTTAATGACTGAGACCCTTTATGGTCCCCGGTAACCCTAAAAGTTAAAAAAAAAAATCCATATATTTTGTTAAGGTTTGAAAATGAAAAATATCAAAATGGCCCCCGCATGCTTAAATTTTTCCGTGTGCGGCCCATAGTGGAAAGAGTTTGGACACCCCTGCTGTACTGTACTGTTTAATGTCTCCCAAAGGACAGAAAGTGACTCCCACTGTGCCAGTGCTGCTTTGTAATATCACTTTTTTGTCCTGAATGCAAAAGTGACTTTTTAATCAGGTTCTAACAGTAAAACATGCCCCTTGAGCCTGTTTTTATGAGCACCAAACCTGGTAAAAACTATCACTTCCCTCACTTGTTGGCTCCACTTTTTAGCAAGAAGGGAGACTCAAAAGGTCATTTTTGTTCGTCATGAAGGAACGCTTCCTTCCTCCGCTTTTCAAAAGACAGGCTTCACTACGCATGAAGTTGTTGTATGTGTTACAAGGCATCTATTAAGTTGGACAATGTATAGATGTAAAAAGTGCATCAAGTGTACAAGGGCCTTTTTAGAAGCCACACACTGTCAGACAGTGTTCAAACACAGATCATTAGCATTAAAGCTACAGGCGCACAAAATGTGTTTCATGCAATAAGGCTTCTGACAAGTACGTTTAACCTTCATCAAGACTAGCTTTTAGCCAAGACACTTGAGATAGATTATTGTAGGACCTAGCTAAAACCTATTTAAAATTGTTGAAAAATACAATAAATACATTTATGACCTTTTAATTCCCACTGAGAAGTAGGCAGCTCTCATGTATACTTACTAATAATAACAGTGCTAATGTTAATTACACAACCATATCTCTGTCTTTGGAGAATATTGTAATATCAGCATTCCTGTGTCACTGTTGCTAAGTTATTATAACCCCTAACGAGAGATTTCAGGAGCCGCTTGGCCACCACATCAATGACTCGACTGGATTTACTCCAACTCTTTGTGGCCTATTTGATGTTTCTGTAAGAAGTGGCGTATACTCGGAGTTTAGGATTAATAATAACACACGTCAACATGTAGGATCTTGCATCTTGACGCCCATGACTGACTGAAGATGTTTGATTCTATCAATCCAAAAGTGTAGGGGGTGGGGGTTCTGGTTTTTGTACGGTTTGAAGATTTTTTTCTACAATTGTAGTTTATATTTTAAAAACGTCATAAATGTTATTAAATTAGTATCACTGTGAAAGTAATAAGATTGCTGGACTCAAACCAACACAGACATCACAAGCTCACTTTTAAAGGGGAACCACACTTTTTGGGGGAATTCTGCCCATCACTCACAATCCTTATGTAACAGAAGAACACATGTTTTTTTTAATGCATTCTAAATAGTAAATAATAGTGATTAAAAGTCAGTTTACAATGAAGCCTAGGGGGGCTGCTCTGTTCTGCCTATAACACCCTTAAACAACATCCAAACGCCTTCATTAAGGTTTATATACATGATGGAAGTATACAGTATATGTAATGTAGTAACGGGCCCATTTATAATAACATTTAGTATTTATGTATTTTGCTAAATAAGCATTTGCTTTTTTAATCACTGATTACTACTCACTGCAGACTTTATTAGAGCCAACAAACATCCCTTGCTGTACAATGTATGCTGTCATTAGGATGCCGACTGATAGATTCTTGTTATATTCCCATTAAGATGAAAAATGACTCATAATCCTCGCAAAGTCTAAAGTCTATACCTGCTGTCAAAGTGTACCAACTTGTTGGAGTACGCCCTCACCCTTCTACTATCCATTTTATTAACGTTTATTTATGAGTTAGAATGCATAAAAAAATACATCTGTTGTCCAGTCTTTCAAAATGATTGCGAACGATAGGCAAAATTCCCCAAAAAGTGCAGTTCCCCTTTCAGCATTTACACATAGCACCAGCATTTTGGAACAAGAAGAGGTGATAAAATACTGTAAAAATATAATAAATGTATACATAGCAGCATAGGAGAAAGTTACGTATGTACAAGTTTCACTTTTGCATTTCATTGCACTGTGGTGTGTTCAAGAACCATTGATTAAAGTTAGAAACAGAGGTATTACTCTTTTTTAAAGATAGAAGGAGACTTAACCCCCATCATAATAATATGGTAACCTTACAATATTGATAATTATAATGATGTATTATTATGACTGATATTATTGACTGATAATGATGTATCAGATAATCTATATTTTACACTTTAAAGGAAAACTTGACCGATTTATAATTATATTTAAAATAATAACGACCAATAATAATAATGATCATTCAAATTCATATTCTAGACAATGTTATATTCAATCAATCATCAATCAAAGTTTACTTATACAGCCCTTAATCACAAATGTATCAAAGGGCTGCACAAACCACAACGACATCATTGGCTCAGATCCCATATTGAATTTGTTGGCTTTTTAAAAAACTAACTTGTTTTCTGGGACAAAACAAAATAATTTAGGGGGTTTATCTAGATATGCGCTAGATATGTCTAGTGTTTTAAAAAGCTGGTTTCAACCAAATCCATGCAATAATGTGTTTTGTATTGCATGTAAACATACCAAGTGTATGTGTATGGGGCGGCAATGCCGGGTTGAGGGTGGGATGGGGGACCAGAATACGATGTAGCAATTTTCAAGCTCTCTCCTTTTCTTATATGTCCCACAGATGCCTGACACATCCCCTACTAAATCGGCCTCTTTTTTTCCGGACACTTGGTACCGTAAGACGTATGATGAAACCACCCGGTCCAGCTCCCGTCCCGCCCCAGAGGGTGCTGGCTCTATGCCCAGTTCCACAGGCACACCATCTCCTGGCTCGGGGATTTCCTCACCAGGATCCCTCTCCGGATCACCGGGGACCATCTCGCCGGGGATTTGCACCGGCTCTCCCGGGTCTCTCGGCGGTTCCCCGGGTTTCGGGACAGGCTCCCCGGCCTCAGGCAGCGAAAGTTCTCCTGGGAGCGAAAGAGGGATTTGGTGTGAGAACTGCAACACAAGACTGAAGGAGCTGAAAAGACAAGCGCTAAAGCTTCTAATCCCAGGACCTTATTCCAGCAAGGTATGTACTGTATGTTGTTCGGCTCTCTAAAAATAACTTGCTTTTGATATTTGGACATTTATTAATTTGCTTACACATGACAGATTAGATCCTTTCATTATTGTCTTCCCTTAGGTGTTGCAATCTAATCGAGGTTATTGTTGTCATAAATCACAAGGGTGTGCTCATTTGTCCAACGCTCACTGACCATCTGTGCTAAGGAGAAGCTGCGTGGACTAATGTTGACTTTTGAACTATTATTATTGATATTATTATGGGGGGATTCTGCATAAATGTCCCCACATTATCTCATTGATCATATCACCTCCTTGAAATCGATTATCTGCTTATATTGCTTCTTTCTTCTTGTTGGAATTGACATGATCAATGGACTACTTAAAATCAAGGAGCACTTAGAGCAAATATTCATCTTCATGGATTTCCTTCCTTTTTCCATTTTATTTGGCAGGCAATTTATTTTATTTTTTTCTTCCTATCCATGCAATCAATTTGAAATCCATCAGTACAGTGACTCTCAATAGGGACATCATGAGGGCTGGGACTTGATTGATGATAAAGAATTGAATCATACTCTGCACGCATTGATCACCATGTCTGCAGATCATTTTTTACACTGTTAACTTCCTCGTGAATTGTTCCTGTTGAAGAACATTTCTCATGACCTAGAATTAAAACAATTAATGAGATATACCACACATGTGGTGTTTAAGTCTACGGAATTGTGTCTACAAGATTACATTTTGTGCTCAGTTTCTTCAATATATTATAGGAATAATCACAACCAATTTACCAATTTGTTGTTTTTTTAAAAAATGTAATCTAATTGTTGAATAAGAGCATCTCTGAATGTTCTGATCCCCTGTTTTCATGTCAAGATAGAATACAAGTACGATACCAAAGGAGTAATCTACAGTAGTATACTGCTCGCAAAGCAGTAGAGATTAGGGATGTTCCGACCAGGGTTTCATGCTGCTGATTCCGATCATCCACTAGTGAGATCGGCCGATACGAATACGATACCGATCACATACATTAAAGGCGCTGTTTGCAACATTTAAACGGATGCCTAGAGGGCGCTAACTTTCCAATTTTTCCACAGTACATCCCACCCTCTCAAGGTTGCTTGTACGTAATAACGTAATTACATACGTACGTAACACATGCACGAGCATTAGCTTTAGGTGTTGTTAGCTAATAATAGCAATGTGGAAAAAAATAAATGCCATATCAGCCAGAGGGGATCTGCGTTTGTGATCGGCATTAAAAAGCGTTAATCAGTAATGGCGATGACATTTTTTCTTATGAAAATTGGCCGATAGCTCTGCACTCAAATGTCAGGTCACACAAAGGCAGACACAAAACATAATATAACAATATATTTAATATCCACTAAGAAACACAAGTAAAGACTACAAATAGACAGTACTGTATTTTTCGGACTATATGCCCTACCAAATTATAAGGCGCACTGCCGATTCAGCTCTATTTTCATACAAAGGGTGCATTAAAGTGGTCATATTATGATTTATTTCTACATTTAAAACACTTCCTTGTGGTCTACATGACATGTAATGGTGGTTCTTTGGTCATAATGTTGCATAGATTATGTTTTTCAGAACGTCTCTTCAGAATGCGGTTTTGTTTTTAGCGATTCCATAGCGAATGTACTGACAGATATAAGTTAGAACTGTACGCTACTTTATATTAGAAATGGCAAGAGGGGAGGATGAATGCCCCACAACAAGAGGATAGAGAAAAAAGAGCTTATTGACTACGGCGCAGAACACAATGGCGGACGCACACCAATTTTTGGGACTTATGCAGATCCCAAATACACATCAGCAGGTACCAAAAGGTAAGAAAAGTTGGTTTTGCATAATATTGCGAAATAAAACGCCAGATAATAAGTCTCCTAATAGGTAACATTTTAGGGTCCTTATACACACACACCATACAAATACCCGTATGTTGAAGCACAGTATGTCTGACTACGGTAGCCAAAATGCTCAAGTGTTGCGGCTTCGTAGCTTATCAAGTTCGTACCAAAATACTTTGACAGATTTTTGAGCAATATGTGTATTGCTCTACATTCTCAATGAAACATCAACGTTTTGATGTTGTTTTCTTACGGGTACTTGCTAGCATCATTTATTGAACTCGCGTCAACTTGCTGTCCACACGTATCTCTTATGTGTGACTGCCATCTACTGGTCACACTTATCATTACACGATGTACCAAATAAAATTGCATCGAGGTCGGTAACCACAACCACAATAAATGCGTACATTAGTTGCACCGAGTTATTAGGCATACTGTCGATTTTTAGGCAAATTAAAGGACTTAATTTGCGCCTCATAGTCCGGCACTGGGGAGCTGGGGTTCATTGAGGGACACATGAATGCCAACACGTACTGTGACATTCTGAAACTCAGTCACATGACAGTTTTTCAACATGATACCACACCTTCAACTGGTCAAGAATGTGTGTAACAACCGTGGAAAGTATTCTACCTTGCAAAGTCCCTAGACAGCTACTACCAACCAGCCACCCAGTTATTCACATTTGTTATGTGCCACTGCATGCCACAGTGTATCGAATCAATTTATTATCACACATGGTGCTCATGCCGTGTGCGTAGAAGGATTCTAGTGGCATAATTTCTGCCTCTAAGTTTTTGCAACTGACTGTTTTTTTTTTAGTCATGGATACAGCAGAGTCACACATCAGGCTCTGAGCTAATTAGCAGCATCTATTAATGTGCCATTGTGGGAAATATAAAGTATAGACATGGCAAGTGGGAGAGGAAGTACAGTAAATGAGAGGCAGTGGTGCAAACAGTGTAGGATCCTATTAAGTCTAGTGTGAATGTGATAGTAGGAAACTGAAACAACGTGACCTAATGGATACTGTTAATAGAGAGGAAACCAATACATTATTTGAAATGTGTTTTTAACATATTCCTCACCATGGTTAAAATAGCACAGTTGTAGTTGGTGGATGCACTTTACGGGGAGTAAATTACACTCACTGTACACTTTATTACCCGCCATCAGTGTGTGAATGTGTGTGAATGGGTGAATGTGGAAATAGTGTCAAAGCGCTTTGAGTTCCTTAAAAAGGTAGAAAAGCGCTATACAAGTATAACCCATTTACCATTTATTATGTACACTAATGTGGCTACGTGCATAATATGAGATGTGTAACTATTTCACAAGGATTTTGACTTACAGTATCTAAGTGCAGTGTTTCTTAACCATAGGGCCGGGTCCCATTGTTGGGCCACGAACAACCCCTAGAAGGCCGGCAAAAAATATCTGTTTCTCAGCTGTGGAAAGCAGCGGTACTCAGTTGTAATATACTTTTCCACCTCTTGTGGCAGTAACAACAACCGGAAAAAAAACAAAAGAAGTCTGGAGCTAAAGTCATAGAGAAGTTTCTTAAGTGCAGAAAATATGACTAAAGAGATGAAGCTGTATTTTCATTTGCACTTTAATTTTATTGATAGTTTAGTTAAGAAACATATTCATTAAAAATTGTATAAATGTTAGTACAACATAATTGTATGTACATTTATTTTTTCGTCAGCTATTTATGAGTCCCTTCTTATGCAGTTTATTAGTACTTATTTTTCCAATCAGCCTGATCAAAGCCTAAGGTTTGTGTTAAATAAATAATGGTTTCATATCATTTGACGAGGTTGTAAACTGTAAGTACGTTAGATAAAATTATTTGATATGATAAAAAGCGAGAGTAAGATTACTAATTGTTAATATTTGAGTGGTCTCCGAACCCATCTGTAGTGGAAATGTTGGACCTCGAGGTCAAAAAGGTTAAGAACTCCTGTCTCCTCAATAAGTACTAAAGTATATCCAAATTTCTATAATATTGTTCCATAAGAAGATATCTCTGAAAGGATTAATATTCAGTGTAGTACCACAACAAAAGGACTAACCATAGTGTGTGTTTTTGTTTCTGTGGTTTCAAGCCCTTTTTTTTCAAGGGAATTGAATGTTGAAGGTGTTGTGGGTCAGTTAAAAGCAGGATTCACACTCTTGGTGAACAAGTGTGACCGGATTATCTTTTACCCTCACTAAAAATGCCAGCTCAGCACAGTGTAGTGTCATGATGGTGTGTGTGCATTTGTGCGCTCATCTTCTGCGTTTGTTCTGTCAGCATGACACTTGAGGGTTTTCCCTACTGGACACTGACACCTACATGAACCCCCCATTGTCAGAATAACATAAACCTCCTTGTCGACCTGTGTCTAATTCATACATGGATTTATCATACTCACACACACACACACACACACACACACACACACACACACACACACACACACACACACACACACACACACACACACACACACACACACACACACACACACACACACACACACACACACACACACACACACACACACACACAGGACTGTTAATAACATGCTAATGATGACCTTTAACTGCAGAATATTGTGCATTTAGGATGTCTGCAGAAAATGGGCGTACGTGTGTCTGTATGATGATTTGTGCATGTGAATAAAAAAAAAACACACAGGTGTGTCCGTGGGATGACAGAACCCTACTAGTATTGTGGTGAAAAGTAAGGTGGAAGCAAGAGATGGAGCTGTTCCTTTCAAAGAGCCGTTCAAAATACTAGTTTGTGGTTTTTCTTTTGTTAGTATTTACTTGTTTTTACCAAGAAAACAATCACTGGTAGCAGTTATAAGATACCATTTGGATCAGAATAATTATAAGTTACACTAATTTATACCAATCCATACTGTGTTTGTGGAAAATATTTTAAAATGTTGATTTTATTTGGCTTGTTTTTTCATTGTAAGGAGGTACTTATCTTTATGCTTTATACAGGGAGATCACTGTTTTGAGTTTTTCCTCACCTATAAAAAAAAAACTTTTTGGCACAATAAAAACTACACAGGCTACAGATAGGTGCAAAATAACTTGGTGTAAAAAAAAGAGCTTTTTAACAATATAGACAAAATATAGCCGAAACATAATAAATGAATACTATGTGTACAGGGCAGCACGGTGGTAGAGGGGTTAGTGCGTCTGCCTCACAATACGAAGGTCCTGAGTAGTCGTGAGTTCAATCCTGGCCTTGGGATCTATCTGTGTGGAGTTTGCATGTTCTCCCCGTGACTGCGTGGGTTCCCTCCGGGTACTCCGGCTTCCTCCCACCTCCAAAGACATGCACCTGGGGATAGGTTGATTGGCAACACTAAATTGGCCCTAGTGTGTGAATGTTGTCTGTCTATCTGTGTTGGCCCTGCGATGAGGTGGCGACTTGTCCAGGGTGTACCCCGCCTTCCGCCCGATTGTAGCTGAGATAGGCTCCAGCGCCCCCCGCGACCTTGAAGGGAATAAGCGGTAGAAAATGGATGGATGGATGGACAATGTGTACAAAAAATATTAATATTAATATTAATTAAAACATTATATAAATGTGAGTACACAATTGCACTACTCATCTGTAAATGTTGCAAATTTTTTTTTTTACTTTGTCTCATTTTGTGTTTTGTTTCTAGTCCAGTTAGGTGGCTATCAAGGCAGCATGGGCCATTTGCATCTAAAAACAGCTCGCGGAGGCAACTGCAAATCAATCATTTTTGTGTATTAAACGAACCGTTCAAGACTCGACTCACGAACGTCACATGTCTAGTAGATACGTTCTCACATTCAAAGCAGTAAGACCCTAGTGTCACACACAGCCATCCATCCATCCATTTTCTACCGCTTGTCCCGTTCGGGGTCGCGGGGGGTGCTGGAGCCTATCTCAGCTGTGTCACACACAATTAAAAAAAATACTAAAATGAAATTAAGGCAGAGTGCAATATTGTGTTTACATTTCACTATTAAAATGGAATATGTTATTTCCACACGAATGATGTGTCACGGATACAAATGTAAAAAAAACATGTAACGCACTTAAGGGGAGCTAAGTCACCATTGTCTTACACTTTTGTCATAAAAGTTATAACTGTTTTATATTACATTTTGTTGGTTTATTCTGATACATGGATGGCCAATAAGAATACTGTAGACTCCAGTAGTTCTACTAGCAAAGGTTTTCGGCCACTGTTGTTTTATCAAGACTTTCAAGACCACATATACTGTAACTAGAATGTCACTTTTCCACTAAGGCTGCATTTTTAACATAAACAACAACAACAAACACAGATTATGGAGTGTGTTGTGCTGTTGGTGCATCCCTTTGTTAGTTAGCAGTCTACTTCCTGGTTCATGAAGGATACTGGATGGTTGTGAGGGGTGGACTGTTGCTGTGATGACAAAATAAGTAATATTCTAATTATGTTTTAGCCCCTTCTTCTCGCTCCTCAACAATATTTATTTACTTCTTTATTAATCCATAAACCACATATTTACAAATTTTGGTGGAAATTGTTTTTGTTTTAATGTACTTGTGTAAACTTTCTTATTATGTCCTGCACTTACCGTATTTCTCCTACATAACTGTACTTTAACTGTTTTGTACTCAAAACAATAAAATTAGTGGTGGCATAAGATTTTTGCGCAGTACTTTACAGTTAAAAAGCTTTTAAGATGGCAGCAGTTTGACTCTGTGCCAGCTTAAGAGATCATTTTTCTCAAGGGAAAATGTGTTTTTAAATCTGACTAATATAAGATTGACAAGTGCTTGACTTTGGCACTTTTACAATAGTAGAGTTTGCATCAGCAGATATGGGTCCTAATCTACAAATATTTAAATTCCAAGTGCTAAACAGCGCGTCAAACAATAACATTGCGTGTACTGTTAGTGGGCGTATTGTGTGTGAGCTACTGAGACTGTGTGTGCAATTGAGGAGTGGTGCAGATCGCCTTATTTAAATGGGGTTTTTGTGTCTACTATGCAGGGCTTTCACCACAGAGACCCTCTCATTTACTGCACATTCATGTTCTCCTACCTGTCACGTTTTGCTCTGTTTTCAAACATGCAGCAGACATGTACCCCTTTTTATGGGCGTTTTAGAAGCAGTCCTGCGGTACATCTACAATGGAAACCACTTTTTTTTTGCTCGTGGGAGAGGCTGCGGCCATAACTGCAAATGTGAAGAAGAATATGCAAGAAAATGCATATTCCGAGAAGTTCTTTTCACATAGGAATATATCTTCTACAAATGTTTGTATATATGGGCGGTACAGCTCGGTTGGTAGAGTGGCCGTGCCAGCAACTTGAGGGTTCCAGGTTCGATCCCAGCTTCTGCCATCCTAGTCACTGCCGTTGTGTCCTTGGGCAAGACACTTTACCCACCTGCTCCTAGTGCCACCCACACTGGTTTAAATATAACTTAGATATTGTGTTTCACTATGTAAAGCGCTTTGAGTCACTAGAGAAAAGCGCTATATAAATATAATTCACTTCACTTCACTTCACAAAAAATGGACGTCATCAAAATAAACACCAGCAGACACAAAAACGCACCAATTGAATTGATTTAATCAGCCCCGTTTTAGTCATCCAACAACTTTAAAATTATAAAATGATATTGGTGATTAGACAATACGTCTGATATTTTCATTTTTGAAAGTCCATACATGTTGACAAGCATACACAGCATGGAGTTGCAGCGAAATCGTGTTACTATGTAGTTTGCACATACTTTACAAACAGGCAAAATAGAACCTTTATTTAACCAGATAAGAAAACCCATTGAGATCAAGATCTCTTTCACAAGGGTGACCTGGCCAAGAGGTCAACAGCACATGTCACAGAGCAGTTTCAAAATAAATACATTAAGACATACATTTTAAAATACATAAGAGAACTGTAAAACAACAGAGATTTACATCTTTAAAAACACAGGCACTGTGCAAACGTCTCTCGCTGTTTGTCCCTCAGGACAGAACGGAAGGCTCCAAATGGAAGTAGTTCTGTAAGTTTCAGTTTCGTCTGCAATTCATTCCATGCCATAGGGGCAGCAATGCCAAAAGCTCTTTTGCCAAATTCAGTCCGTACATGAGGAACAGTTAAAACATACAAATTGTTAGAACGTAATGCGTAAGAGCTGCTTTTTCTTTGTAACAGAGTACACAAGTATGGAGGTATTAAACCTAAAAGAGCCTTATAAATTAAAGTCAGCCAATGTGTGTATCTGCGTGCACTCAATGAAGATAAGTCTGACTTCATATACAGTTGACAATGGTGGGTGAGACTACGACAGCCAGTAACAAATCTTAGTGCTGAATGAAAAACAGTGTCCAAGGACTGGAGGCATTTAGATGAAGCACTAAAATAAAGCACGTCTCCATAATCAATTACAGGCAAGATAGTTGCTGTCACCAATTTCTTTCTGACTTTAAGAGAGAAGCAGTTTTTATTTCTAAAAAAGAAACCAAGCTTAGAGACCAAGTTGTTAATATGGGCTTTAAATGAAAGCTCCTGATCAAGAGTAAAACCCAAGTACTTGTAATTTAAGACCTGCTCTATAGGGTTTCCATTTGATGTTACAATATTTGGAATATTTTCCAGTAGCACCCTTGAATGAGAGAAAACCATTACCTTGCTTTTATCTGTATTTAAAACCAATTTAAGATCAAATAAGCGAGCCTGGATGACATCAAAAGCAGCTTGTAAAAACTCAAAAGCCTGAGTGATGGAGGTTAAACAGCAATAAATAATGGTGTCGTCTGCATAAAAATGGTACATTGCATTTGACAAATTATTACAAAGATTATTTATGTAGATAGAAAATAAAATGGGCCCCAGCACTGAGCCTTGTGGAACGCCTTTGGTAATGTCCAGTAATGAAGAGGTGGTCCCAGCCACCTGTACACGTTGTGTTCTGCTGGAGAGATAGTCTGTGAACCAAGCAGCTGCATTTTTAGATAATCCAACGTGATGAAGGGCTTGAATTAACAGACTGTGGTCTACTGTGTCAAATGCTTTTGACAAATCAATAAATAGGGCGACACAATATTTCTTGCCGTCTACAGCCTCGATTAAATCATTGAAGACCTTAAGAGCAGCTGTAATAGTGCTATGCTGTTTTCTAAAACCAGATTGAAATGGAGATAAAATATTGTTTGATTCTAAAAAATCCTCTAGCTGGTTACTGATGATCTTCTCAAACAATTTTGCTAAAATGCATAATTTAGAAATTGGTCTGTAATTATTTATATTTGTGGGTTCACCCCCTTTTAGCAGGGGAAGAACAAAGGCCGATTTCCAGATTTTTGGAATGCTTTTACTTGTTAGACTTAGGTTAAAAATATGTGAGAGAGGCTCAGCAACAAAATCAGCAGCCAATTTTAAGAAAAAGGGTTCAATTTGGTCAGGTCCTGCTGCTTTAGTTGTGTCCAGGCTCTTTAGTGCACTGTTTACCTCGGATATTGATACAGGTGTGAACTCAAAAGTGCAGGTGCTGCGTCTATTTACAGCCTGTGGTGTATTTGGTATATTAACATTAGTTAAACCAACATTTGACAATTGAGGATTCAACGACTCAAACAAGGATCCGGCAGAAACAAAATACTCATTAAAACAATTTGATATAGTTGTCTTATCAGACAAAGTACCAGATTGAGTAATTAAAGGACTTGCACTCATATTTGAGTTTTAATTAATCACACTGCGTGTGCAGAAGAAATATATTTGCATCTCCTTCCAGTGCTATGGCCGTTCTGATGATCAGCATTTATTCAGCATATTCATGAAGACAGATACTCTAAATGGATTGCGCTCCCTATTCTGCTCACTAAAGAGACACAATCCTCTGTGCCCACGTTAAGTAAATCAGCTTTGCGTGTGCTATCAAGTTTGCACATGTTTTAGTACATGCAAACCTTTATAGTAGATTAGGCCCATAAAGTGCTATGTTCAGTACTATAATACATTGTGGGGGGAGGGATTAAATTAAACAGTGTGTGTTTTCACTTTTTAGAGGCATGAAAATGCTCAACGCTTGTGACCGCAGGACTCTGAGGAGCATCTGGCAGAACAGCTGTGCTCATGTCCATGTGCGTCTACTGGTGTGTGTCTGTCTAAATGTGTGTGTTTATTCACTCCTCATCTCCACACTCCAGTCATCATAAAAACTCATCTGGGTTTGCGGTTGATGGAGTCGAGTTCAGGAAACTTGGTTGCTGTTTGTATTTTTTTAAAGCACACTATCTGTTGCAGATCTTTTAAAAGTCAAAATAATCTGTTGTTTATAGAGTGCAACATATAATATACGCTTCCACTTCTGGAAAGAAAACCAGAACCATAATATGCCACGTTTGTGAATATATTTACTACTTGCTGTGCGGTCAACTTCACTGATGACATTGTAGTGACTAGAATTTTTTCAAATGAAAATATATTCAATTACACATGCAAATGAGAGGCGTTTTAAAGGGAAACTTCGGTTTTTTTCAACCTGGGCCCTGTTTTCATAATTTTTTCTGTATATGTGAGTGCTGGATAAAACATTTTTTGAGGTCGCGCCAGTATTGAGCAGGGCAGGCAGCCTCCAGCCCAGCTAACGCTCGTACACAGGGCAACTGGCTCTCGTCAAAATTCGGCCTATAAACATGCATTTTTTTCACACTGACAGGCTCAGATAGTTACAATGAGTGTCCGACAACATACTAGAAAGGAGAAATTAACGTATGTCTCTACCTTTAGCTGGAGATCGCTGTGTGTTGTGAGCTGTGTCCAAATCTCACCACGCTACAAATCTCGTTCCGAAATCTCGCGATAACTCGCGACAAAACACCGGTGGAAAAACAGTTACCTGACTGAGGTGAAGAGAGATGACTGAAGTGATTTTCTGTTGGATTACCGAAGACTGTTATTTTAGTTTTATAGTGGAGGCAGAAAATCACTTCAGTCATCTCTCTTCACCTCAGTCAGGTAACTGTTTTTCCACCGGTGTTTTGTCGCGAGTTATCGCGAGATTTCGGAACGAGATTTGTAGCGTGGTGAGATTTGGACACAGCTCACAACACACAGCGATCTCCAGCTAAAGGTAGAGACATACGTTAATTTCTCCTTTCTAGTATGTTGTCGGACACTCATTGTAACTATCTGAGCCTGTCAGTGTGAAAAAAATGCATGTTTATAGGCCGAATTTTGACGAGAGCCAGTTGCCCTGTGTACGAGCGTTAGCTGGGCTGGAGGCTGCCTGCCCTGCTCAATACTGGCGCGACCTCAAAAAATGTTTTATCCAGCACTCACATATACAGAAAAAATTATGAAAACAGGGCCCAGGTTGAAAAAAACCGAAGTTTCCCTTTAACACTTCATGCACAGTTACTAGTGGAGATAAGCATAGTAATCAATTACTGTCGTTGATTCGTTGAAGATTTAGAATTCTGTCAGTTATGTGGAAATGAATGCTGATTGAATTGTGGCATCAAATTCGGAGGTGCTCTAAAGTCAAAAGAGTTTGGGTCAAAATCGTGCAAATTAGCATGTGCAAGTTGCGTGTACTATTAGTAGGTGTGTTGCGAATAATCTTCTACTATAGTGAACAAAAAGAGAAACACAACACTTTTGTTTTTGCTCCCATTTTTCATGAGTTGAACTCAAAATATGTAAAACTTTTACTATATACACAATATACCTATTCCTCTGAAATATTGTTCACAAATCTATCTAAATCTGTGTCAGTGAGCATTTCTTTTTTGCCAAGATAATCGATCCCACCTCACAGGTGTGGCATATCAAGAAGCTGATTAAACATCATGATTCTTGCACAGGTGTGCCTTAGGCTGACCACAATAAATGGCCACTCTGAAATGTGCAGTTTTGCTTTATTGGGTCTGGGGGGGTCAAAAAAGCAGTCAGTATCTGGTGTGACCACCATTTACCTTATGCAGTGCAACACATCTCCTTCGCATTGAGTTGATCAGGTTGTTGATTGTGGCCTGTGGAATGTTGGTCCACTCCTCTTCAATGGCTGTGCGAAGTTACTGGGTATTGACAGGAACTGGAACACGCTGTCGCATACGCCGATCCACAGCATCCCAAACATGCTCAATGGGTGACATGTCCGGTGAGTATGCTGGCCATGCAAGAACAGGGATGTTTTCGACTTCCAGGAATTGTGTGCAGATCCATGCAACATGAGGCCGTGCATTGTCATGCTGCAAAATGAGGTGATAGTCTCGGGTGAATGGCACAACAACGGGCCTCAGGATCTCGTCACAGTATCTCTGTGCATTCAAAATGCCATCAATAAAATGCACTTGCGTTCGTTGTCCATAACATACGCCTGCCCATACTGTAACTCCACCCCCACCATGGGCCACTCCATTCACAATGTTGACATCAGCAAACCGCTCTCCCACACGACGCCACACAAGCTGTCTGCCATCTGCCCTGAACATTGAAAACCGGGATTCATTCGTAAAAAGAACACCTCTCCAACATGCCAGACGCCATCAAATGTGAGCATTTGCCCACTCAAGTCGGTTATAAAGACGAACTGCAGTCAGGTCGAGTAGCTTGGCGGTAGTTTACATACAAGCTACAAAGAAAGAAAATGGACTGCAAATCCCGGCCCCCAAAAAATAGAGAAAATACAATGACCTGGATGAATGAGAACATCCATACATACGGAGAAAATCCATGATGATTGGTTGGTGTTAGTATGGTGAGTCCCAAGCTTAGGGCAAAACATTACGGACTAATTAATCAGAGGCAAGATAGGGCGGGTCATTGAAATAAGCACGCAAACTCATAACAGTCACACACTCATGTTACATGAGTTTTCTTACACTTTTTCTTATACTTTCTGATCTCTCTCTATGTCCACTACTTGCTATATATATCCTACCAAGTCAGTCCTACACTGTTTCAATATCCATTTCTCTGATGATGCAATTGTTGATGCTGATTGTTGATGTCTGAAGTGTTGATACCAACCAAACCTACCCCCCCACCCTTCCATATCCCACATTGTAAATAATGTAAATAATTCAATGTATATACTCTGATGAGTATCTTGTGTGATGACTGTATTATGATGTTAGTATATATTTGATAGTATTTGATAGTATATATCTGTATCATGAATCAATTTAAGTGGACCCCGACTTAAACAAGTTGAAAAACTTATTCGGGTGTTACCATTTAGAGGTCAATTGTACGGAATATGTACTTCACTGTGCAACCTACTAATGAAAGTTTCAATCAATCAATCAATCAATACATGACGACGAGAGAATGGCAGAGGAATTCTCTCCAGCAGATTTGATTTTTCCTTTAGTAAATGAAGATCACGTGCAAGAAACCCACAATAATGCGTGTCCTTGGCAATATTTAGACAAATGTATGCGTTTAGAGAAAACAATGACCAAAACCTTAGCTTTTAGATAGACAAGTTGGTTTTGCATAATACAGTAGGTGCCCTTTAAGACAAGACATGTTAAATGAATTGCGCTCCCTTTTTTGCTCATTTAACAGACGCCATCCTCTATGCACAAGCTTAGTCGATCAGATTTGCATGAGCTATCAAGTTTGCACATGTTTTAAAATATGCAAACTTTAGTAGATTAGTCCCTGTTGTCTGAAGAACAACATGACAAGTGTTACAGTATTTAGAAAATGAAGGAATAATATATTGTGCTGTGAATCCGCTTAGTATTGGCATTGCAGTATCATAAAGCGGCGTATGTATCATGTGGTAAAACAAACAACACGCCCTCTCATCAGACAGCAGAGGTTGAATTGTCCTTGAAGGCATTAACTTCAAACCCAAACAAATCATTTTAATAAGAGCCAATCATGAGAAAATCTGACCTTGGGGTGAATGTAAAACATGGGCTTGTCTCCACTTGTGAATTACTCATCAGTTCCCAAACACAAGAGGGGTCAAACCACTTGCAGTTCAATCAGCTGAACCCATCCCTGCAATAAACCATCTATTATCTATCATCACGCCGTTTATCACCAAAAACAACACCAGTAGCTGCAGTATTAATGCTCAGCTCTCAGTTGCAGTAAAACAAATGTGCCTTTCCATGCATGCAGGTAAGCTAGCTACCATGTAATAACCAAATCCCAGAAGACTACAGAAGCTGGTCTCCTGTAACCACGGCAGCTGGTGTTGCCACGGTAGCGACATGTGACAGATGTGAGCCGCATACGTATCTCCATCAGCATTAATGGGCTCCTCATGGTGCTCGTGTTGGTGAGCGACTGGGCAGTAATATATCACATTCAATTGAACGCGATCATTCCCTCTTGATGCCTTTCAGGTGTGAAAGACATGGTAGAATGTGTTGTGTGGAGATGGAAGAGATAGACAGTGACAGGAAGGGAATTAAAAAGGTTCTCCATAGCTTTAAATGCACACACAAACATATCAAGATTATTAAAATCATAGCCGTTTTGTGATTGGTTGATTGGTATCAATGACAAAGAAGAAAATCGCAATCCTCACACATGTGGGGTGTACTCTTAGGCTTCAACCAGCAGAGGCACCGCAGAGCAGAGTTTGCCTTTATTCATGTGCCAACCCTCCACAAAAGGTCATACAAAATGGTTATGCAGTTTTTGCATAATCAATCAATCAATCAATCAAAGTGTATTTATATAGCCCTTAATCACAAGTGTCTCAAAGGGCTGCACAAGCCACAACGACACAATCATATTGTTGATGTAAATGCCCACATCAGGGCAAGAAAAAACTCCACCCAATGGGATACAATGAGAAACCTTGGAGGGGACTGCGGATGTGGGCGGCCGGTGCAATGGACGTCGAGTGGATCTAGTTAATAGTGTGAGAGTCCAGTCCATAGTGGGGCCAGCAGGGGATCATCTTGAGTGGAGACAAGTCAGCAGCGCAGAGACGTCCCCAACTGATGCACCGATGAGGGATCCACCCTGGGTCCCGACTTTGAACAGCTAGCGCTTCATCTGTGGTCACCTAATAACCTCTCCACGCAGAAGAGGGGGCAGAGCAGAAAAGAGACGGCAGATCAACTGGTCTAAAACGGGGGTCTATTTAAAGGCTAGCATATACAAATGAGTTTTAAGATGGGACTTAAATGCTTCTACTGAGCTCGAATAGAAAATGCTCTATAGCCCGCAGACTTTTTTTGGGCACTGGGAATTACTTATAAGCCGGAGTTCTTAGAATGCAGATTTCTTGCCGGGACGTATGGTACAATACAATCAACAAGATAGGATGGAAGTAGTAAAACCTTAAAGTCGCATCTTAAGTGCACAGAAAGCCAGTGCAAGTGAGCCAGTATAGGCGTAATATGATCAAACTTTTTTGTTCTTCACTTTTACAGCCTGTCTCATCCTCCTCTGATTGAAAAACATGAACCGTAAATGAGATTTGTCAGATATCTTGTTTTTTCATGGCCCTTGGCATATTCTAAAATTTTAATGAATTCATTATTAATGATATATATTGGGGCAGCACGTTGGAACAGGGGTTGGTGCATGTTCTTTGTGGGTCTTTCTGTGTGGAGTTTGCATGTTCTCCCCGTGACTGCGTGGGTTCCTTCCGGGTACTCCAGCTTCCTCCCACCTCCAATTATATGCACCTGGGGATAGGTTGATGGGCAACACTAAATTGGCCCTAGTGTGTGAATGTGAGTGTGAATGTTGTCTGTCTATCTGTGTTGGCCCTGTGATGAGGTGGCAACTTGTCCAGGGTTTACCCCGCCTTCCGCCCGAATGCAGCTGAGATAGGCTCCAGCACCCCCCGCAACCCCGAAAGGATGGATGATATATATTGTTAGGTATTAGAGCCATCCACGTTGTCAATGTTTATTTCGGGGGCTTAGTTCATATTGACCTGCATTGAAATAAAGTGCTTAATTATTCACATTATTTTCTGTTAATTGAACAAAATGACGGCGGTGTGACATCATTTAGTTTGAGACCTCAGTCAACACAGTGAATGCCTTAAAAGAACACAGAAGCTACACAAAAAAGATCATAATGAGGTCTATAATAATCATTAGTCAATGACCAAACATGTTATAAGATACAGTTTTACGCTTAAACAAAAACAACAACTTGGCTTTATTGTTTTGTCTCATCTGTCCTTCGTTTAAAGCTTCGAAAGGATGAGTAATGTGGTGTTTTTTTCTTGGCAATGTTGTTCTTTAACCCCATTTGATAGATAAAACTATTCTAATGGAATTGCTTTGTAAAGCGCTGCAGAGAAACATGGAGCTGCAAGGTACCCTGGTGGTTTAGTGTCCACAATTCCAGATAAGGACCTTGTCGTCATTCTTTTTTGTCTGTCAATTTCCCTTCCAACAAAGAAGCTAATGGAGCAGTACATTATAAAGCATCACAGCAATTACGCAATGAAAATTCCAATCAAACCATTTTTACGTTCAACTATTTCTGCTCGACCACAGTGAAACACCTTCGTTGGTGAAATGAGATTTACATAAAAATGCACCCCATTGATTGTATTAGCATGTGTGTGTGCACAGCTAGAACACACTGCTGTACTCTGATGGGTGGTAGTTATGGCAGTTAAAGCACCTGATGCCTTTAAGTCCACCGCTACCATGGCAACTGCCTCTCCATCAAACAGCAGTCAGTTTCCCGACCCTTCATGTCCACATTTTCGCACAACCTGCAAGTGTGAAGCATGAATGAGATGTTTCTGATAATCCATCTGTGCAAAACGCCGTCACTTTCCATCAATCTGTGTCTTTTTTGGGGGGCCATTGGACTGTTCTGTAGTTCGCTTTTAAATTAAAGAGCCCAGCTTCGAGAGCCAAGACGAAAAGCTGAGGCGGTCCAAGCCCAGTGCTCCTCTTGCATCAGGTGCCAGATTCTGCAGCCCTGACAACTGTGAAGTCTCACTCGCTGATCGGTTTATTTGAAGACCCGCTAACCACACTTCCAACACGAGCCAGGCGGCTGCTGAATAAGCTGCACATACCACATACACAGCACTGTCTCAGGCTGTCATTTACTCAGGAGAACTATCTTCAGCGTTTTGCACAATATGTCCTATAGGAAGGTGTGAGGGAGAGTTTGTGTGTGTTTTCTCTTTATGAACTTTAATTGGAGTTTTCCGCTGTTCAAGTAACTTGCAAAATACGTAAAAACTTGGTTGAATTCAGTTTTTATTAATTTTAAGATTTTACCCTTGAAATAAGTTTTTTAAGCATGATGCAAACATGTTTTTAGATTTAAAAAAATTCAAATGCACTGCCAGTAAATGCAAAGTAAGGAAGCATATTTTGTTTTTGCATCTCTGCATCTCTCACTAATGTGCGTGTGATTGAGAGGAAGAAAAGCTCTGATTAGCTGCTGGTTTGCTTGTACACCCCGTATATCAGTGCTATTCAACTGGCAGCCCGGGGACCAAATCCGGCCAGATAGTGAAACCAGCTCAAATTGAGTTCAGCTCAAAACGTGGGAGAGACCTTTTTTTTTTGCAGTAAATTCTTAAAAACCTGTGTGCTTCTGTGGTATAGAGGAATTTGTGTGAGCACATTGGCAGATCCTTGCATTAACATATTCCCTTGCTTTTTTGTCCTGAAATGTGTAACTCGCATTTAAGAAATAGCCCCAAAACAAATGTCTACACAGGGTGGTGGTTTTCTTAATAGTGATGGTAGAAGTCTGGCGCCCCGGTCTTTAGCTTTCGGAAACTGTGGCCCCTAAAACAATTTAGTTGAATAGCCCTTCCGTATATTATTTTACTATTCAAAATTTAAGTCCTTGTCCTTATTGGCAATTCAAACCAATATCAATAGTGCATGCTTAACGCTAAGATGGACTGTGAGATAACAGAGAAAGGTTATGTTGTTATGTTCACACTCGTGGGCATTAGCAATTACTGGTGGCCAAAGACTAGATACAGTAGTTACATTTTGGAGCCTATGCATTACCATGCAGTCGTTTTAGGCAGTACTAGCACTGCAACATGTGTGGTATATTGCTGTTACTTAGGCGACGCTAGACCAGGGGTGCCCAAAGTGAGGCGGGGGCCAAAATTGGCCCGCCAAGTCGTTTTGTTTGGCCTGCCAACATTTTATACATACTCATACTCTTTTGAGCACACATAATCATTGATGGCATGTTACCAAGGCTAACAAGTTGCCATCTATCGAACGTGATGCTCTCCACTACCTTAAATAATGGTGTTAATGGATTCAACTACTCACTCATTGTGCAGCTACACGCTTAAAATCACTGTTTTTGGCCGATGGCCCACCGGCACATTTTTACTCTGGCTCTCGGAGGCAAACAGTTTGAGAACCCCTGCGCTAGACATCTACTTGTCTCGCTCAGGGATCGTATTGTCACCAAATTAAATATCCAACCATTAATAAATGTTTGTACTCTAAGAAGGTTTATTGTGTCCAGGGTACGTTGTGTAAAGGGGCAGACAGCAAAATAAGAGCTTTGGATGACATTTCAACAGTTATTTCCAGATTGGCACTATGAGATGTTTCTCTGCAAGAGTTGTGGGGGGGTTTCCAAATTTATATATGTACATATGTATACACATAAAAGAAAAAAATCTCCTTCTCATTCCGGTGGGGTGGTATCTGTGTCATCCTCAATCTCGGGTCCTCTACCAGAGGCCTGGAAATTTGAGGGTTCTGTGCAATATCTTGGCTGTTCCTAGGACTGCGCTCTTCTGGACTGAGGCTTCAGATGTTGTTCCTCGGATGGATCTGTTGGAGCCATTCTCCCAGTTTGGGGGTTACTGCTCCGAGCGCCCCCACTACCACGGGGACTAGCCTTGACCTTCCACATCCGTTCCAGCTGTTATATATATATATATATATATATATATATATATATATATATATATATATATATATATATATATATATATATATATATATATATATATGTATATATATATATATATTGTAAAACACATAGTTTATCCTTTTTTATGCCAATTTCACATATAATTCATCTTCAACCGCAATAATGAGATTTAATGCAAGAGCTGGATAAAAAATTAGATTTAGGTCAGTGGTTCTTAAACTTTTTTCACCAAGTACTATCTCAGAAAACTCTCCATCCCTCCACCCCTATGATGACTAACATTGAAATACAGCAGTTTAGTAGGCTTTAGTATTAATTAAAACAAGGCAGAGGTTTTATTTAACACATATATTTAATATTTCTGGTCACTGTAACATTACACACAGTTTGAACCGTAACACTGTGTTTGAATATAGGAAAATAAAAGACTAATCACTTGATCAAGCGATTATTTGGCGTACCACTAGAGGTAAGCGTACCACAGTCTGATTTAGATTATGCATCATACTGCTCCCTCTTTGCGTCTAACCAAAAAAAAAAAACATATTGCAAAATAAATACCTTGGCCAAAACTAAACAATGTTATCTTTAACATTTTCATATTATGTACAGACTAATATTTTGGACTCCTGTGAGTCAAGTCTTACATTCTCTTTTAAATGTTTATCTTACAGCTGCACTGCAACATCAAGTCTCTCACATTGTTCCTCCTCCCTGCTTATCAGGAGCAAGGAGGTAAAGAGGACAAAAGAGAGAAAGTACAGAAAAGGAAACACTTTGCGGGAAAAAAGAGAGCGAGAGTTTGTGTGTGTGTGTGTGTGTGTGTGTGTGTGTGTGTGTGTGTGTGTGTAAGACAGAGGATTAAATTGACTGTTGGTTCCTCGCATGCGCAGACACTGAATTGCCTCTAGCAGTTCAACTATCCAATTACCTCCAGCAAATGGAGCCCACGCAGCTCGATTTAAAAGCTTTGAATGGTTGTTGTTGTTTACTGTTATCTGCTATTGACCGTATATGTCAGAGATGGAGTTATGTTTCCCTTTCTAGGCCTCAAACGCCCTCTTCCTCCTCCCTCTGTGTTGTACTGGACATGCGATCACAACACATGACCTGACTGATGGGATCTTTCCTGAGCTGCAGAGGGGTCGAGTTGCTTAAACTCAAGACACACTTTCTTTGAATTAATGCACAGGTCCCACAATGCATCTTGAGTTGGGAAAACTTATGCTTAAAGAATATTGATTTTTCTGCTTTTAGAATAAATGTTTAATGATGTAAGTGTTCCAACCTAAGACACTTGTTTGCTTTGAAAAGGTGTTGGTGCTGAAATGAATGTACGTTTTTGTCTGTAATTCAGTCACCAAGGCTCACAAGTTCCCGGAATTAGCTTTCAACTAAAATTTGGTATAATTTTTTTTATTTTCTTTTAAGGTTATTCACGGACCAAATTTGACAATATTGTATATGACATGTATGTCTGCTCAGTGGCCTTGTGGTTAGAGTGTCTGCCCTGAGATCGGTAGGTCGTGAGTTCATACAGAGTCATACCAAAAACTATAAAAATGGGACCCATAACCTCCCTGCTTGGCACTCAGCATCAAGGCTTGTAATTGGGGGTTAAATCACCAAAATGATTCCCGAGCGCGGCCACCGCTGCCGCTCACTGCTCCCCTCACCTCCTAGGGGGTGGAACAAGGGGATGGGTCATATGCAGAGAGTCATTTCACCACACCTAGTGTGTGTGTGTGACAATCATGGGTACTTTAACTTGAACTTTATGTCTATATACAATCTTGCTGTTATTGTTGTATACTTATCCATTCAAAAGTAGTTATTACTTCTGCCAGGAATTTATGTGATCGCCGGAGTTTGTCAATTAGTTAGTCAGCAGCATAAATCACAAAGTTATCGGCAGATTTTCACAAACTTTCAAGGTCTGCAATGGAATAACAAACAATTAATTAACATTTTGGGGCTTAGCTGTATCATTTCTACAATGTTACCTTACATTTACATTATTAGCTTCAACTTCTGTGTGTGTGTATGCGTTCTCGCCTCCACCCACAGAGACAAAGACAGTGGATGACTGACAAGACGTGTCACTCTGTTTTTTTTCAGTGGTTTTCTGAAGTGTTCCTGAGCCCATGTGGTGATATCCTTTACACACTGATGTCGCTTTTTGATGCAGTACCGCCTATGAGATCGAAGGTCACGGGCATTCAATGCTGGTTTTCAGCCTTGCCGCTTACGTGCAGTGATTTCTGTAGATTTTCTATTACGGACCGTAGATGGTGAAATCCCTAAATTCCTTGCAATAGCTCGTTGAGAAATGTTCTTAAACTGTTGGATAATTTGTTCACGCATTTGTTCACAAAGTGGTGACCCTCGCTCCATCCTTGTTTGTGAATGACTGAGCATTTCATGGAAGCTGCTTTTATACCCAATCATGGCACCCACCTGTTCCCAATTAGACTGTTCACTTGTGGGATGTTCCAAATAAGTGTTTGATGAGCATTCCTCAACTTTCTCAGTCTTTTTTGCTACTTGTGCCAGCTTTTTTAAAAACATGTTGCAGGCATCAAATTCGAAATTAGCTAATATTTGCAAAAAAAACAACAAAGTTTACCAGTTCGAACATTAAGTGTCTTGTCTTTACAGTGTATTCAATTGAATATAAGTTGAAAAGGATTTGCAAATCATTGTCAATCGATTTACACAACATGCCAACTTCACTGGTTTTTGGGTTTTGTACATTTACAACCAAGCCTCAGAGTAATACAAAATTAAGTAATTTAAAAAGTCCATTAGCTAAATAAGTGTCAGTAAATAAATAAACACATACAGACCCCGTTTCCATATGAGTTGGGAAATTGTGTTAGATGTAAATATAAACGGAATACAATGATTTGCAAATCCTTTTCAACCCATATTCAATTGAATGCACTACAAAGACAAGATATTTGATGTTCAAACTCATAAACTTTGTTTTTTTTTGCAAATAATAATTAACTTAGAATCTCATGGCTGCAACACGTGCCAAAGTAGTTGGGAAAGGGCATGTTCACCACTGTGTTACATGGCCTTTCCTTTTAACAAAACTCAGTAAACGTTTGGGAACTGAGGAGACACATTTTTTAAGCTTCTCAGGTGGAATTCTTTCCCATTCTTGCTTGATGTACAGCTTAAGTTGTTCAACAGTCCGGGGGTCTCCGTTGTGGTATCTTAAGCTTCATAATGCGCCACACATTTTCAATGGGAGACAGGTCTGGACTACAGACAGGCCAGTCTAGTACCCGCACTCTTTTACTATGAAGCCACGTTTATGTAACTTGTGGCTTGACATTGTCTTGCTGAAATAAGCATGGTAACGTTGCTTGGATGGCAACATATGTTGCTCCAAAACCTGTATGTACCTTTCAGTATTAATGGCGCCTTCACAGATGTGTAAGTTACCCATGTCTTGGGCACTAATACACCCCCATACCATCACAGATGCTGGCTTTTCAACTTTGCGCCTATAACAATCCGGATGGTTCTTTTCCTCTTTGGTCCGGAGGACACGACGTCCACAGTTTCCAAAAACAATTTGAAATGTGGACTCGTCAGACCACAGAACACTTTTCCACTTTGTATCAGTCCATCTTAGATGAGCTCAGGCCCAGCGAAGCCGACGGCGTTTCTGGGTGTTGTTGATAAACGGTTTTCGCCTTGCATAGGAGAGTTTTAACTTGCACTTACAGATGTAGCGACCAACTGTAGTTACTGACAGTGGGTTTCTGAAGTGTTCCTGAGCCCATGTGGTGATATCCTTTACACACTGATGTCGCTTGTTGATGCAGTACAGCCTGAGGGATCGAAGGTCACGGGCTTAGCTGCTTACGTGCAGTGATTTCTCCAGATTCTCTGAACCCTTTTAAGATATTACGGACCGTAGATAGTGAAATCCCTAAATTCCTTGCAATAGCTGGTTGAGAAAGGTTTTTCTTAAACTGTTCAACAATTTGCTCACGCATTTGTTGACAAAGTGGTGACCCTCGCCCCATCCTTGTTTGTGAATGACTGAGCATTTCATGGAATCTACTTTTATACCCAATCATGGCACCCACCTGTTCCCAATTTGCCTGTTCACCTGTGGGATGTTCCAAATAAGTGTTTGATGAGCATTCCTCAACTTTATCAGTATTTATTGCCACCTTTCTCAACTTCTTTGTCACGTGTTGCTTGCATCAAATTCTAAAGTTAATGATTATTTGCACAAAAAAAAAAGTTTATCAGTTTGAACATCAAATATGTTGTCTTTGTAGCATATTCAACTGAATATGGGTTGAAAATGATTTGAAATCATTGTATTCCGTTTATATTTACATCTAACACAATTTCCCAACTCATATGGAAACAAGGTTTGTAAATAAAAATGCTATTATGTATGTAAATTAATAAACATAAAATCAAATAAACACATTAGTAATTAAATAAATAAATAGTTTCAGTGTAACTATTAATTTATTATTGTAATTATTTATTAAGAGATGATTACACATTCTTTAACTAATTATTTCTTTTTTTGTATATAATTGTATTTGCTTTATAAATGCCTAAAGCAAAAATCATTCTTGCACATTGGCGGTCCTATTCCTCTACAAACACGAAGTTTTACAGAAACTCTGGGGTAATTTAACAATTAATTAATTAATTTATTGTTTTCAAAGTTTTTAAATATAATTTCTAATCGGAGGGGAGAATCTATCTTTGAATGTTGTGAACTCCTGTTTCATTGCTAGTGCTGCAGTAATGCCATTGATGACATGTTCTTGTTCTTTCGGCAACAAACTAGTTTAGACTGAATCATCAGCTGCTGATTGCAAATATTTAACCATCAATTCCACACAATTACTACTACATTCTGAAGAATCAATTCATCAATTTTTATAGCCATATCTAATCCTTGTGCTCATGTTCGTGTACGTCTGGATGCGTGTATCTCAGGGAGGAGCAGCGCTACCACAGTGGTGCACTGTGGTAGCTCCTAGGAGGTCCCGTGTATGAATGGGTGCTACTGTGCAATGTAATGCCTGAAGGCAGCCGGCCCTGGCTGAGACTTTTTGGAAGGCATATTAGTTTAAAGAGGCCTTTAAGATGGTCCACGCTCAGAGGGGGATGTTTGTTTAGGGTTTTTTCTACTTGACTAATCCATTTTCCACAAATTTTCGAAAATATTACTTAATGCATTTAACGTTTTCCATGTTTCCTTGCAGCTTAGTGCTATATGTGTGCTGGCTAATAAAGCTTGGGCCACAGCACAAGTCTATGGAGGCATAAACCAACCCATGAAAGAGTAAAAAATACTGCTAGAGTGCCAAACACTACTTCATACAGTATCATATGAAGAACTTTATGGTGAACTGCACTTTTTGGGGAATTTTGACCATCATTCACAATAGTTATGCATACTTGCCAACCCTCCCGTTTTTACCGGGAGACTCCCGGTATTCAGCGCCTCTCCTGATAACCTCCCGGCAGAAATGTTCTCCCGACAAACTCCCGGTATTCAGCCGGAGCTGGAGGCCACGCCCCCTCCAGCTCAATGCGGACCTGAGTGGGGACAGCCTGTTCTCACGTCCACTTTCCCACAATATAAACAGCTTGCCTGCCCAATGACGTCATAACATCTACGGCTTTTAGAGAGTAGAGTGCACAACTGCGCACACAACAAGGAGACGAAGCAGAAGAACGAGGAAGTTACAGACATGGCGACGCCGTCGATGAGCAAGATGAAGAAATACGCTTGCAAGTTCCAAAACGAATGGAAACAAGAATTTCAGTTCATCCAGGACAGTTCAAAGGGAAATGGGTATGTATGTTGCCTGTACATTTTGTAGAACAGACTTCTCCATTGAACACGGTGGCCGAAATGATATACTCATTTATGAACGGAGAAGTTAAACAGGACAATGCTGCCATCTACTGGATAGCCTCCGGAACACTGACATTCAAGTATTTATTTTATTTATATGTATGATAAAATAAATATATATATATATATATATATATATATATATATATATATATATATATATATATATATATATATATATATATAGCTAGAATTCACTGAAAGTCAAGTATTTCATATATATATATATATATATATATATATATATATATATACATATATATATATATATATATATATATATATATATATATATATATATATATATATATATATATATATATATATATATATATATATATATATATGTATATGTATATATATATATATATATATATATGAAATACTTGAGTTGGTGAATTCTAGCTGTAAATATACTCTCCTCTTAACCACGCCCCCCGCACCAACCACGCCCCCCACCTCCCACCTCCCGATATCGGAGGTCTCAAGGTTGGCAAGTATGGTTATGTGAAACAAGAACACAGTTCTTTCCTTTTTCTGTCAGTTCTAAATAGTAAAAAAAACTGCCAGTACTAGGCAGCTAACGATGCACGTATATGGGATGGATCTATTCCGCCTATAAAGCGGTCTAAAAAAAACTTTAAAAAAACACAGACAAAGCCCATTTACATGCTGTGATCTGCATATCAACCAAGTTGTAGCAGCATTTGGTATTGTAAGAGCTAACACAGAGGAACTACTTTTCTGGCGTAGTGACACATCGCCTTGCTCACACTAAGTAGCCAGCCACTGGGTATTAGCGAGCTTGAGCTGCTATTAACGTTGGTTACGACCTGCCATGAAATGAAGACGAAGGAGCTTGGACAGCTTCTGTATAGCTTTTGAATTTGTAAAAAAAAATGCTCTATTATAAATCTGCAACCTTACTTGTTTGGTAGAAAGTTGCGGCACTATGTTGGGAAGTTGGTCAACTTTGAAATTCCACTCACTACCAACTTGATAGTATTATGGCTTTCAAATTGGCTCTCGAAAAAAAGAAAAGAACGCAGCATAACACCATCACAACATCGCTAGGAAACATTTTTTATCTGAGGAGTGAGGATTCTGAATTTAGCAGCTCAGGTAGAGCACAACGATCTTGGCGTTTTTGGGATTGTTTTTAAAATGATTTATAGGTGGAATAGATCGATTTCCTATTACTTGCATTGTTAGGCGCCTCTTGTTAGCAGTTTTTTTTTTACTATTTAGAATGCACAGAAAAGTGAAAGACGTGTGTTCTTGGCTCACATAAGTATTGTACATTTTTGGAATGTTGCCTATCGTTCACAATCATTATGAAAGACACGACGATGGATGTTTTTTATTTATTTTTTGCATTCTAAATATTAAATAAATGCAATCAAAAGTCCGCTTACAATGGAGCCTATTGAAGCCGCGCAATTTCACCTTCAAAGCCCCGTAAAGAAACATCCAAATACCTCCATTAAGATTTTATATACATGATGTAAGTATACCGTATTTTCCGCACTATAAGATGCACCTAAAAACCTCCAATTTCCTCAAAAGCTGACAGTGCGCCTTATAATCCGGTGCGCCTTATATATGGACCAATATTGAGCCACAACAGGTCTCGCAACTACGGTAACTACGCCGACTTCATTTTCCCCCTTCTAAGCGCTTCTTCTTCTACGGAGCAAAATGAAGTCGGCGGCTGCCTACAGTCGTTGCGAGATCTAAAGTTTATGTAAAGACCCAAAAATGGCTCCTATTAAGAGACACGCTTACGACGCAGAGTTCAAACTCAAGGCGATCACTCACACAGTAGAACACGGGAATAGAACAGCAGCGAGAGAATTTAACATTAACGAATCAATGGTTCGGAAGTGGAGGAAGCAACATGATGACCGGCGCCAAGTAAAGAAGACTAAACAGAGTTTCCGAGGGGAACAAAGCGAGATGGCTACAGTTGGAGGACGAACTCGAACAGTGAGTTGTTGAACAGAGTGTGACGACCTGGTCGCATGGTGATGCGGGTGTTGTTCTCCCAGGAATGCAGACGGGCTTCAGACACAGCTTGCAGGTAAGAATGATTTATTTAAGAAATAAATAATATTTGAACAAACAAAACCGTGCTCATAGCACTTAAGGTAGAAACAAAAGACTAGCGTGGGAGCTAGCAAGCCAAAATAGCCTAGTGTGAAAACTAGTCGCTAAAGAGCAGGAAACAAAAGTCGTCAACTGTTGTGTGGAACAAACTGTGATCCGAGCAGCGGATCCTAACAGTACCCCCCCCTAAAAGGACAGATTCCAGATGTCCCTTGAAAACAAAAAAACAACTGGAACCCAAAAAAACCCCAGCAATAGTTCATGAGTCAAGGGCGGGCGGAGGGAGTACTTGGTGGTGGGTCGCCAGACCCCGTGTCCCCGAATCCACCGGGGAAGGGTCAGGTGGCGGCGGCGAATGGAACGCCGCCGCCGCTGGCGAGGCGGGCAACCACGGAAAGGCCACATTCGTGGCCGCCGAGAAGGTGGGCGTGAGTGGCGCCAGAAGTTCAGCAGCCTCTGAGTCCTGCAACAAAGTCTTGGATGTCGCTGCTGTTTGCGCCACTGGCGTCCCTTCACTGACCTCGAGGGCTGCATGCGGGGACCTGCTTTCCGCTTGCGCAGCCGGACCACTCGAGGTCGCAGAGACGACGATAAGGGTGAGGAAGGTGGCGGCGCCCTGGGAAGGCCCACCGGAGACGAGGAGAGAGCAGATGTCGCCGTGGCAGCAGGAAGAGTCGCCGTCGCCGTGGAAGCAGGAGGCGTCGTCGTCGTCGTTGCTGTGGCAGCCGGAGCAGGAGGTGGCGTCGTCGTCGCTGTCGTGGCAGCCGGAGTCGCTGTCGTGGCAGCCGGAGTCGCTGTCGTGGCAGCAGGAGTCGCTGTCGTGGCAGCCGGAGTCGCTGTCATGGCAGCCGGAGTCGCTGTCGTGGCAGCCGGAGTCGCTGTCGTGGCAGCAGGAGTCGCTGTCGTGGCAGCAGGAGTCGCTGTCGTGGCAGCAGGAGTCGCTGTCGCGGCAGCAGGAGTCGCTGTCGTGGCAGCCAGAGTCGCTGTCGTGGCAGCCGGAGTCGCTGTCGTGGCAGTCGGTGCTGGCGCGTGAACCAGACTTGGAGTTGGTGCTAGTGCGAGAACCAGCCGAGCAGTTTGTACTGGTGCGAGAACCAGTCGTGGTGCAGGTACTGGTGTGAGAACCAGTCGGGGTGCAGGTACTGGTGCGAGAACCAGTCGTGGTGCAGGTACTGGTGCGAGAACCAGCCGTGGTGCAGGTACTGGTGCGAGAACCAGCCGTGGTGCAGGTACTGGTGCGAGAACCAGCCGAGGTGCAGGTACTGGTGCGGGAACCAGCCGAGGTGCAGGTACTGGTGTGGGAACCAGCCGAGGTGCAGGTACTGGTGCGGGAACCAGCCGAGGTGCAGGTACTGGTGCGGGAACCAGCCGAGGTGCAGGTACAGGTGCGGGAACCAGCCGAGGTGCAGGTACTGGTGCGGGAACCAGCCGAGGTGCAGGTACTGGTGCGGGAACCAGCCGAGGTGCAGATACTGGTGTGGGAACCAGCCGAGGTGCAGATACTGGAACCTGTGGTGGAGCTGGTGCTAGCCTTAGCCTTGGCGCTAGCTTAGGTGCAGGTGGCCTAGCTGGCGGTTGCGGCTTATCAGCCCGAAAAACCGGTGGTGGGGGCCGGGCAGGTGGTTGCGGTTTAGCACGCAGACGGACTGGTGGCGGCGGCCGAGCAGGAGGTTGCGGCTTAGCACGCCGAAAAACTGGTGGCGGTGGCCGGGCAGGAGGTTGTGGCTTGGCTGAGCGTAGTTGTGCCACCCCACTAGCACAGCTCCCAGTACTATCCCCCCCCCTCAAAAAGCGGATACCAGACGCGCTCCTTGTGGTTTGGAACCGTCTTCAAGGGTGGGTGGAGGGAGGTCAAGAGGGGGGTATACTCCTCCCCTTTAAAATGTCCAAAATGTCCATTCTCACACCCCACTTGAGATTGGGTGGAAACACAGGGAAAAAAATTCTGCGCAGTGGGCGGAGCAATAGTCACTGGGGGTGGAGATTGAGTCCTGGAGGACATTGACAAACCTGGTGAGCGGGTTTGTAAAAAAATGTCCTGATAATGTTTAATTTTAGAATTAAAGTCTTTAGGAGGTTGCTGACAGAAAGAGTTAGAAGAGTTTAAAAAAAAATCTTCGTCTCTGACGTCATCCGTGCGGGTCTCCAGCTGACTGACAGCCCAATCGGTGAAATGTTTGGTGAAATGGTCAATTGGGTTGCCAAACATCTGAGGAGGGGAAGCTTGGGCTGCATGTAGCTTGCTGTGTACCGGTGGAGGAGTCTGTGGGAGTGGCGCGTCTTGGCAGCGTATCAGGTCCTGGCGCTCCGAAGGGGAATAGCGAAGCGTCTCCGCCTCCATCACTCGCAACACCTCCCACGCACCTTCGTCCATCTCCTCCAACATGCTCGCTGCGGGAGAACCTTTTCTTGCTGGCTTGCTACTGTGACGACCTGGTCGCATGGTGATGCGGGTGTTGTTCTCCCAGGAATGCAGACGGGCTTCGGACACAGCTTGCAGGTAAGAATGATTTATTTAAGAAATAAATAATATTTGAACAAACAAAACCGTGCTCATAGCACTTAAGGTAGAAACAAAAGACTAGCGTGGTAGCTAGCAAGCCAAAATAGCCTAGTGTGAAAACTAGTCGCTAAAGAGCAGGAAACAAAAGTCGTCAACTGTTGTGTGGAACAAACTGTGATCCGAGCAGCGGATCCTAACACAGAGAGCCAGGGGCGGATTAAGAAATTTTGGCCCCCTGGGCCTGACATGGTCTTGGCCCCTCAACCCCCCGCGCGTGTGGGCGCACACACACGCACGCACTATGCAAGAAATACTGTATACTGTGAACAGACATGCACACTGTACTGTACAGAAGAGTGCACATACTGCACACACACTATTAGGTATACCACACAGACACTGACAAGCACAGGTTTCACACAGACACAGGGGGAGGGGATAAATGGCCTAAAAATAAACATTTTTGAAAATGATTACGCCCACTTCAGTGATGGTGCATTGGGTCATTTGAGAGATATTATGTATTGGAAGTTGGTAGCTATCATGAAATAAACCCCCCAACCCACCCAAAAAACTAAATCGGACATGATTTTTGCCCCCTTTTCCTCCCTTCTATCATTAAAAATAAAATAATATCTTAGGAAAACACATTGGCATAACGGCAGCTGTGCAGCAAATTGAGGCTCAAAGTCTGTATCTATTTGTGGTTAAGCTTGAGGAGAAGGAGAAAGGTAAAATGATAACATGCATCGGAGAGCACCACAAAGAAAGGTGTAGGCCAGTTCATGGTACAAGGGCTGCATGCAGGTCAAGATAGCCCATTTCCAAGAATGCTATAGTGGCTGGACAGGCACTGGACATGTCCTGAACTCAGTGTCAGACGTGGCTGCCGAATACTTGGATGAAGTGAAGCAGCTGACAGATCTCATGCTGCCCCATCTGAAGACTGTCCTGGCCAGGCAGAGGATGGATGAGGAGACCTTCCCAATGGACCCTGTCAGTGAACAGGCTAGTAACATTGATGGCACCCCTGTGCACAACATTGGGATGGAGAGACAATGTGGCAAGGTGGACTACAAACTGAAGAAGTTGGGCACACTGAACGCAGTCAATAGGTCAATAATTTTACAGAAGAGCCAGGAGCTTCAGAGGTTTCAAGGCAGCAGCACAAGCAAAAAGGGAGGTTGAACTCAACTGGAGTAAATTCATGAAGGCAAAATTCGAGAGTAGGGCAGATGAGAAACAAGAGATGGCTCAAAGAAAGGAGAGTAAGAGACTAGACATGCTGGACACACTGAAATCTTTTGATGGCCCCTTCACGATAGTGGGGAAGTTGAAAAGTTCCTTGTGGATGAAAGTCTGCACAAGAATGCAAAGCTGCAGAGAATGAAGCTTGAGGTTCAGTTTGCCAGAGAAAGCACCAAGCTTCTGCCTAAAGTCAATCCTATCTTCACAATCCAGGTGACACTTCCCAGAAATGGCAAAAGTGCAATTCTCCAAGTCATAATGGATACTTAGAATTTTATGGTGGTGGTAAGTATTCATGAAAACAGGTAGCCTAACATTAGTGAATGGGTGAATTCTGGAAATAACCTAAAAATCTTACACAGTGCACCTTTAAGCAAGGGGTTTCTTTCGTGCTTTCAATTTTGCAAAATCATCCACCACATCATTGAAGTCCAACTCTCTTGTCAGCTCACTCTCAATTGCCATTAGAGATAACGCATTTAATCTTTTCTGAGTCATTCTTGTGCGCAGCTCATTTTTTACTCTTGACAAAAGAGAGAATGAGCGTTCTCCCTCACAGTTACTGACCGGTAGAGTGAGAAAAATCTGTAGCGCAATGTATGTATTAGGAAACGTAGGCTGTAGTCCAAAATGTATTATTGTTTTGAGCAGTCCTGAAGGGGTCCTCTCCTCATCAGTGTTGTTGAGCTGTATAAAAGATTTGAACTGTATAAGCTCCTGTCCAAGACTTTCATTGAGGTCAGATGGGTATGATTCAGTGAGAATCTTGGCCTTGTGAAGGACTGAAGCATTGGACTCTGTATCCAAAGAGAAAAGGACACTGAACAAATTGTTCAGATGTTTGTAGGCCTCCAGACGGTGATTAAGGCTTGAACTCAGTTGATCAATAGAGGCAATAAATGTCTCTATTTGAAACAGTTGCCTTCCCTCAAGCACAACATCTGGGGATGCTGATTCATCAGCAAACTTTTTACGTTTCCTCGTCCGTTCAGCCCTGTAAGATGGGGTGCCACCCAACATGTTTAAGGCTTTCTGCTCAAAATGATCAAATAGATCTCTTTGGGAGAGAACAAAGGTGCGCAGAGATTCCAGCAATCTAACTGCTGTACCAAGGTCCATGTCTGCTTTTTGAAGTTGCAGACTTGTGGCCTGAAATCTGGACAGAACAGTGTCCCAAAAGCCTGCCATGAAGGCCATCTCAAGTGAATCCAGCTTCCGCACTAGACTGTCAGCTTCAGTTCGTGTGTCTCGTTTCTCTGTGTCATCAGTGGAAATAACCTGTAGTGCTGCTTTTATTTTACTGTAGTTCTGCCACAGTGCTTTGGTAGATTCTGCACGGCAACTCCAACGCGTGTTGGATAAAGCTTTAAGTGTGAGATCTATGTTGGAATTGCCAAATACCCTGTCCCATCGGTGTGTGGATGCAGTTGTGAAGTTGTAAATAGACTGAATCAAGTCAAAATACTTAGAGACTTCATTTCCACATCTGTCAATGCTGTTGACTCCCACCAAATTCAAAGAGTGAGCTGCACATGGAATATAGTGTATTAATGGGTTGCTTTTCTTTAAGTGAGCCTGCAACCCATTATACCTCCCTGACATGTTGCTGGCATTATCATAAGCCTGCCCCCTGCAATTTGACAGCTCTAACCCTAGATTTTCCAACACAGACATGACACAGTTAGCCAAACTTTCACCTGTATGGCTAGTAATGGGCTCAAAACCCACAAAGCGTTCAACAACACTGCCCTCTTTGCTAACAAAACGGAATATGAATGTCAATTGGTCCACATGAGATAAATCTGGGGTTGAATCCACAATGATAGAGTAGTATTTGCTTGCTTGCAGTTCATCTGCTATAGCCTGTTTGGTTTTTGCACCCATCAATTCAATGAATTCCTCACAAATGGTGGAGGACAGATATGAGGTATTACCTCGACCCATCTGCCCAAACTTTCTGATGTGATCCTTTAGAAAGGGATCAAATTCAGCCAGGACCTCCAGAATACCAAGGTAGTTCCCATTGAGAGGAGACCCTAACGATTCATTTTTACCCCTAAATGCAAGGCCCCTTTCTGCAAGGAATTTAATGACTGCAACAACTCTTTGTAACACCTGCCTCCAATAGCTGCTCTCTGCCTGAAACTGTTTGAACAGGTCTGCATCAACTGTGGCACCTTTGGCGCGGTTCAAGACTGCTTGCATGCAGGTTATGTGCTCAGCACTTCGCTCATGTTCACCAAATCTTTCTGAGTGTTTCCAATCACAATAGCCTGTCACAAAAGAATGCGTTTTTGGGGAAAACAGTTTGCATGCAAAGCAGTAAACATTACCAGTAGAGGGAGAGTACATCAGCCACTCTCTTTGTACTCGTTGTCCATTGGGCAAGTGTGAAGTAAAATGTTCATTGTTTAGGCATCGGGTTTTGCCTCCTAGCCCACTGTTCCTCACAGAAGCTGGATAATGGCTGTGACGGTTGTGAAATGATTTTGCACCTCTTTGAATAAGAACTTCCTTCATTGACTCAGTGAGGGTCTCAGCCCATTTAGCGGGATCACTAGGTAGAGTTGTCACTGTAGATGGTGTTGAAGAAAGATTCAGCTCATTTTCTATGCTGTCCAGAGGTGCAGTGACCTCACATTCATCCGAGCAACTGGCTACTGCTGAATTGGTTGAATCATAAGCATCAGAAGCATTTGGTTCAGTGTCTACACTTGTAGTGGTCTCAGGATCTTGGGAGCTACATGCTAGCTCAGGTGCATTGCTAACCTTAGCTGAATTTGCAGTAGCATTTATAGAATTGCTTTCAGCAGATGTCTTTGTACTGAAGAAGCTGGAGATATTTGGAACACTCTCAAGTAAAACTGATTCCTTTTTTTTCTTTTCTTGCTGAATTTTTTTTCTAGCTCCTCCACTTAAACGTTTATGATCCATATTTCCCTTCTTTCTTTGCACATTGGCTCTTTGCCTATCACAACAGATAAACCAACTATGTGTGTGTGTGTGTGTGTGTGTGTGTGTGTGTGTGTGTGTGTGTGAGTTTGTTTGTGTGTTTATGATCGGTGCTGCTTCCTTCAAGTGTGTGAGGTGATTTAGAAAACTAGCAACCCAGCATCAACACTCCAAAGCAGAGAATAACAGCTTACTAGCATAGACAATTGAGAGCAGAGAATCAACTGATTCGTCTGATAGACAGCAGGAGAGCAGAGTGGTCAGTGATGATCGAATCAAGAAAATGTCTAAATGGCAAGGGAACAGACTGATTTGTACTGAGGAGAAAGAGAGAGAGAGCCAATTACAGTGAAATATATTCCAAAAGAGCCAAGTGACTAGCTGAAGGCAGGGACAAATGCCTTGGAGTGACCAACAAGAGTGCAAAGTACCAAATGGCAAAATGTGGAAAGACCAACAGGCAGATCTGCTTTTACCTCTTATCTTCACAACCAAAAAGTTGCTAAATGATGTTTTCAGTCGCTAGCCAGGTATGGCCAAAAGACGCGAAATCTAGCGGCAAAGTCGGTCAATCACACTGACAGTGAAACAAATATTTTGAAAAGATAATAATTGTACACCTTTGTGCACTTTAGTCTTCTATCTAAATATTTTCACAAAGGACACCAAGGCAGCTTGCTAGCTATGATGGGAGCAACAATGTCTGATAGACAGCAGGAGAGCAGAGTGGTCAGTGATGATCCAATCAAGAAAATGTCTAAATGGCAAGGGAACAGACTGATTTGTACTGAGGAGAAAGAGAGAGCCAAGTACAGTTAAATATATTCCAGAGCCAAGTGACTAACTGAAGGCAAAGACAACAGCCAGATACCTTAGCAGAGACCAACAAGAATTCAAAGTACCTAATAGCAAGATGGCGAGACCAACACAATAAATTGTATTAGGATTTAATTTATTAACGTTAATCTTAACAGCCAAAAAGTTGCTGAATAATGTTTGTAGTCGCTAGCCAGGTATGCCCAAAACAAGAGTCGCTAAACCTAGCAGCAAAGTTGCTTAATTGCAACACACTCTAGGATTCAGGGGAATTAAGGATAATAAAGATATTAATTGTACAACTTTTTGTACTTTTTTTCTAGTTTTTTGAGTCGCCAGCCATGTATGGCCAAAAGTCGCTAATTGAATGCCAACGTTGCTTAATCGCCAACACACTGGGACTCACTGAAGGACTGACTGAATAAAAAAGATAATTAAGATAATTGTGTACTTTTCTCTTCTGATATTTTCTCTAAGGACCCCAAGCTATCTGCAAGCAGCAATAATGTCTGACAGACAGGAGAGCAGAGTGGTCAGTGATGAATGGCAAGGGAACAGGCTGATTTGTACTGAGGAGAAAGAGAGAGAGAGAGCCAATTACAGTGAAATATATTCCAAAAGAGCCAAGTGACTAGCTGAAGGCAGGGACAAATGCCTTGGAGTGACCAAGAAGAGTGCAAAGTACCAAATGGCAAAATGTGGGAAGACCAACAGGAAGATCTGCTTTTACCACTTATCTTCACAACCAAAAAGTCGCTAAATGATGTTTTTAGTCGCTAGCCAGGTATGGCCAAAAGACGCGAAATCTAGCGGCAAAGTCGGTCAATCACACAGTGAAACAAATAATTTTAAAAAGATAGTAATCGTACAATGTCTTGTACTTTTGTCTTCTTTCTTAATATTTCTCAAAGGACACCAAAATGTCGCTATCTGCAGGCAGCTTGCTAGCTATGATGGCAGCAACAATGTACCTTAGAGTGACTGACCAACAAGAGCTCAAAGTACCTAATGGCAAAATGTGGAGAGACAGACACAATAAATTGCATTAAGATGAAGAGAACTGTTGCTATTATTAATCTTAACATCAACCAGAAAGTCGCTAAATGTCACCAGCCAGGTATGGCCAAAAGTCGCTTAATTGGCCACACACAGTAACAGAGAAACTAACAAAAAAAAGATCATAAAGATAATAGTTGTACAACTGTGTGTACTTTTGTCTTCTTTCTAAATATTTTCCCAAAGGACACCAAAATGTTGCTATCTGCAGGCGGGAGCGTGCCTATGTTCCCCGGGTCCTATGTTCCCCGGGTCCTATGTTCCCCGGTTGTTCCTGGGTCTTTGTATGCGACCGGGGAACTTAGGACCCTTTTTCTAAAAAAGGGTCCTATGTTCCCTGCATTGTATCTGGCGAAATTGCGAAATTGTGCCCTGACCAAAACCATCCCTAAACCTAACCTGTCACAGGGCGTTGTGGAGCACTTTTTTTTGGCGAAATTGTGCCCTGACCAAAACTATCCCTAAACCTAACCTGTCACAGGGCGTTGTGGAGCACTTTTTTGGCGAAATTGTGCCCTGACCAAAACCATCCCTAAACCTAACCTGTCACAGGGCGTGCGGCAGCAGATAGAGCAACTCAAACGCGAACTTCCTTCCTTCGACAACTTAAACGCGTCTCTGTCATGCGTGTCTGCGTGCGTCTTACTTAGTCGCGCATTGGAAGCAGCGGGGAACATAGAACCCTTTTCTGGAAAAAGTGTTGTACGTTCCCCGCAGCGGGGAACATAGAACCCTTTTTTTTAAAAAGGGTCCTTAGTTCCCCGGTAGAGGGGAACATAGGACCCGGGTAACATAGGGACGGGGAACATAGGGATGACCCGCTGCAGGCAGCTTGCTAGCTATGATGGCAGCAACGATGTCTGCCAGACAGGAGAGAGTGGTCAGTGACGATCGAATCGAGAAAATGACAAAATGGGTCAAAGACCAAAAAGTTATTAACTGACAGCAGTGACAAATGTCAGACTGTAAACTTTCTCGAAAGAAAAGGACAAAATGGGAAGATGCTGATAATAACAGCAAAATGGAAAATATAAGAATTTCCAAGTAATGCTCAACTCAAGTGTGTGTGTGTGTGTGTGTGCGCGTTAAACTTCTTGTTGAATGATTTCAAATTATCTCTGAGTCTGAACTGAGGGAAAGGAAACCAAATTTTGAGCAGTCTCTCACGAGTTCAAAATACCAAATGAGGAGATTCTAAAAGAACAGACCGGTTTATGAAAGACTTGATGGGGGAGGGGCACAGCTAAGAATACTTGAGTGAGATTCTGTGATCCAAATTCGAGATAGAGCTTTTTGATAATGATAATTTGTCAGAGTAAGGTTGTGTAATCAAAATTTGAGAATGAGCTTTGTCAATCAATCAAGAATATTTGCATTAAGTTCTGTGATCAAAATTCAGAAACAACCTTTAATAATTGATAAAGAATATGTGAGTGAGGTTGTGTGATCCATCCAATTTGAGAATTAGCTTTGATAATAATGATTGAGAGCCTCTGGCCCTCTGTGGATCATGGCCGCGGGGCCAATTTTGCCTGGCCCCTTGGGGCCTCTGTGGGTCGTGGCCGCGGGGCCAAGTTGGCCTGGCCCCTTGGGGCCTCTGACCCTCTATGGATCGGGGCCAAGTTGGCCTGACCCCTCGGGGCCTCTGGCCCTCTATGGATCATGGCCGCGGGGCCAAGTTGGCCTGACCCCTTAGGACCTCAGGCCCTATGTGGGTCGCGGCCGCGGGGCCAAGTTGACCTGGCCCCTTGGGGCCTCTTACCCTCTATGGATCGTGGCCGCGGGGCCAAGTTGACCTGGCCCCTTGGGGCCTCTGGCCTTTTGTGGCTCGCGGCCGCGGGGCCAAGTTGGCCTGGCCCTTTGGGGCCTCTGGCCTTCTGTGGGTCGTGGCCGCGGGGCCAAGTTGGCCTGGCCCCTTGGGGCCTCTGACCGTCTATGGATCGTGGCCGCGGGGCCAAGTTGACCTGGCCCCCTGGGGCCTCTGACCCTCTATGGATCGTGGCCGCGGGGCCAAGTTGGCCTGGCCCCTTGGGGCCTCTGACCGTCTATGGATCATGGCCGCGGGGCCATGTTGGCCTGGCCCCTTGGGGCCTCTGGCCCTCTGTGGGTCGCGGCCGCGGGGCCAAGTTGACCTGGCCCCTTGGGGCCTCTTACCCTCTATGGATCATGGCCGCGGGGCCAAGTTGGCCTGGCCCCTTGGGGCTTAAGATTATTATTTTTGCAAAAGTAGTTTTGCTTGGGTCGCGGCCGCGGGGCCAAGTTGGCCTGGCCCCTTGGGGCCTCTGGCCCCCTGGGCCTGGGCCCGGTAGGCCCGGTCATTAATCCACCTATGCAGAGAGCAGCAAGTATAAGTGTCAGTACAATCACTATTTGTTTTGTTGACATTCCCTTTAGTGCAGCTCCATCTAATGGATGCATAACGTAACCCCAGCCTCTACTGTAGCGCCTATTCTATGCGCCTTACAATGCGGTGCGCCTTATATATGAACACAGTTTTAAAATAGGCCATTCATTGAAGGTGCGCCTTATAGTGCGGAAAATACGGTATATGTGATGTAGTAACATACACATTTATAATAACATTTAATATTTACGTATTTTGATCATTTTAAGCATATACAGCGCATTAATTTTAAAAAAGCATCATTTTTTTTCTTCATGTGAGCAGAAATCAGTGATGATTTCTGCAGTGAAATCACTTACTGTGCAAGGTCTACTGTCATTAATATGCAGACTGCTGGGATGTTCATATGTTCCCATTTAGATGAAGAATGTCTCATAATTCTCACAAAGAAACGACCAAGCATCTTTTTGAGGTTGTTCTGGCCATTTCCAAGTCCTAAATGACTGTCAAAGTGTACCAACTTGTCAGAATACCTACTCAGGCGTCTTCTGTTCAGGTGAGATGCATGATTTATGATCTACAATAAACTTACAGGGAGCAGGGAAGCGAGAAAGCAGCTGACCACTCTATGATGTAAACATAGGGACACATGACAGTGATTGCGGCACCGCTATAAATAGTTTGTCTGCATTAGCGCTTATAATAACAATATCACTAATACTTAAAATAGGGGCGCTCCCATTGACTCCGCTGTAAGTAGACTTTTATTTACGTTTATTTTTTTGACCTGCGCAGTGGCCTTGTGAAAGGTCGTGAGTTCAAACCAGTGGCGTGCGGTGAGGTTCATGTCAGGTGAGGCACTGACTTCATCACAGTCAGATTTACAAACATATGAACCCTAAAGAGTATCTTATTCACCATTTGATTGGCAGAAGTTAACGGGTTATCAATCAATCAATATGTTTAAAAGCTCATACCAGCATTCTTCCCTGCTTGGCACTCAGCATCAAGGGTTGGAATTGGGGGTTAAATCACCAAAAATTATTCCCAGGCATGGCGCCGCTGCTGCCCACTGCTCCCCTCACCTCCCAGGGGGTGAACAAGGGGATGGGTCAAATGCAGAGGACAAATTGCACCACACCTAGTGTGTGTGTGACAATCATTGGTATATTGAATTGAATTGAATTATATTTATATAGCGCTTTTCTCTAGTGACTTAACTTTAACTTTACACTTACAAACTGTAGCACACAAAAAAGCACATTTAATAAAAAAAACGTTATTATGGTCTTACCTTTACTTATAAGTGCGGGAGCAGTGGTGTTCGTGTTGGAAGAGTTGTAAATGAATGAAATATGAAATCCGCGCTTCAGTCTGCAGGTGTACCTAATGTTGTGTCCCTGTTCACGGCTCCTCCGGCGCGCCGCGCGAGCATTGTTGTTTTTGCACTTTTTGGCTTCTTGTTAAGTTACTTTTTTTGGGTGGATTTGGTCTTGCACGTGGAGGGTTTGGGTGTGGGCTTTGGTTGGTGTGGCGCTCCCGTCAGGCGGTGCATTCTGCGGCGGAGGTGCTTGGCACCAGGAGGCGGGGTTATGAGACGAGCCTCCAGTTTTATGATCGCTCAGCACAAGAAATACGTTACACACATACAGTTGTTGACAAAATACACTGCACATTATATACCTCAGCTAACTAAACTATGGAAATGTATAATATAATTCATATAGCAATACGGTCTCACTGCACAGCAGGCCAGCAGTTAGCCGAGTCATTGCGCACAATCCATGTTGAGGCACAAATCAGTGACGTGCCTCAACTGGCTGCTGATCACCGCACCGTCTCTTCTCAGTATTTGAACGGCAAATGTGAAAATAAAAATAAAAATAATCAAAAACTGGTGAAGTTAAATGGAAAATAACTTTAGTATAATCACTGGATACATATAACAATTTAATTAATTTTTTTTCTTTTTACTTTTTTTTTCTTTCCATGATGGCAGGTGAGGCCGTGCCTCCCCTGCCTCTAGTGACTGCACGCCACTGGTTCAAACCCCGGCCGAGTCATACCAAAGACTATAAAAATGGGACCCATTGCCTCCCTGCTTGGCACTCAGCATCAAGGGTTGGAATTGGGGGTTAAATCACCAAAATGATTCCTCGCACCTCCCAGGGGGTGAACATGGGGATGGGTCAAATGCAGAGGATAATTTCACCGCACCTAGTGTGTGTGACTATTGTTGGGACTTTAAAGGCCTACTTAAATGAATTTTTTTTATTTAAACGGGGATAGCAGATCCATTCTATGTGTCATACTTGATCATTTCGCGATATTGCCATATTTTTGCTGAAAGGATTTAGTAGAGAACAACGACGATAAAGGTCGCAACTTTTGGTCGCTGATAAAAAAAAGCCTTGCCTATACCGGAAGTAGCGTGACGTCACCGGAGGAAGGACTCCTCACATTTTCCCATTGTTTACAATGCAGCGAGAGAGATTCGGACCGAGAAAGCGACGATTACCCCATTAATTTGAGCGAGGATGAAAGATTAGTGGATGAGGAAAGTGAGAGTGAAGGACTACAGTGCAGTGCAGGACATATCTTTTTTCACTCTGACCGTAACTTAGGTACAAGGGTTCATTGGATTCCACACTTTCTCCCTTTTCTATTGTGGATCACGGATTTGTATTTTAAACCACCTCGGATACTATAACCTCTTGAAAATGAGAGTCGAGAACGCGAAATGGACATTCACAGTGACTTTTATCTCCACGACAATACATCGGCGAAGCTCTTTAGCTACTGAGCTAACGTGATAGCATCGGGCTCAAATGCAGATAGAAACAAAATAAATAAATCCCTGACTGGAAGGATAGACAGAAGATCAACAATACTATTAAACCATGGACATGTAACTACACGGTTAATAATTCCCAGCTTGGCGAAGCTTAACATTGCTGTTGTTAACGAGGCCATTGAAGCTAACTTAGCAACGAGACCTCACAGAGCTATGATAAAAACATTAGCGCTCCACCTACGCCAGCCAGCCCTCATCTGCTCATCAACACCCGTGCTCACCTGCGTTCCAGCGATCGACGGAAGGACAAAGGACTTCACCCGATCATCCGTGCGGTCGGCGGCTAGCGTTGGCTAGCGCGTCTGCTATCCAAGTCAAAGTCCTCCTGGTTGTGTTGCTACAGCCAGCCGCTAATACACCGATCTCACCTACAACTTTCTTCTTTGCAGTCTTCATTGTTCATTAAACAAATTGAAAAAAAATTTAACCAACACAGATGTCCAGAATACTGTGGAATTTTGAGATGAAAACAGAGCTTTTTTGTATTGGATTCAATGGGGTACCAATACTTCCGTTTCAACGATTGACGTCACGCGCATACGTCATCATACATAAACATTTTCAACCGGAAGTTTAGCGGGAAATTTAAAATTGCACTTTATAAGTTAACCCGGCCGTATTGGCATGTGTTGCAATGTTAAGATTTCATCATTGATATATAAACTATCAGACTGCGTGGTCGGTAGTAATGGGTTTCAGTAGGCCTTTAACTTTAACATTTAGAATAAATTAAAAAACAATTCATCCGTCATCATGTCTTTTAGAATGATTGTGAACGATAGGCAAATTAAATTAAAAAAGTGCATTTCCCCTTTAATTAAAACCTCTTAAGGCCCAAGCTGTTTGTTTACATGCTTTTTTTAAATTTATATTTGCTATTTGGGCTTATTGGACCCTAATTAGAATAAAAACTAAGAATCATCTTTTGATATGATGTACTTTGTCCATAAGTAACAAACGTGTACTTCATGTTTAGGGACATGCTAATTCTTACACTTTTTTTCCTCCAAATTCCATTGTATGTTATACTCTTCTGACACCACCAGATGACAGTATAAGTGTCCACATAAGCACATAAGACCCCAATTCAGTAGTGTACACAATTTTGGAAATCAGAGCTAAAAGGTGCTGTCCACACATGTGGCCACCTAAGCCTTTAGAGCAGGGGTCACCAACCTTTTTGAAACCAAGGGCTACTTCTTGGGTACTGATTAATGCGAAGGGCTACCAGTTAGATACACGCTTAAATAAATTGCCAGACGTAGCCAATTTGCTCAATTTACCTTTAACTCTGTTATTATTAATAATTAATGATATTTATCTTTGTGGAAACACTGATCATCTTAATGATTTCTCACAATAAATATATATAGAAACAGATAAATATCAATATGCAACACTTTATTTTTATATTTTCTCTAAGTGCACATTTTTCAAATTGAACATTTTCAAATGATCACTTCTAAGACAGTCTTGTGAAATCACAATATCCCATTTTAACTAGCTAGCCACTAACATTTTTTAACAAATCATGAATTACTTTGCACCATGTTTGTACAAATAACTCATGTAAAATACAAAAGTAAACTCTCAAATTTTTAAATCATGTCACACTTTGAACTGGACACCAAATCTGTTGTCTGTTTCTTTGTCAGTTAGTGGGAAGCCTGGCATTGCATGCTGTTAACTAGTGTGTTGTACTCTGGTGTGTAACTTGACACTGCAACTCTGAGTGAGTCTTGCAGATGTGCATCAGTGAGGCGTGTTCTGTGTTTGTTCTTGATGAAGTTCATGTCAGAAAAGGCTGATTCACAAAGATAAGATTTTTCCTCATTGTTTGCGGAACCTTCTTAATCTTTTGGACATATTTTCACAGCAATCTGGCCTTAAGCTTAATTATGATAAATGTAAAATTATAAGGATCGGAAATCTAAAGGGAACGTCCTTTCGAATGGAATGCAAAGTGCCTGTTTTGTGGACAGATGGACCAGTTAACATACTTAGTGTTGTTGTCCCAGAAAATCTGGAAGATCTAGGCTCAGTAAATTATGATAATCAACTAAGAAACCTGGACAAAATTATGCAATTATGGAAAGGGAAATCCCTAACCTTGTATGGTAAAATGTCTATTGCCAACTCGTTAATTATTCCTCAATTTATTTATTTGTTTTTGTCATTACCAGCTCCATCACAAAACTTTTTTAAGATTCATGAGCGGAGGGTCTTCGATTTTGTCTGGAACGGCAAACCAGAAAAGATTAAAAGAAAGGTTTTGTACAAAGAGTATGAATATGGGGGCCTGAAAATTCTCAACCTTGAAGCTATGTGTCTGTCTTTAAAAGCATCAATTGTTCCAAAGATGTATTTAAACATTGAGTGGTACACAAATGTCCTGTTGGACAAAAAACATGTACTGTATCAAAATAAATTGTATCCTTTTTTACAAGTGATCCCCTCCCAGAGAGTCTGCTGGGAAACATGGCGGGGTTCATAAAGGAAACAATCCACTCATAGTGGTGTTTTCAATTTTATGTGCCAGAAAAAAGAGACGATATTTTGCAGCAGTTAATATGGATGAACTCTAATATTGTAATAGATGGAACGCCTTTCTTTTGGAAAAATATGTTTGAAAGAGGAATCATTTTTGTCAATGATATTATCAATGAGAATGGTAAAATTATGAAGTATGATGAATTTAGAACTACGTATGGTGATGCTTGCTCAAGCTTTTCATTTTATCAACTAACTGGAGTAATTGGGAAAAGATGGAAACAAATAATTAATTATGGAACTACTAAATTATTAGTTTGTAAACCTCTAATAAGAAATTCTAGTTGGCAAAAAGGAACTAAAATAAATAGAAAAATATATAATTTTTATTTAATAAAGAAATCTTTGAAGGCTTCCTCATACAACACAAATGGAAAATGGGAGGACTTTTTTGACTGCCCGTTGCCATGGGATGCCATATTCAAACTAATCTATAAAACCACTATTTATGTGCAAAATCGTTATTTTCAAATTAAAATTATTTATAACTTCTTACCCACAGGGAAAATGTTAAAATTATGGAATATGACAGAGTCAGATGATTGCCGATTTTGTTGTCAGGAGCCTGAATCCACCCTGCATTTGTTTTGGTATTGTCATATTGTGTCTTTGTTTTGGGTGGAAGTTGAAAAAATGTGTTTAAGGATTGGTTTGTTTATGAAGCTTAATGTGGTTTCTGTTATTTTAGGAGAGTTCATTGACAATCATGATTTAGTCAATTTAATTATAGTACTCGGTAAAATGTTTATTTTTAAGGCCAAAAACAGATATTCACTTAGTATTACTTTCTTTAAAACATTTATTCAGTATTTTCTAACTTTAGAAAGTTACATGGTTGAAAACGATAATGATGCCAAAAAACATTAAAAAAAGATGAGAAGTCCTCAAAGGCTTATTTTGAAAGTATAATTATGTTTATAGATTATATGATATCTGTTGTTGTGTTCCCTAATTTGAGTGACCTGGACATAATCTGGACTGTACATAAATGCTTATTTTGAAAATGTAATTTTGTTTATAAATTATATGCAATCTGTTGTGTTCCCTAATTTTTTTCTGTGTACATGAATGAAGGTGTGTGTTGCTTGGACATTATCTGGACTGGGCCTGGTTTAAAAAACCCTTTAAACAAATCTAATTTCATTGACAACCTGGTCTGTTGAAGATAAGGCCCTTTTTAAAAAAATAAAATAAAATAAGATAAATAAATAAAAAACATTTTCTTGGATAAAAAAGAAAGTAAAACAATATAAAAATAATTACATAAAAAATAGTAATTAATGAAAATGTTAGTGGACCAGCAGCCTATACAATCATGTGTGCTTCAGGAACTGTGTCCCTTGCAGATGTGTTGTCTATGTTGTGGGAACCAGAATATTGGTAGCAGAAAGAAATAACCTCTTTTGTGTGAGTGGGTGTGGATGAGTGTGCATGGTGGAGGTTGTTTGGGTTGATGCACTGATTGAAAGTGTATCTTGTGTTTTTTCTATGTAGATTTAATTTTTAAAAAAAAAAAAAAAAAAAAAAAAATTTTTTTTTTTTTTTTTTTAGAACAGGCCCGCGGGCGACTCATCTGGTCCTTACGGGCGACCAGGCGCCCGCGGGCACCGTGTTGGTGACCCCTGCTTTAGAGTTAAGGCACGATAAATAAATGGACACAATAATTTGTTATATTGATCTGGATATAAGATGACCGTGCTTTTTTTAAGACACGAAAATGTTTCTTAAAGGGGTCATATTATATGTTTTTTTTTTCTACATGTAAAACTGACAGATATACGTTAGAACTGTACGCTACTTTGTATTAGAAATTGCAACAGCAGAGGATTTTAGCATGCTTGTGCATGCAAGAGACAGTCTGCCCCACAACAAGAGGACAGAGAAAAACAAGGAACTTTTTGACTCCAACTTTGGACTCCAACTAAAAAAGGCGGACTCCCTGCGGGTGGGGTGGGTGGTCCCCGTGGCCCCGTGCTGGGTGGTCCTGTGGCGGCCGGCTTGGGTGGGGTGGCCGTGGGCTGGCCTCGCCGCGCTCTCCGGGGGTGGGGGGTGGGGGGGGCTCGTGGGGGGCCAGGTTGCCGGTGGGGCGGGGGCGGTCTTCCCGTCCGGTTGCGGAGGTCTCCGGGCCCCTCGGGCGGGGCGTCCCGCCTTTCTGTCCGTGTGGGGTGTGGTCTCTCGCTGGCTTGGGATCTGGCTGCCCCCTGCTTTTCTCGTGCCTTGTCCTCTGCCGGGTGCGTCTGTCTGCGGCCTGCTGCTGGCCCTTGTGGGCGGCGCGGTGGGCCAGGCTCTGGGGTTCCTGTCGCTGTCCGGCTTGGCTGCGTGGGGGCGGTGGCCCCTGGTTCCCTGGGCACCACACCTACTGTTTGTGGGATGGGCTCTCGGGGATGCTGGGGCCGTACTCTGGCTCCCGCACACACTGGGAGTCAAATGTATTGTACATGCAAATTCACATATACTCACACACATACATACAGACATACATAGGTACCTACGCTCCCACATACATATACAAATAAATACAGTACATATTTACACACTCAAAGTTCGTACATCCACATGCACATTCATTATACAAACATACTGTATACACATACTGTACATATACATTCACTGTAAAAACATACATATACACATACTGTACATATACACTCACTGTACAAACACACACATACACATACTACACATACATTCAATGTACAAACACACACATACATATACTGTACATATACATTCACTGTACAAACACACATATACACATACTGTACATATACATTCACTGTTCAAACACACATACTGTATACACATACTGTACATATACATTCGCTGTACACACATATACACATACTGTACATATACATTCACTGTACAAGCACACATATACACATACTGTACATATACAAGTACATATGCACACATACACTCATGCACATAATCACGTTTCATCAAACATATATTAACGTTGTTGCCCTAGGGTAAACTGGGTATAACACATGGCACACTGACAAACCTTAACCTATTGTTACTATAACAATCTCCAAGGTTAATGTAGGTTGCTTCTCTTTCTTCCCCTCCATTTTTCTGCATTCTTTCGTATCTCAAGTTATAATTACGTATATGTATTGTTGCATTTGAACAATTGTATTGTTGATAATAAAGGTAAAGTATTGGTATTGTTTATTATCAATAGCACTATTTCTATTGGTATTCATATTGCTCCATTTTTAGTGTAATAATGCTCATTGTCATTTCTGTATTTTTATTTTATTTTCGCTAACTGCTTATTTGCTATTACTTTTACCATCATATTTGTGCATGTCGTATTTGCTTATGTTGCTCTGTTGTTGTTGTGTTTGCGGTTGTTGTTTTTGTCTCTCTGTCTAATCCCCCTCTTGTCCCCACAATTCCCCCCTCTGTCTTCCTTTTTCTCTCTTTCTATCTCCTCCTGCTCCGGCCCGGCTGCACCAAATGATAATATAAATACATTTAATAAAGTCAAAATACTAGTAAGGCAACACGAGAAGTATCCTACACTTCTCTTTTGTAAAGTAAATCTGAACAGCCGATATGGGCATCTACATCTGCTATATGATTTGCCCGAGAAGCTGGGCAGGACATTATAAAAAAAAAAAAAAAAAAAAGGCGGACTCCCGCAAATCTCTTGGGTAGACAACTACCATATATGGAGACATCTGCTGACGTAACTAAAGCAAAATACCTCACTAAAGTCTAAAATTCCAAACTGTTCATTTGGAGCAAGTTTGAAAGACGGCAAGATTGTTTTATAAATATATCCGTAATGCATCCATGGTCTGATTTCATGGGGTTCCCAAATACACAAAAACAGGTACCATGAGGTAAGAAACTTGGTTTTTGTCATGTCTGTTGATCATGTTTTTGTTTGGCCATGTGCTGTTTGTTTTTTGGACTCTTTTTAGTTCCTGGCTGCACTTCCTTGTTTGTTTGTTACCTTGACAACCATTAGTGTCACTTGTTTCACGTCTTGGACTCATGCACCTGTTGCTAATGATGTTCTCCTGTCTCTGATTAGTGTTCTGCATCCTGGGAGAACAACCCGTAGTGAGCTGCGACCCCCCCGTGACAGTTTTGCATAAAAGGTCCCCTTTCAGGCAAAACCATAGATTAAAAAATACAAATTACTCCTGTTTTAATTATGTTTTCAATATCACTGAAATAACTGGGGGCAGATATTTATTTACCTTCACTCTCTCCCTGATGAAAGCCTCTCTTAATAACCTTGGGGTGGACGGATACAACATATGGGAGAGAGAGAAAGAAAGAAAGAGAGAAAGTAGAGGAGGTTTGTTCAGGTTTGGGACAGGGCAAGATAGATTACCTCTTCCGACAAACAATTCATCAATGTCAGAGAAAGGTAAGGAAAGAGAAAGAAAGAGGGATGGGGAGAGAAACAGTGGGAGGGGGTTTAGAAGAAGTGTGCTCAGGGGAAATATGTAAATAAAAAGATGGAGGGCAATAATGGGCGATAAACTGCAGGCATACGACAATGGAAGTACGATGAGGGTTTGTTCCAATATTTTGGGTTGAACACACAGACTACAACATGCAGTCTTGCAAAAAATGAAGTAGACTCAATTACATAACTTTTATACTCCTGAACGGCAGCACACCAAAAGATGAACATTTGTCAAAAAATCCCAGCACTCTTGCTGTGTTGCCTGTACTATTATTTTGTTGACAAACACACCACATTTCTGACTTAAAATTTCTCACACAGCTTAATGCACTCGAAGATGTAAACAAAAGGACACACTGTAGTGATCACGGCGCCGCTAAGAATAGTTCGCCTGCATTAGCACTTATATTAACAATATCAATAATACTTGGTTAATATTCAAATCACAAAATGTAAATGGAGTATTGTTAGCGCTTTTTGAATGGTTATTTATTGGATTTTATAGGCGGAATTGAGGACTTCCCATTGGCTGCACTGTAAGTGGGCTTTTATTTATGTTTATTTACGAGTTAGAATGCATTAAAAAAAATACATCTGTCGTCATGTTTTTCATAATGATTGTGAGCGACAGGCAAAATTCCCCAAAAAAGTGCAGTTCCCATTTAATAATATCTGTAGTACCGGTATACTGTAAAGACTAGCCTGTCTTTCAAATCATTTGAACTACGACTGTCAAAAATAACGGGTTAACTCATGTGATTAATCACAAAAAATGACTGCTTTAATGTCGTACATGTATGCAAGCAGACTAATCACGCAATTTATTTTGACCATCCATGCTCCTTTACCTTAACTGCGGATGTTTGACTGAAAGGCGGTTTGGGTCGCTCTGGATGAAATTGTGACAAAAAAATTGCATTGGTGCCCAAATATCGGGGTCTTTTTAAATGAACTATTATGATTAATCCAAAACTTTAAAGACTTACACTACTGGAGTGTGTAATGTTTATCATCCAAAACAAGTATATTCCAAAATGTTGTCACTCGCATGCAATCACATCTGCTGCTCTTTGCGATGAGTAAAGATGGGGGAATGACTTGAACAACTTGTCAGTCATCAGAATTGGCTGGATGGTGTTAAAGGCACTGGAGAAATCAAAGAACATGATCCTCACAGTGCCCCTCCCACCATCCAGGTGAGAGTGAGCACGATGCAGCAGGTAGATAACAGCATCATGGGACTGATAGGCAAACTGTAGAGGGTCCAGGAAATGAGGCACCAGGGGTCTCAGCTGATCCAGCACAAGTCTCTCGAGGACCTTCATCACATGACACATCAGGGCAACCGGTCTGAAGTCTTCCAAGCCAGATGGGATGGGCTTCTTGGGCACCGGCACTATGCAGGATGGTTTCCATAGCGCTGGTATTTGTCGTCATCGCAACGCTTGGTGGTCAAAGCCTACACATGAAAATGAAAAGAAAGTTAATTTAAAGTCAGGCACAGCTCTGAAGCGGTGATGTGATATTTCTTTATGGAGCATGTGTTTTCAGTATTTTGTCATGTCTGAGACAGAGTTTGTTATCCCACTACAAACACTCACTGGTCATGCCACCCTATATTTGCACACGCATGTGCGCAACCCAATTTTGTGGCAAGCGCTTCACCCAGGTTAATCCCTAATATAGTTTAATTATGGCTGCCAATCATTGCATGAATGTAGCCTTTGCAGAGCCAAGCATGTCATCAGCGTTTTTCAGATGGTGCTTCAAAAGACTCTGTGAAGACCTTCACATTGACCCTGCTTCTTGCCCACAGCCATTTAAAGACAGGCAACCATCTTTGATGACGCATTCAAATCTGAAATCGGCTTCGCAGGTCTTGCATAGAAGGAAGGACTTGCATGGACTACAAGGGGTGGCCCCAGACAGCCCTCATAATTCAAGGGCTGGCAATAGTGCGGATGGTGCATGTGTGTTTTTGAGGACATTGATGCATTGTAGAAAACACTTACAGTGATTTATAGGAGGCCATTAACAGCTGCTGAGTCTGGATCCACATCAAACACGGCAGTTTGTCAGATGGCCACCATGCTGCCTTCTGAAGGTTTTGGCCTTGTTATGATGAGCGAACTGTAATTAGCTTCACACTGCTCTTTAGTTAAGTCGATGTTTGAAGGCATGTTACGATGACCAACATGACCATGAGTATTTCGGAATAAAAGCAACATTTTGTGGCGTGCAGACATCCACAATGCAAACCTGACGATTCAAGTGGGACGAGAATGCAACAGGTTATACATTCCGCTGCAGCGAGTTAGCTTTTGCATGCTAGTTAATTTCCCCATTGCACGGCAACACATACATCACTGCATATGTCTTTGTGGTGAATTATCACAGTGATGTGAGTATACGTGTGCACGAGGCCTGTTCTTTGAATACGTGCGCTATTGTATGTTCATAATGCAGTCATTATAATACGCTCCAGTTATCAAGACGAAATGTAACGTATAATGATCTCAGCGTCACTGATGGACAAATTGGGATGGATTCTGGCGATATTACGGCGATGAAAGAATTATGTTTTGGTAACACTTAACGTCTTAAAAATAATACCAAGATTCTTTACCGAGTCGCTTTGTACGATTGTTTTGTTATCAAAATTCAAAGTGGTATCCTTAAACATGTGCCTGAGTCTAGCAGCACCGATAATCAACAATTTCACTTTCATAGCGTTTAAAATGCAGGAAGTTGCCAGACAGCCATTGTTTAATATCAATAAGACATGCCTTGAGATGACTATACATTCTGGCGTGTTGGTCAGCTTCAGGGGCATGTAAAGTTGAGTGTCATCAGGATAAAAGTGGAAACTAACACCGTATTTGGGAAAGATGTCCCCTAGCGGCAGCATATCTTGCTTTGAGGTGATTAGATTTACATAATTTCTAATGGGGAAAATGATTCGGTATTCATATGATTCAGGTTTCTTGCCATTTTTCAACCGATTACAAAACTGTACATACAGTATCTTTATGACTTGAGAAATTTTAGTACATAATTGTTATTAGGGCTGTGAATCTTTGGGTGTCCCATGATTCGATTCAATATCGATTCTTGGGGTCACGATTCGATTCAAAATCGATTTTTCTTTAATTCAACACGATTCTCGATTCAAAAACGATTTTTTCCCGATTCAAAAGGATTCTCTATTCATTCAATACATAGGATTTCAGCAGGATCTACCCCAGTCTGCTGACATGCAAGCGGAGTAGTAGATTTTTGTAAAAAGCTTTTATAATTGTAAAGGACAATGTTTTATCAACTGATTGCAATAATGTAAATTTGTTTGAACTATTAAATGAACCAAAAATATGACTTATTTTATCTTTGTGAAAATATTGGACACAGTGTGTTGTCAAGCTTATGAGATGTGATGCAAGTGTAAGCCACTGTGATACTATTGTTCTTTCTTTTTTTTAATATATAAATGTCTAATGATAATGTCAATCAGGGATTTTTAATCACTGCTATGTTGAAATTGTAACTAATATTGATACTGTTGTTGATAATATTCATTTTTGTTTCACTACTTTTGGTTTGTTCTGTGTCGTGTTTGTGTCTCCTCTCAATTGCTCTGTTTATTGCTGTTCTGAGTGTTGCTGGGTCGGGTTTTGTTTTGGAATTGGATTGCATTGTTATAGTATTGCTGTGTATTGTTTTGTTGGATTGATTAATTAAAATAAATAAATAAATAAATTTAAAAAAAATTTAAAAATAATAATAAATACATAAAAATCGATTTTAAAAAAAATGAGAATTGATTCTGATTCGCACAACGTGAGAATCGCAATTCGAATTCGAATCGATTTTTTCCCACACCCCTAATTGTTATACAGGGCCATGATAATTAGGCTATATTTTTCCTGTTGATGTATTGGATTGCCAATCTTGTCTAGTCAATATTGTATGAGGAGCCTTCATTTCTGGACCTTAATTTTCTATAATACACGAAAATAAAAACAATAATTGTATCTTTATAAAGACAATCAGTTTGCTTGGTATTACCGCAATGCAAACAACAATAACAAGTATTATAATTTGTGTACCGCTCTGACAGTGTCAATCAAAACTAACGATTATTACCTTTGGAAAGGTAGAATTTTGTTGTGGCGCTCATTCAATTGAGCAGATGTTTATGATAAAGCATGTCTATTTAAAATGTATTACCACAATATTTACATAGCCAGCTATGGAAGTATAGTGTAGTATCCAAATGCTGGTCCCATCTGCTTGGACGCTGATCACTGCAGCTTGTGGCAAAATTAAAGCCCAGACTGTTTGCCAAACGGATTTGGTATGGTTTTGTGTATTTTTCCTCATATATTACACTTTGTTAAAAATCATTGTCTTCCAGTTTTAGCCCTTCATATGGTAAGGACCCACATTTAGTTACGTAAACTCATTAAAGGCAGTGAGACCATGTGATTTCTCTCAGAAAATCAGTACACAGTGATGGTAATGATGGTAATTAAAAACAATGAATAGTAAGATAATGAAATTACATCTTATTAAGAAATACTTGAAAATAATTATAGAAACGTTACATGTTGGAAATTATTATATTATTATTTGTATTATAATTATAATGACTAACAGTAATAACCTTGTCTTGTTGCTAGAATTTGCTGTGCTTGAACGAGTGATGGGGATAATAATTGATTGTTATGAATTTGGTTGCTTGGTAATGTGTCTGGAAAGAAATCAAGAAAAAATAGAGTGCACTACTTGGCTGCAACCAGTAGTAGCGCTGTTGGTTCAGTGTCAACTTGTTTATGGTCCAGAAGAACCTGATGTCACTGTATAGCTACTCTATAGAATAGAGCAAATATACAATTGTACCGTCAAAATCATTTAGTGGTTAAAACACTACATTTGGTTCCTTGCATGGTTTAAGGCAACACAATGAGACAGACAAAAGGTGAGAACGTGCTTTGTGTGTGTACGTACGTACGTACGTATGTAGGTATGTATGTATGTGTGTGTGCATCCATGTGTTTCATGTGCATCTGAAGCCATTTATACTTGTGTCATTGACCTTGATTCTGCACGTACTGTAGACCAGTGTTTTTCAACCACTGTGCCGCGGCACACTAGTGTGCCGTGAGATATTGTCTGGTGTGCCGTGGGAAATTATGCAACTTCACCTAATTTATCCCAAAAATATTTTTGGCAAATCAATAATTAGAATCTGCCAATAATGTGCCGTTGCTTAGTGTCTGTGCTGCGTAAAACTCGGCAGGGTAACCACGTAATACTCCATTTCAGTAGGTGGCAGCATTGCTTTGTAAAAATCGGAATGTGTCGGGTGAGACGAGAATGGTTTGTTGTGATCCTGATATGCAGACCATAGTGGGAGGCAGGGTGCAGGTAAAAAAGGGTATGTAATGCTTAAACCCAAAATGAACGAAAGGAAAAGGCTATTCAAAACAAAAGTCAAACTGAACTGGCTACAAAGTAAACAGAGACAAAATGCTGGACAGCAAAAACTTACGGCGTCTACAAAGTACATCCGTACGTGACATGACAATCAACAATGTCCACACAAAGAAGGTTAGCAACAACGTAAATAGCCTTGCTTGCTAACACAAAGCAGGTGCGCGGAATAGCGCTCGAAGGAAGACATGAAGCCACTACAGGAAAACACTGGCAAAACAGGAAGGGCCACCAAAATAAGCAAGACAAGAACTAAAGCACTACACTCAGGAAGACACCAAAACACTCAAAATAAGACACGACGACTTGGTGGAGTTACATTTTTTCAAGTTTTCTGCTGGTGGTGTGCTTCCAGATTTTTTTCATGACAAAAATGTGTCTTGCCTCAAAAAAGGTTGAAAAACACTGCTGTAGACCATACACTCAATCCTTCACTCAGACACACATTAACACGCTGTCATTCTCTTTCACAATATTATACAAAATACATTTTTTATACAGTATGATCATGAACTATCATGCTTGCAATTTATAGCTTTTTCAAACAGTCTTTTAACTCTGTTTCCATTTCCACTCCCGGGCCGTTTCTTGATCATGACTCTATGCTCCTCCCCTTTGTCATGCATTTGTGTGAAGAGACTGTGTCTCTTCTGCTTGAATTCACTGATCCCAGACCTGCTGGGGAATGTGGCTTCATGTGTGTATTTTTTACAGTATGTAAGAGTAAGTAGTTTAGTTTAGTTTATTCTTCTTCGGTCAATGGTCAATAAAATAAACAAATAGTTGTACATTCATAGATTGAAAAAGAAAATGTTGCAGACCGAAAGGGTTTAGGCTGAAGTTGAACACTTATTGCGCCTTACCCTATAAACAATGTCAAGTACAAGATGAACTTCGGAAAATTATGAAATGTCCTTTGTACAACATATTATAAATACACATTATACACAACATAAACACAGTTAAATTATATACACAGTAAAGGCATGTGAAATATCCTTGTACACGTGTTAAACCTTTGCACCAATTATATACTATATACAAACAATTATACTTCCGTTATTATTTATATCTCACATTTAGTTTTTAATTAACATTGATCATAGTATTAACTACTGTGTTGATTCAAGAGTGATATATTTTTTTCAAGACATTGGTCTTAAAGTGTTTTTTAAATGTGTGAATGGAACTGGAACATTTTAAGGAATCATCCAAGCTGTTCCACAGTTGAACCCCCCTGACAGAAACACATCTACTTTTTAAGCTCGTTCTTATGTTTGCTTTCTGAAAGACAGCTGAACTTCTGAGATCATAGGGATTCTCTCTGGGTTTGAACCTCTCCTGTTGACACCGAGGCAGCATGTGGTTATGAGCTTTGTACGTCACAATAGCAGTGTTGAGGTCAACAAGATCGTGCAGTTTCAATGTTTTTAATTTAATAAACAGAGCATTGGTATGGTCATGATAATCTGCATAATTTACAATTCTAATCGCTTTCTTTTGAAGTCAGAATATAGAGTTGATGTTTGATTTGTAATTGTTACCCCACATTTCAACACAATAATTAAGATATGGGAGCACGAAAGAATTATATAACATGTTGAGAGCCTTTTGATTTACAGAGTTTTTCATTTTATGTAACATAGCAATAATTTTTGCCATCTTTGTCTTAAGTATATTTATGTACAGTTTCCAATTTAATTGATCATCTATATAGATTCCCAAAAATGTTGTTGAATACACCCTTTCTATCTCCATATCATCAATTCTTATATGACACTGTATGTTATTTTTCTTATTTCCAAAAATTATATATTTAGTTTTATTTAGGTTGATTGATAATTTATTGGCATCAAACCATCGCTTTAGTATGTGGAGTTCACTCTCTACAGTCTCTAAGAGTTGGTCAAGGTCTTGCCCAGAACAGTACAGACTTGTATCATCAGTAAAGAGAATACAGTTGAGTTTTTAAAATATTTTACAGATATCATTGATATACAATAAAAACAATTTTGATCTCAGTACAGAACCTTGGAGCACTCCATGTGTTATCATCTTTTTATCTGAATCTACATTGTTCATATGCACATACTGTTCTCTGCCACCAAGATAACTTTTCAACCAATCATGAGCAAGACCTCTGACACCATACCTCTGCATTTTGTTTAAAAGTAATGTGTGATCGATGGTGTCAAAGGCCTTGCTCAGGTCAATATAAACGCCAACAGCAAACTCCCTCTTATCAATTGCAGTGGTTACATCCTCAACTAATTCCATCACTGCCATGTAAGTGGACCTGTTTGATCGAAAACCGTATTGGTGTTCACTTAGCAAGTGATGCTTATCAGTAAAACTGTCTAATCTTGACACAAATAATTTTTCAAGGACTTTTGAAAATTGTGAGAGTAGAGAAATAGGCCTATAGTTGGTGAACTGATGCTCATCTCCACTTTTGAAGATGGGAATAACTTTTGCCGTTTTAATTTTCTTTGGGAAGACACCATTTATAAAAGAAATATTGCATATATAAGTGAAGGGAACAGCTATAAAATCAACAATTTCTTTGATCAGAGAAAAGTCCAAGTCACAGCAGTCTGTTGACTTCTTGTTTTTCTGAGAATTTACAATTTTTGTGATTTCACTTTCATGAACGGGGGAAATAAAAAACGATTCTAAGTTTCTTTGAATGGTTTGTTAATTGAATTTGACACTGTTTTCGGGTTGTACAATGTAATTTGCTAAATTAGGTCCAACATTCACAAAGAAGGTGTTAAAAGCATCCGTTATTTCCTTAGGGTCATTTATAGTTTGATTATTTTCTATGAAATAGCTTGGATGTTCCTTATTTGTCATGTTTTTTTTTAATGATACAATTTAAAACTTGGGCAGCACGGTGGCAGAGGGGTTAGTGCGTCTGCCTCACAATACGAAGGTCCTGAGTAGTCCTGAGTTCAATCCCGGGCTCGGGATCTTTATGTGTGGAGTTTGCATGTTCTCCCCGTGACTGCGTGGGTTCCCTCCGGGCACTCCGGCTTCCTCCCACCTCCAAAGACATGCACCTGGGGATAGGTTGATTGGCAACACTAAATTGGCCCTAGTGTGTGAATGTGAGTGTGAATGTTGTCTGTCTATCGGTGTTGGCCCTGTGATGAGGTGGCGACTTGTCCAGTGTGTACCCCGCCTTCCGGCCGATTGGAGCTGAGATAGGCTCCAGCGCCCCCGCGACCCCGAAGGGAATAAGTGGTAGAAAATGGATGGATGGAATTTAAAACTTTCCACGTACCCTGGATGCTATTTTTATGTTGTTCTAATAGGTTACAGTAATATGTTCTTTTGCTGTGCTTTATTATTTGTGTTAACTTATTTTTCTACGTTTTATATTTGTGTTCAGTTTCTTTGGTTCTGTGCTTTAAATGTCTTCTGTAAAGATAATTTTTCTTTTTGCTGGACTTCAATATTCCCCTTGTGATCCACGGTTTGTCCTTAACAGTGCTGTCCTTAATGTCATGTTTTTTAATTGGACAGTGCTTATCATACAGTTTTATGAAAATGTAAAGAAAAGTTTCATATGCCTCAACCGGGTCTGTGGAGGTATAAACCTCCCCCCAGTCTTGAGCACATAACTCAGACTTGAATGCTGCCATAGTTTCTGGTGTTTGGTGTCTAACAAATCTATTTTGAACTGCTTTTTTGGTTTTTCTCTTATCAAAGAAATTGTGGAAAATGCTGAATACAGGTAGATGATCACTGTGGAGCGGTATAGCTCGGTTTATAGAGTGGCCGTGCCAGCAACTTGAGGGTTCCAGGTTCGATCCCCGCTTCACTGCCGCTGTGTCCTTGTGCAAGACACTTTACCCACCTGCTCCCAGTGCCACCCACACTGGTTTAAATGTAACTTAGATATTGGGTTTTCACTATGTAAAGCCCTTTGAGTCACTAGAGAAAAGCGCTATATAAATATAATTCACTTCACTTATGTAATTGAGTAGTAGTCCTGCTGTTATTTGATTCTCCGGTTGATTGGTGAAAATGTTATCTATCAGTGTGGCAAAGTCTACTGTTATTCTGGTTGGTTTTGTGATAAGGGGAAATAAATTATTGCTGTACAATCCTGTTATAAAATCGGTTGTTTTGGTACTGTCCATGGGGTTCAGAAGATTAATATTAAAATCACCGCACACAATATGGATCTTGTTTGATTTACTAAACATATAATCCAATTTTTGATTGAATGTGTCTAGACATGATCCAGGCGTTCTATAAACACAACTGACATTTATTTTTTTGGATTTTTCTACTTCAATTTCTACAGTTATACATTCAAAGACTCCAGCTATAGCAGTTGATTTGCTGTCAATCTTCCAACAGTTTAAATCTCGATTTACAAAAAGTGCTACTCCTCCTCACCTTTTTCCAACTCTGTTTGTAGTGAATATTTCATAACCTTCCAATCTCATTTCACAACACTTGTTCTCATCGAGCCAAGTCTCTGAGACTGCAACAATACTAAATTTGTTGAACTGGCTCAGATATTCTCTAATATTGTCATAGTTTTTATACAAGCTTCGGCTATTAAAATGTATTACAGTAAATGATTTGTCCACATTCACACATTTAAATTGTTCATCTGTGTAGTACTCACAGTTTCTGGTAATATTATTGTAGAGATTACAATCCGGATCTATGTCACTACCAAACTCATTTGAATTGCAGTTGTAATTGATATTGTCATAGAAGTCTAGTTGGATGTGATTATAATTATTATACAGTTCACAGTTCACTACTATGATTATTATCAGTACTTCTACATTCTTACTTCCTTATCACCAACATTGGTAAAGATATTTTTTAATTCACTCTCCATTATATTTTAGTTTTTTCTTTTTCTTTGTACAGATAACACATTTGTATCCACCTCCACTGAAACACTTGCACTGAAACACGCATGCACGCACGCACGCACACACACACACACACACACACATACACACACACACACCCACGCACACAACTGACAATACTTTTACTCTATTATGAGCGTCCCAAAGCAGTCCAAGAGAAAACAAGTTTGTATTTGGTATTAGGTTAGTGTTTATACGTGGTGTTGAGTATACGTCTTTATGATCCAAAGTAAGAAAAAGTAAAAAACAACAAAAAAATGTAGATGAGGGAAGGTAGATGCGTAATGGAGGGTAGACTGAGAGGTTTGCATTTGTTGGCCGCTCTTCTGGAACGGATTACACACACACACAAATGCATGCTGTTCACTTTATACATTAGAATTTTCACATTACAGTTATTCTTTGAGGTAAAAAGAAGAAGAATGAAAGAGAGTTAATGGAGGTGGGCTGCACTATTGTAATCTAAATGTCACGACTGGGTTCTTGGGTCTTGTTTCTCCAGAAGGCAACGGAAAGTTGGCGCGAGCCAGACGTGAGTTTGAATACATGATAATAATCACAGACATGACACTAAACATTGCATCTTATGACATACCGTGTGTAGCTAGACTCACAACTGCAATGATCCAGTTTTGACACGGTAGGGATGCAAGAGTATATACAGAGAACATTAGTGATGGGATCGGCAGTTCTTTTGACTGTACTGAATCACTAGAATCAGTTCCTTAAAATGATTCGTTCAAAAAATGTGTTCACCGAATCCCCCCCTCAAAATAAAAAAAATAGGAGGGGGAGGGGGGGCGTAGTACAGTACAGTGCAGACATTTGCGGAAGAAGCAGCAAATAGGCGCCCACACAACACTACCGCCCCTCCCTGAATCACGTTCGCGAACGACACAACACTAACCCCTTAGTACAGTACGTAGTACAGTACAGTGCAGACATTCGCGGGAGAAGCAGCAAATAGGGTGAACGCGAGTCCCCACGCACTGCGTAGGGACACGCGTTAATCTAACAACAACAACAGTTGCAGTAGAAGGGATAATAATAATAATAATAATAATAATAATAATAATAATAATAATAATAATATGAATCAGAATTGATCCCCAAGGAGAAATTTATTTTTGTTACAATAACTGTGTAAATAATAGCCTATGTATGTGTACATACATTAGTTATTATTTTTATTTTAAATCTTCTCAAAACAGCCTGCCCTACACTTTACCCCCCGCCAGTAGACTGCTAGTAGACTAGTAGTCTACTCTCATAACTTTATGTGTTGAGATAATGGGGACGTGTGTTTGTTTTCATGTGGCTTGTTTTCATGGGATCGGCAGTTCTTTTGACTGTACTGAATCACTAGAATCAGTGACTGACACAGCACCACACTGTGGCCGCAGTTCAGTACGTGAACCGAATCACTTCTGCAGTTCTTTTGACTGTACTGAATCACTAGAATCAGTGACTGACACAGCGCCACACTGTGGCCGCAGTTCAGTACGTGAACCGAATCACTTCTGCAGCAGCAGTACAGTTTAATTGCAAATCAGCATTATTATAATGATGATGATAGCTACTAAACAACATCAACAACAACAGTTGCAGTAGAATGGATAATAATAATAATAATAATAATAATAATAATGAATCAGAATTGATCCCCAAGGAGAAATGTATTTTTGTTACATTAACTGTGTAAATAATAGCCTATGTATGTGTACATACATTAGTTATTATTTTTTATTTTAAATCTTCTCAAAACAGCCTGCCCTACACTTTACCCCCCGCCCCCGCAGAGCAGAGAGCGAGAGCGTTGTCGTTCACTGACTGATTCATGTCGTTAATCCGCGGTGAACGAATCGTTCCCTCAGTCCCTCCCCCCGCCCTCTCACTGGCTGCGTCGTTCGCCGACGTCGAGGGTTCAGTGAGTCACAGAATGCGCCAGTTCCACTCATACCGGCATGGTCGCGGCGGAGCTCAACTGAACTGAGAAAGGAACAAATCAGTTCATGAAGTGATTCGGTTCAGTACGTTCACTCAAAAGATTCGTTCTTTCGAACGAATCGTTCGCGAACGACACAACACTAGTGAACATAAGGCAAATCAATGGAGGGCATATGGCTGGCAAAATTGTTCTCTTTGTGCATCTGACGTATTATATTTATATTTTTTTGTTGTGCAGTTGGCTAACTACCTTTGATTGTGTCCCAAACACCAGTATAACATTTAACATGTTAACGGCTATAATTACAAAATAACATTTTGAAACACTACAATAACCGCTATCAAACCGTATGTCCGTTCATCCCTACTCTGCTGTGTACTTTTCTGCTTCTCTTGACAGGTTCTTGTGTTGTTAAAACGGGTCCTGCTTTTGAAATCAGATGTTATGACCCGGCCCTCCAGGTTATGTCTTGTTTAAGTTCCTGTTATAGTTATCCTAAGTTTAGGTTTATTTCTGTTTCTGCGCTCCTTTATAAACAATATAGAGATTCATCCCTGGTCACAATATTAGGTACACCTGCTCACTTACCTATTGATTAAGAAGCTGCATAAAAAAGCTCTTTTTAGAAGCATTTGTGTCACTGCATGTTGCATGTCGGTGTTAGTATGCACTTGCTAAGATTAAATGAAAATAATACCTTATCCTACCTTTTTTGTGTTTCCTCGCAGCCTGAGTCAGAGGGAGAGTAGCTCCTCCCCCTCTGGCTGAGAGCTTGACTTAATGTCTAAATGAGTACATCCACCTTGCTCTGACGTCACAACGTAGCCAGACTGCAAAACAACGCAAACATAGCCAAGCTTACACCAAAATGCATGAACCTCATGATGTGACGCTTTGGCTTTGTTTTACACGAGTATCCAACATTGTAACATTTATTTTTTTAAGTCAAACAAGACGAAATTCATCATAAGTCAGCTTTAAAAAAAATTCAGACACGCAGAGCTAATCCTCTGATGCTGGCCAGATTTCCGCAGCCTCCGAAGCAGAACCTCCAGGTTCTGTAACAGCTTCTTCCCTCAGGCCGTAAGACTCTTGAACGCATCATAATTATGCCCTCAACTCCCCCCAAAATGGATTAACTCGGTGGAATAAAAAAGACAATATAACATACATCCATAAACATGGATGCATATGAAAAAGTGCAATATATTTATCTGTACAGTAATCTATTTATTTATTTATTTATATATGCACCTTATTGCTTTTTTATTCTGCCCTACCATGAGCTGATGTAACGAAATTTCGTTCTTATCTGTACTGTAAAGTTCAAATTTGAATGACTATAAAAAGGAAGTCTAAAGTCTAATTTGCTGAAGCGTTGTGCCTGACATCATCCATGAGGGTGGTTTTTCTTTTTTGGATAAGTGTTGCAAAAATGGCCAAAAAAAAGCCAAAGAAAAAGCAAAACGGAAGTCTTGTCATACATCCCACCGGATGTATGACAAGACTAACGTTTCCATGGTTTGAGCTCTCAAGATTTGAGTTACTTAAGTTAAGTTAAAGTACCAATGATTGTCACACACACACCAGGTGTGGTGAAATTTGTTCTCTGCATTTGACCCACCCCCTTGATCACCCCCTGAGAGGTGAGGGGAGCAGTGGGCAGCAGCGGTGCCGCGTCCGGGAACCATTTTTGGGGATTTAACCCCCAATTCCAACCCTTGATGCTGAGTGCCAAGCAGGGAGGTAATGGGTCCCATTTTTATAGTCTTTGGTATGGAACTCACAACCTACCGATCTCAGGGCGGACACTCTAACCACTAGGCCACTGAGTAGGTACTTCAGGGGCATCCATGGACTAGAGGCATATTTGTCAGATAAATGATGGTCAAACGTAATTGTACAACTTCCGGGGCCAATTGACTTGAGAAGTTCTAGCCTATTTTGAAGTTGTAGAAGGCGATACAGCAGGAGTGGTTTATTGTACACCTGCTCAAGGCCATATTATTATGGTATATAGTGTGTGTAATGTAGTGTCTTGTAATGATTGACAGCCCATGCACTCCATATGTACCTTCTGCCTGCACACTGGCAGAAAGAATATTGGGTGTGCAACGTCGCAGACTGAACATTTCCTATTAGTCATTTTGTGCCAACACATACACACACACACACACACACACACACACACACACACACACACACACACACACACACACACACACACACACACACACACACACACACACACACACATGTGCGCACATTGGCACATTGTCAGCGAACCCTGAATCGCTAAGGTCAGTGCTCCGTTAGCCCGGCCGGCGTCAGCGTCTCAGAACAATCTTTCTGTCACTCGCTCACGTCCTGCACGCACCGTGTTTGTCCGCCCTTGTCGGAGGAAATGAATCACGCACACATATCAGCTATCTGGCGCTGAGACTGATGGAGCCTCTCTTGGAATACTGATGAAGTCGGACGAGAATGAGATGGCAGCAAGACATTCGAGGAACGGAGGAACTAGGCAGGGCATTCACATGGTTATCTGGTTGTGTTAATATTGCTAATAAGGCATACATTTGTAGTTTAAATACAATTTGGCATCATTCTTGGAAAATAAAATTGCTTCAAATGAGATATTCTCCTTTTAAATTACTTGGCCCTGGACTGAGCTTGTGTGCCAACTAAGGTTGTATGGTATACCGGTACTGGTATAGTATCGCGGTACTAATGAATCAAAAACGGTACTATACTCTGTTTTAATGGACCGGTTCCCGGGCATGACGGTGCGTCGTCACGTTATGACATTGCTGGTTTCACGAGCAGAGGAGCATGTTCGACAGCACACAATCACGGAGTACTTACAAGCAGACACAGTGTGTAGACAGAAAAGGGAGAACGGACGCATTTTGGCCTAAAAACTAAAGATAAAGGTGAAGTTATAACACTGAAACGCCCTCAGGAAGAGCTGCTTTAAGACATGGCTAGCCGGCAAGCGGCGAACGTACATTCACAGTCGGCAGTGTTTTAGCTACTTCTAAATCACTAATCCTCGCCTCCATGGCGACAAGCAGCGTTTCTTACAAGTATCATCGCTGCAGGACGAGGAATAGCTAAACATGCTTCACTACACACCGTAGGAGGATACAATAGCTAACCGCTAACAGCAAGCTAGCACCCTGAATGTAAACAAATGCCATGGGTGGATCTACACCTGACATCAACTGTAATGATACTAAGTACAATAGCATATCTAGTCAATACTACTATAATTGCATCAATATTTTTTTTTGTCACAAAATCTTTTTTCCTTTTTTTTAAATTCATATTATGTTTATAAACACAGGAAATACGTCCCTGGACACATGAGGATCGATACCTAAATTTGTGGTATCACCCAAAACTAATGTAAAGTATCAAACAACAGAAGAATAAAGGGCTTATTACATTTTAACATAAGTGTAGATCGAACATGTTAAAATAGAAAGTAACCAGATAAGTAAATGAACAAGTGGATTAATAATACATTTTTACAGCTTGTCCCTCATAATTGAGACGAAATAATAGAATGAGAAATGACACAATGTTACTGTATACTGTACATCAACAGACTAATTAGGAGCCTTTGTTTGTTTACTTACTACTAAAAGACAAGTTGTCTAGTATGTTCACTATTTTATTTAAGGACAAAATTGTTCTTCGATTGCAATTGTAAACATATGTTTAATGTACCATAAGATTTTTTGTTAAAATAAAGCCAATTATGCAATTTTTTTGTCATCCCCCTTATTTAGAAAAGATCCAAACAAATATATAAATACATTTTGGTACCGGTACAGGCACAAAAATATTGATATCGGGACAACACTAGTGCCAACATAACAGAATATCGGGTTAATGATGTATTTGGACGTGTCTATGAAGGTTTTCATTCATTCAGGTCATTGTCATCTCAGGGGATTCAATCGATCGCAACTTGACTGTTTGGTTTGTCTTGGAAGATGTTTCGCCGCTCATCCGAGTAGGCTTCATCAGTTCGTGCTCATAGACTTAGATCGGTCAGATCGAGTCCAGCGGGTGGTGCCTTTGCCAGTTAGGATTGCTCATTTGCATCAAAACAGTTGTTTTTCTCACTACGATAGGGCGAAACCATCCTTGCCCAGGCACACCCTCCTGGTTTTGGAGTATAAAAACCTGGGGTTTTGGCACCAGCCACTTGACTAAATCTGACCAATCTAAGAGTATGAGCAGAACTGATGACGCCTACTCGGATGAGCTGCGAAACGTCTTCTAAGACAAACCAAACAGTCCAGTTGCGATTGATTGAATGCCCTGAGATATATTTGGACAATAGCAAAATGCGCACAAAACCTAAAAAGTTACTCCTGTTTGGAAAGATAGGCTCAAAGCGACTAAATAGGATTAGAGTAAAAGGGGAGATATACAAAAACATAAGAGAGGGTATTAAGAGAGAATGTAGTATACTTATTTGTGCTAAAACGCCTCTTATTCCCAACCCCCCCCTCAAAACCACAGCTCTCATTTTCTTCTTTTCAATGAGGGAGCTTGGCTGCTTCCCAAATCTCTGCTAATTTGGCACAATAAAGCCCTCATCTCAAGGACTGAACACCGTGTCCACTTTATTGCTTCAGTCTTCAGTTGTATGTGTGTGTTTGTTTGTGTGTGTGTGTGTGTGTGTGTGTGTGTGTGTGTGTGTAACAGGCATATAGAAGCAAGGGATAGAAGTCAAAAGCGATTAAATGTTCCCTTTTCCACAAATGTTTGGCAAGCATCAGACTGACTAGAAATTCCTCACAATCAGGAAAAACTGGAATAACATTTGGCATTTTTGGCATATTGTTTACAGTAATTAAACCACAAAAGCAATTTACGGTGGTTTGTGCATTATCACTAAAGGCAGATGGAATGACAATGAGAAAAGATAAATACACAGGAGTGTGCAAAAATCTCCAGCCACTATGTGTTGCTTTAGCAATTCTATGTCCATACAGTTGTGATAAAACAATTTATTAGGGTTTAAAATTAGTCAAAACATGCCCCTACACTGTGTTGCCTATGAAATAATTTCATGACGTATGCACCCAGGGCCCTAGGTTTTGTGTGTACACCGTTTTCATCTTTAATATTACTAATTTGTTATTATTATTAAACTGCAGAAAGGCCCAAGTTCCATTCTAAACCTAACGTCACCGCCTCCTATACACACTTGAATCTGTCAACCGTTATGGCATCTCCACATGGTTTGGAAATCTGTCTGTCAAACTCAAAACCCAACTTCAAAACCTTATCAAGAGGGCTGGTAAAATAATTGGCATGCAGCCCCGTTGTTCCCTTCAAGAAATATTCAACAAGACTGTGAGGAAGCAGGGTCTTAAAATCACCCGTGACCCACACCACATACTTCATAGTGAAATTGTGTTAATGCCAAATGGTAAACGGTACAGAACAGCAACATACAAACTCAACAGGAATATATTTCCTTTTGTGCCACTGGCAATCAAAGCACTTAACAACAGAAGACTACTGTAATAACCGGATGCAATAATAAGGAGTGCAATATTGGGATAGTGCAATACGGGGGGAGTGCAATGTGTGATCTCATAACTAACTGATATACCTGCGCACTGTTCACTGTCGTCACTGTATTGTTGGATGAACTGCATGTATGTATGTATGTACACTACCGTTCAAAAGTTTGGGGTCACCCAAACAATTTTGTGGAATAGCCTTAATTTCTAAGAACAAGAATAGACTGTTGAGTTTCAGATGAAAGTTCTCTTTTTCTGGCCATTTTGAGCGTTTAATTGACCTCACAAATGTGATGCTCCAGAAACTCAATCTGCTCAAAGGAAGGTCAGTTTTGTAGCTTCTGTAACGAGCTAAACTGTTTTCAGATGTGTGAACATGATTGCACAAGGGTTTTCTACTCATCAATTAGCCTTCCGAGCCAATGAGCAAACACATTGTACCATTAGAACACTGGAGTGATAGTTGCTGGAAATGGGCCTCTATACACCTATGTAGATATTGCACCAAAAACCAGACATTTGCAGCTAGAATAGTCATTTACCACATTAGCAATGTATAGAGTGTATTTCTTTAAAGTTAAGACTAGTTTAAAGTTATCTTCACGGGACGGCGTGGCGAAGTTGGTAGAGTAGCCGTGCCAGCAATCGGAGGGTTGCTGGTTACTGGGGTTCAATCCCCACCTTCTACCATCCTAGTCACTTCCGTTGTGTCCTTGGGCAAGACACTTCACCCTTGCTCCTGATGGCTGCTGGTTAGCGCCTTGCATGGCAGCTCCCGCCATCAGTCTGTGAATGTGTGTGTGAATGGGTGAATGTGGAAATACTGTCAAAGCGCTTTGAGTACATTGAAGGTAGAAAAGCGCTATACAAGCATAACCCATTTATCATTTATCATTTATTCATTGAAAAGTACAGTGCTTTTCCTTCAAAAATAAGGACATTTCAATGTGACCCCAAACTTTTGAACGGTAGTGTATGTAAAACGTTGTGTCTTGATGTCCAAGACAAATGTATCCTCGGCGACAATAAAGCTAATTGTTATTATTATTATTAATATGTTAACAAGCGCTAAAAACTAATTATTGACTTAGTTTGGTTGGTTGAAACTAGCTTTTTAAAACACATGCAGCTTTAAATGTCTTCAAGATTTTGTAGGGGGACAACTTTTGCAATTCATGTCAAATTACCATTAGTGTATAATAATGATTGTAATATTACATCATTATTACAATGAGGACTGCATATACTGGGGGATAAGCCTTCCATGTCTTTAAAAACTAGTGACTCCTCAGTTTTGAACTTTAATGAATGTTCCTTGAACGCACCACAGTGGTGTGCTATTAGATGCAAATGTGAAACTTAAACATAACTTTGTCTGATGCTTCCACAAATAGATTCATCAAATGTTTTACCTCATCCTAGCTCCCAAATGTTGGCGCTGTGTGTGAATGCATAAACGTTATGACGTCTGTGTTGAGTGAACAGCGAAATGTTTCATGCTGGATTTGTGTCTAAAAGAAGGAAATAACCATTTTGCATACTTGCAAGGGAGTGTAGGTAGTGTTATACATTCCTAATTCCATAATATTGAACTTTGACAGCAAAATGTATTTTATCTGAACAGTTATGACCTCATGTTTTATAACTGAAGGACAGGTGGTGGAAAATGGATCGATGGATGGATTTAAATTAAAGAAAAAAATCTTCAATTCTTTACAAAAGCCCAGGCCATGATCATGTGGCCCCCCTAGTGGTTGTGGCCCAAACAACTGCATAGAATGGTGCTGTGATTCTTTACCAAAGCTTGATGCCATCGAACTGACTTGAAATTTTTCACACAGCTTAATGTGCTCTACAAAAAAGACCCTACTGTAACTTTAGGCTATTGAAATGAATCAACACTAAATTTAGTACACACCTATAGGGGATTGACACAACTTTGCACTTAAAATTTGTACAAGGTTGATTAAAAAAATGTGTCCGCCATCAAGCAAAACGTCTCTGCAGGAAAACTACAGTAGTATACACAACGTTGTAGCTACAAGTATATCAAAAAAAGATAACAATGCTTACCTTGTTTAGCTACACAAAGGGGGCTCCCAGTACTGTATGATTCAGTGGAGTACCACGACACTACAAATGACAACAACAATAATTGAGAAAAAAAACACTCCTATTGATGTTAGTGCATCCAAAATTGACAGAATATTGCTTGAATGTATTATTAATTAGTGAAGTGAAGTGAAGTGAATTACATTTATATAGCGCTTTTTCTCAAGTGACTCAAAGCGCTTTACATAGTGAAACCCAATATCTAAGTTACATTCAAACCAGTGTGGGTGGCACTGGGAGCAGGTGGGTAAAGTGTCTTGCCCAAGGACACAACGGCAGTGACTAGGATGGCGGAAGCGGGGATCGAACCTGCAACCCTCAAGTTGCTGGCACGGCCGCTCTACCAACCGAGCTATACCGCCCCCCAATTAGAGTGAGTCTTCTTTATATTGGTTTATTAAGTTGTCATACAGCAGTGGTGTGCCGTCAGGGCCAGCAAGGCCTTCTCTGCTGGCCTAACATAACCAGAAATCATGATCATAATTAAAGATAAAATAATTTTTTTATTTACTTTCCCTAAATATCAAAAAGTATTCATATTCTCTTCATGTCATATTATGCTCCTTCCAGTGCTGTTGTTGTTAGTTTTAGTTTGTATCCAATCAGAATTCAGCTAGCTTATGTTGCCATGCTGTACCAAATCTGCCAGACTCCTTCAGAATCAACAATGCAGGCGTCCATGCCCTGTAAGTGAACGGACACATACACTGATAGACAGTTGCGATAGGCAATCAGATCACGAGTTGTTGTCAGTAAGGCCTTCTAGATGGCCTCATGTTGAACGTGACATTTACTCATCCTGTGATTGGATACTCATCGGGACCGTTAGCGGATCAATTTGAGAACACAGAGTTGAGAGACAGTTGCAATAGCCAATCAGATTACACGTTGTTGACAGTAGCTGTTCTGTTACAACTAAAAGTTGTAAACTCTTGTTGTTAAAGTGTGTCATGCTTGTCATTTAATTAACATTGTCAAATGTGTATTTGTCGCCATCATGTGGTCAGGGCAGTTAATATATCTTTGAGAAGTGTGTACTTTGAATCAAACTTTATTGACCGGAAGTTGCATAAGCCAAGCAGAGAAATTTACGGTATGTTTTAATTGCTGATGCGTTTTAATGGATTTTTAAATGTGCCAGAAAATAACCCGTTTTGTATACTATTGATGTGGTTCAATGTGCAGCAGTGCATAAGTGTGTTCCTGTATAGTATTTCTCCAGCAATGATCATGTGGTGACATCAGTTATGGTATTTTGAGAGGTAATCATTGAAGTCGGAGATCACTGAAACGCACGGCCCGCCACTGTCATACAGTATGTTTTAAACATTTGTAGTGTGTACAGGTTGCACTGTAAAAATGCTGGTCAGTCGTGAAAGGCAAACTTTTAATAAATTATATAATAAACCATGCCACCTTAAACATTGGATTGTGTAACATTCACAGCCAATGAGGTTCTTGCTCTTATGATGAGGGAGTAATGTCTGAAAGTTTTAAGACGACATTGGAAAAAACAGACCACATAGAAAAAAAAATGGTAGAATGTACAAATTGGTAGTGTAGTGGTTCACATAGTGTTTTACTATTGTGCAGCTGACGTTGAATCAGTTCCCACTCAATGCCCCCATTAAAAACAAAACAAAACATGGGTTTAGGCAGGAACTACTTGCTAATTTCTTGGTTGAGCAGACTTATTGAGCAGACAGTGAAATATCAATATATGTATTCATGAGTCCCACAGACATCTCTACAAACGTGCTGTTTACCAGACAGCAGCAGCCTACAACGAATGCTGGATCAACGCATGTGTGCTTGTCTCATGCCAGTCAGGATTATGTTTGGACACTTGTCTGCATTGGATGTCATGCCTAACAAGCTACTTTTTATCCGTGAACACATCTTGCGTGTGTGTGTGTACCTGGGGTTTGTTGACACGAGCCGCGCTCAGGTTGAGAGGCTGCATTTTTACTATCAGATGAAATGTTTCTTTGTGCCCACACACAGAAGGTGTATTGATGGAGGAAATGTATCAGGCCTTACATTAATAGAGACATACTTGCGTGTGTGTGTGTGTCAGACATTGTGTTACATTGACAGTCTGACGTACTTTTGTATTAAAAGGCCACCAAGAGTTAGTCCATAGAGTACGAATATACACAGGCTCATGCTTGAACTGGTATAGGAACCAGGGGCGGGAGTCTAAAGACTTTTACAGCTGATGGTGGAATAACAAATGGTTTACTTTCTATGTCGGGTAAGGAATCTTGTTTTAGAAAAAAATTTGAATTGATACTACATGCTTCACTATAAATCCATCACAGAGTTCAATGATAAAAAAAGCGCAATGAAACAGTCAATACTAAAACTTATCATAATTGATAAGTTTTAGTATTGAGCTGCAATTTTTCCTCAAATAAACATTTTAAAACTGCACAAAATAACATTTTAGCATATTAATTCTCATAGAAGGGCAAAAAGGAGTCTAAAACGTGTTAATAAAAACGTTATGACCTGTGCCACAGGTCATGCATTGTCTTGCTTTTGGTTGTTATTCTTTTTGGTTGAGTTTATTTCTGTTTCCGCGCTCCTTCCATTGTTTATGTTCTGGTTGCAAAGTGTGCTGATCACACACACCAGTTTCTGTTTATTGGTTAGTGTCACGCCCCGTTTTATACTCGTCTCGCCGTTCACTCAATGCAGGTCGATTGTTCGCTCTGTGCAATAGTTCGTTTGGTTCTCCCTATTGCTTATGTTTTAGCCTGAAGCTAAGTGTTGCCTTAGGCTTCCCGTGCGCCTTTGAGCGGCGCGTCCTCTTTTTCGTGTTTTCTGTTTGTATATGATATTTAAATAATCTTACCTGCACGCTGCTTCTGCCGCTTCCAGACTTTTGCATCCTGGGAACACTACCGCCACTACAATGCGACCAGAATGTAAGAGTTTTCAGCTTTTTTCTGTTTGACTTTTGGTCAGTAGTTGGAGTTACGGAGTTACAAAAGTTACACAATCACTGCAACTATCCCTTTAGACATAACACATTATAATGTAAGGCATTATTAATATTTTTTAAAATATTTGCTACACCTATGTGCTTTTTTAAGTGCTAACCAGGGGTGGACTGAGACAAATAATGTTTGGTCCATTACCAGAAAGCCCCGATTTTTATACAATTTGACTTGAACCTGAATTTATTTCAACACATGTTTTGGAGAACCACGAATACACGGAAAACAAATCGTTCAATAATTTATTTTTCAGGCTTCCATTGCAAAATAGATTAAATGGTACATACACCTGGATAAATTAAATATTAGCAAATATTTTTGGTGCAAAATAACAAAATAGTGTGGGCTTTATCACACTGATTTTACTTTCTCACACAACCCTGGCTTGTCTGCAAAAAGCAGAAGCACATACCAATACTAGTTTCTGGCAAATGACAGGGTGACATTCATCTTTATATATTCCCTTAAACCTTGTGCACCCACCCCTAGAGCCCAAAACGGGCATTACATGTGTTCCTGATGTGATATGGTTGTTCAGTTTGAAGACTAGCGGTCTGAAATTTCACCAGGATGTTTTTCACAAGTTTTTTTATTTTTATTATGAAATTGCATTGTGTTTTTGATTGCAACATTGTTAGAATAGGATATAAACATAAAGTACCGTATACACACTTTCGGACATGTTAAATGATAATGATAAATGGGTTATACTTGTATAGCGCTTTTCTACCTTCATGGTACTCAAAGCGCTTTGACAGTATTTCCACATTCACCCATTCACACACACATTCACACACTGATGGCGGGAGCTGCCATGCAAGGCGCTAACCAGTGACTCCCATTACACAGTAACTGCTATTTTTCAACAGACTGTAATGCTAGTTTATTACTAAGATTTTCCATATAGAGCAAATTAATCTCATTCTTGCCAATTGAAAAACAATCAAAAATGTTTTCGTGTAATTATGCCCCTTAACAACCAAATGGCGCCACAAAACCATGAGCATAATTCTCAGAGCTTTGATGAGCATAAATGAGTTAAACTCAGATTTGATCTAGGAGGCGTGCTGGAATGCTAGCTGACCGCCGCCATTTTGGATCGAGAGGACTAATGTGTTCTCCCTTATTCAGATGGTATGGTTCCTGTGTTCTGTCAAAATTACTATTAAGTATACTTTGTTACAGCTTCTTTATATATTTTTGCACATTCGATTGAAGGAATAGGTTTTGATAGTAAGCTGTTATTAAACAGTGTTTTTCATCTTAGTCAAACATATACTGTATATACCTTAGTGCACTTTATTTGCTAACTAGATGTTACATTTTTGGGGCCTACTGTGCTGTTTGTCAGGTTTAATGGTTATTTTTTGTGGGGAGGAGATGTTTTGCACACCCAGGTTAGAGGGATGCTTCTGCAAGTGTTTTGGGGTGGTGGGTGGGGGGCTACTGTTTTCATTTTCTTTTCTTTGCATCAGTCAAGCTTATTTTTTTAAGTTTTACCACAAACTTGCATTTTTGTATACTGTATATTTGATGTTTGCATCTTTTTGCTATGGCCCAGCCTAATTTAACAGCACGTCTGGTGGGTGTGGTATTAGGTTTACCAGTTTGAATTGCAAAGGGTTTAGTAATCCTATAAAACTAAATAAGATATTACATAATCCCTGTCATCTTTTTGACTCATCCTAAACCTTCTGATCACTTGAGGCTGAGAAGAGGATGGATAGTACAGACTTACCACTCAAATCGGGGGGATTTGCAATTTTGCTACATAAATCTGTTCCTTTTGAACACTCGAATAGTATTTCTGATCCCAATTAAATAATTTTCTGTTTCCAATGTCCGGCGCTTTTTAATCCCTCTAGAAGGCAATACTCCTTCTTCTCTAACGTCCATCCCACTAATTGATAATAAATAACTTTCATCTATATCTACATGCAAATATGATGCAGTTGTCATCTCTGATCATTCTCCAATTTCAATAGATTTACTCTTTAAAAACCTGACAACCACACGTGCGCCATGGCGTATAAATTTACGATTACTTATTAAATGAGGACTTTGTGGAATTTGTTTCGCGTCAAATATATATTTTTGTGCTCTTGAACACAAATCCCGGGATGTCTCTGGGAGGCGCTGAAGGCATACATTAGGGGGGAGATAATATCCTTCACAAGTTATGAGAAAAAACTCAGGAAGAATAAATTGACTACTTTGACACAACGCATATCTCTGTTAGATAAATTGTACTGTAATTCTCAAAACCCAGACAGCTAAAAGAAAAGGCTCTCTCTACAGACAGTACTTGATGTCTTTGCAACAGACCGAGCTACTGAACGAATGCTCCGTTTAAGATCTCAGTTTTACGAACATGGCAACAAAGCTGGAAAATTATTAGCTCATCAACTACGCCAGATATCAGCATCCCATTATATTTCGCAGAGTCCATTGCTTTTTGCTCTTGCCATTGAGCCTTTGTCAATAGCGCTTCGTACTAACCTGCTTATTATGGGCATATGTAAACAATATGAGCAGGTGAAAGTCTTTCTCTGTGCAGGTGACCTCCTTCTATATGTCTCGGATAGCTCTATCCCAGTTCCGGCTACCTTAAGTACTCCACAAGCTTTTGGAAATGTTCTGGTTACAAAAAACATAATTTTCCCTTTAAAATTGCAATGCAAAGTTTCACATAATTGGGTGTCCAGGTCACATATACACTTGCAGAGCTTTATAAAGCCAACTTTGTTTCACCAATTGTCCAGAATTCAGAGAGATTTTGATCGCTGGGTCTTACTTAATTTAAATACAGTGGCTCGTGTCAACTCTTGTTAAAATGAATGTACTTCCGCCATTTTCCTATTTGTTCCATTGGATACCACTTTTTCTCCCTCAGTCCTTCTTTTGTAAGTTAGATAGACAGATTTTAGACTTAATTTGGAATAAAAAGACTCACATGTTATGTAAGCAATATTTGCAGAGACATCAATTCTTAAATATTGGCTGCAATATGAAGCATTTGATCCTCCTCCGGCATGGCTGGTTATGGAGGCAAACTCAACCAAACCAGTATCTCAAGGGCTCTGGTTCACTCTCCCATTAACTCATCAAAATTCACATCAACATTTTACGAAAAATCCAATCGTGAAAACCTCATATAGGATCTGGGTTCAGTTTAAGCACTATTTTGGCTTGAAGACTATTTCCAATCTTTTACCCATCACTGTTAATCATGCTTTCCCTCCCTCTCTTGTCGATAATGCCTTTTTAAGATGGTCAAGTCTAGGGATCAACAACATAAAAGATTTATACAACACTTTTGCCTCTTTCCAGCAACTTGGTGATACATTTTCACTCCTTTTTCAAACTTTTTTGGATATCTACAGATCCAAAGTTTTGTTTGTAATACTTTCCTTAGGTTTCCAGAAGACTGACACAGTTTCAGATGTGTTTTTGCTTCTAACTTTAAAAATATCAATTACACATATTTATTATCAAATTTGTCTTTTACGCCCTGAGTCTCTAAAGTCAATTAAGTCACTTTGGGAGGAGGATTTAAGAGTGACCCTATCTGAGGATAGCTGGACAGAGATTTTAAGTAGAGTTCCTAAGTCTTCAATATATGCAAGTCACAGCCTCATCCAATGCAAACTAATACATCGTACTTATCATACCAAGGTTCGACTAGCTAAGATGTATGAAGAAATATCTCAATCGTGTGATCAGTGCCAACAGTCTCCAGCTAACTTAAAACATACTGTATGTTCTGGCCCTGCCCATGCATCAGAATCAGAAATACTTTATTAATCCCCGAGCGGAAATGTGCAGAATTGGACAGAAATGTTTAACACTTTGTCTTTAATAATTTAATAATGATTGAACCAAACCTTCCAAGTGGACTATTCGGGGTAGCCCATCTGCAGAGGTGGGACCAAGTCATTGCTTTGCAAGTCACAAGTAAGTCTCAAGTCTTTGCCCTCAAGTCTCGAGTCAAGTCCCGAGTCAAGACAGGCAAGTCCCGAGTCAAGTCCAAAGTCAAGACTGGAAAGTCTCAAGTCAAGTCACAAGTCCTGCATTTTGAGTTTCGAGTCCTTTCAAGTCCTTTTAACCACAGACTAATATTTTTACACAGATTGTGTATGCTTTTAAACCGCTGTATTTATTTATTAAAACAAGTGCATTTGAAATAGCAGGAAAAAAAATAGTACTGACATCGCAATTCATAATAGCACTATTAACCAGTCATTTTAATAGTTTAAACAATTTTAAACATTTAACTCATTCCTTTACAGAATAAACACATTTGCAAAAACAAGTGCAACTGTACTTATTTGTACAAAAGTGTTAACATTGTATTTCCATGGCATATTGCATTGTAACTAGTTCCACAGCAGTTTCTATTCTGTTCTTACCTTATCTCATTGATCTCATCTCATACTGTATGTGTGTTTATGTGTGCGTACACATGAAAAACATAACAAATACATGAACATAACAATGAACAGAGTTGTACTTTTTAGATGTCAGGGCCCTATGCAATATGTACACATATTCTTAATATAGTATACATTTTAATTGACCTTTATTTGACTATTTGTCTTTTTGTAGGTGGCTAAAATATGCGGTGCTGCTGACCGCCGTCTAACGTTATGTTACTGTGTGTGATACATTGACTAACGTAACGTTACGTTTAGGTACCTCATGCAACCCTGCTTAAAAAAATCACTTGACAAAAAGTATGAATAAGGAAGCAAACTGCAGTGGACGCAACATATTGCTGTGTTTGAAATGATGTTATAACCATAAACATCTTATAAGTAGACGCAGTATTGGTTGCTGTGACGCGAGCAATTTGCATCTTGAAGTGGTGATGAGGAGCCGGCGAGCAGCCTAAACTGACAGTTGACAGGTAGAAAACAAAGATGCCGGGCTGGTGTTCAACGTTTTCCTGCTCAAATGAGCGGACTGTTGAAAATAGGAATCGGGGGATTACTTTTCACAAGTAAGATTTAACATTAATGTACTTTTGGTTGTATTTTATGAAAATAACATTACCACAGAGTTAAGAAGGAGCCAAGATCTTCAATATTTGTATGTGAAAATCACAAACAAATCTTCTGGGGGAGGATGACGCCCCTACAGGGGTTTGGTTTACAAACTTTCAGCCCCACCTAAAACAAAATTCACCAGCCGCCACTGATTATGATGCATTCTCATTTTAGGCAAAATATAAGACAATACTTTCTTAACAGTATAATTGTAACCAGGAATAAGTCTTCAAGTAACAATATTCAAATACTAACATTGTTGGGTAAGACAGCATTTGGTTTTATTCTGAATCCAGTGAAACAGATTGGTGGTTTTAGCTGATATAAAGACTTTCAGGTGTTTATATATGTTTAAGTATTTGGCAGACGCTTTTATCCAAAGCGACATACAAAAAAAATACATATATAACAATCACTGTAAACATTATCATTTAAGGGAAGAATGTAATACAAAATATCAATACAAAGTGTCAAGACAGAATGAACTCTCTGCTGCTGCAGCAACAGAGATACGGTCTATAAGATATATAGATATCTAATGTATTCATACATTGTTTTATGTAGGATATACGCATGTATATATAACGTAATTATATTGTTTCTTCAACTTAAAAATAGCTGACCGTTTTTTCCCCCCTTCTCTGGGCTTATATTCCCAGTTTTGATCTCGGACGTCTGGTCACTTATAGCATATAAGAATATTCTATTACTGTTAAGCAAACTATGAATAATAAAACATGTGTCCGTTATCATAGCTACACGTATGATAAAAAAGCGCGTGAAAACGAGTGGTATTCAGTGAGGTAAAATGAATTAAATGCGCTGACAGTTCATTGCTCCTGCCAAATGAATTGCACTGAGTGGAGCGGATCACCACTCCAAGATGGCGGCCCCGCGTCTCGTCTGCGCCAGTAAGCAGTAGCGCTCGATGCTGCGTCTACTTATAAGATGTCTATGGTTATGACGTTAGCAGTGAGTTTACAGCCTCACTGATTTAACTACACGGCAAATAAAAGTCATGTTACTTAGCCAATAAACGTTATCTTACATTGAAAACTTACCCTTCTTTGTGCAACTTCAAATGTCGAACGAAGTTGGAAGTTGTTGCGTCTCCGTCTGTAATATTCGAACTGCGTGATTTGCATACGGCAATTCGTTTTTTGTTGACCAAGTCGTAGTTTTTATACCCGAACGAAACCAACTTTGGTATAAATCTTTCTCACTGGCGCGTTGTTTGACAACTCTTGTTCATTGGTTGTCCTGCAATTTGATTGGCTGAATGCTGTGTGATGAAAACAATGTAGATCTAATTTGATTGGCTGTTGTACTGAGAGCACACACGCTGACACGCAGCACACACACTGATAGACAGACACGTACAAAATGAAAGCTACGGAGCGCTCCCAAATAACTTTTTAAACTTTAGGTTTTGGGGAAAGTAGCAAGTCATGTCAAGTCAAAAGGCTCAAGTCCAAGTGAAGTCACAAGTCATTGATGTTAAAGTCTAAGTCGAGTTGCAAGTCTCTTTATATTTTGTCAAGTCGAGTCTAAAGTCATCAAATTCATGACTCGAGTCTGACTCGAGTCCAAGTCATGTGACTGGAGTCCACACCTCTGCCCATCTGTCATCTTCTCTCAGCAAATCTAAAAAGAATCTGGTAGCATTCACAACTTTTTTAGCTTGAAGACTTATTGTGCCTAACTGGAAGGCTGCAGCGCCTCTCTGCTGCACCCGCTGGATCTGAGATATTCTTTATTTCCTTAATTTGGAGAAAATTAGGCTGACGCTGAATGGTTGTTCTGTAAAATTTCAAGAAATATGTGGTTCTTTCTTAAAATATGTAAAGGAGAATGATCTCCAGTTTATCCCCGATTGAGACACGGTTGGATGATTGATGAGCCTTTTGTTTGCTTTTGTTTATTGCTGCACCAGGTTCAGACCATTCGGAAGTGCAGTTGTCTGTGGCTTCATATCAATATTTGCCTGTACTTACTTGACTGATTTTTTTTTTGTGAGTGGGGGGAAAAATTAACATTTGATTTGTATTGTATTTTTGTTAACTGTGTGTTAAAAACATTTCAATAAACAAATGTTGGAAAAGAAACCTCTAACTAGACCATTCAAGAGGCCCTTTTCTAGTTCAACATGTACTACATAAAGGGTCCGTGAGTTAGCTCTGCTGAGGGGGGTTTTCATCGAGCTTCAATCAATACTATGCCTGTCAATCAATTTGATTAAACTTGAAGACATTTTGTTTTCATTGTAAACATTTGTCATTCCTTTTATTGAAGCTTCACAGCTTTACCATCAGTCTCTCTGATTGATGTGCTGTGATGTGCGCAGATTATATAAGCCTATTGACAAGATGCTCTCACACGTGCATAGAAGTGAATCTCAATACAGTATGTCACTTATTGATCTGGCTTCAACTGAGTTCATCACTTTGATTCATTGTGTCACGGCCGAGCCCTCCTCTCTGATGATTAAGTACTGACAGTTTGCAGCAACAAGTATTGTCATTTTAGTGGCCGCAGAATGTAGTTTTTGCATAGCAAAACATACCTACAGTAACCTGGCTTCCTTGTTGACAAATACAGGTGGTCTGTGTAGAAAGATGCAGGCTAATTACAGTCATCCAACAAGCTGATGCCACCTGCCGCAGATGTTACACACACTCACTGATAACACACTAAAGCCCACGATCAGCTTTTTTTCCCCTCTCTTCTTTTTTTTTTTACCACACCAGCAGTTTCCGAAGCCTTGTGTAAAGGCTGACTTTTAAAAATGGGAATATTACCAGCAATAAACTGTGTTTGTAGAGTGTTTTTTATGCAAGTTAGAGAGCGCAAGTGAGAGTGTAACCATTCTTAAAAAACAAACAAAATTACTTTTGCTGCATTTTTGGATTATGTGTATGTGTTTAAAGTAATTGCACACACATAAATTATCATATTTTATTTAAATTTGACTGTTTTGAAAATGCTTTATGCACATGCATTAGGCCCTCGAAAAGTCTGTTTTCTTCTATTTAAAGAACAGTTTTAGTACAAACTCCAATTAAATTGCCATGAGAGACAGGGTCTTGTGTATTCACTGCTTTCTTATTAATGCTGAAATTTAGAGGAAGAATGTGAATGGCTCTAATTAGCATGGAAGTATATGACATGCACATTCCATACATGTATGTATTAATGCTGTACACACAATTTAACCATTCAGATATTATACACAAGAAGCTACGCAAGAAAACCCAACAGCAGAAATGTGTCAACTGACCTGTGTGAAGCTGGCCCCCTTTGTCATTGCAAATATTAAAATACCACTGCTGTTCGTTTGTGCTACATTTGTGCTGGTTAAATAACAATGTTATTTATTGTGCGTGTGTGTATCATATAACATCAAAATGCTATATGATAAGCTAATAGAGTTGAAATTAGAATGTTAAAACCTTGGCAGCACCACATAATTGTTCATGTAAAATAAAAAAATCAAACATTATTTTTGGATAACAAATGACAATGGTCCCTAGTGTGTGAATGTGAGTGTGAATGTTGTCTGTCTATCTGTGTTGGCCCTGTGATGAGGTGGCGACTTGTCCAGGGTGTACCCCGCCTTCCGCCCGATTGTAGCTGAGATAGGCCCCAGCGCCCCCCGCGACCCCGAAAGGAATAAGCGGTAGAAAATGGATGGATGGATGACAACAGGTATATTATTTTGCCAGTTATTGGCTAGCTAGTTAGCGGCTAATGCTAACACTTAACATTAGCCGTTATCTGGACTTCATCTTCTTGGTAAATCCTGATTAAACATCATATACATAGAGTTTTTGAAGCGACTTTTATGGCACATTTTTCCTTAAAAAAATATAAAAAGTTAACTCGGGTGCGAGAACTTTGATTTCATACTGTTGTGTTATGCTAGCTTTAGGAAAATTACAGCAAATGTGTTCAATTCACGTATACCTTTTTGAATAAATTTGTCTGCTCAAATGTAAATTCAGTTGATATTTTGGTCTTGGGAACGCATGTTTCTTGTGTTTTATGTTCAAAGGAAACATGATGTAAACCAGGGGTGCTCACACTTTTTCTGCAGGCGAGCTACTTTTCAATTGATCAAGTCGCGGGGATCTACCTCATTCATATATATAATTTATATTTACTTATTTATGAAATATATGTTTTTGTTAACAAGTTAAAGGTGTTTAATGATAATGCATGCAAGTTTAAAACATATAGTTAATATTGTTAATAAATTAAAGGTGTTTAATGATAATACAAGAATGTTTAATACATATAGTTAATATTGTTAACAAGTTAAAGGTGTTTAAAGATAATGCAAGCATGTTTAATACATATTTTAATATTGTTAACAAGTTAAAGGTGTTTGATGATAATACAAGCATGTTTAACACATATAGTTAATATTGTTAACAAGTTAAAGGTGTTTAAAGATAATACAAGCATGTTTAACACATATAGTTAATATTGTTAACAAGTTAAAGGTGTTTAAAGATAATACAAGCATGTTTAACACATATAGATTCCTTTCTTTCATGAAGACAAGAATATAAGTTGGTGTATTACCTGATTCTGATTAATTGCATTGATAGGAATCAGACTAGTGCTGATAATGTCTGCATTTTCAAATGGAGGAGAAAAAAAGTCCTCCTTTCTCTCCAATACCACATGAAAGTGGTTGGTTTTTGGCATCTTGTTTGTCCAGCTTCCGTACTCCTTTGTATACACTTTACAAGAAATACATTTGCGGCAAACTCCGTAGCTTGCTAGCTTGTGCACGCCAGCTTTCTGAGACTCTTATGTTGTTAGCGCAGGCAGGATGAAGCAGAGCTTTTATTGTGCAACTGCGCAGTCGGTCTTTGGAGTTTTGACGACAGGTACGGCGCCAGAGTCTGTTGAAATAAAAAGAGTTTCTCGCCTTCCTGTCGGTAATTTTTTCTTAATAATGAGCTGGCAGCAGCCAGCGTCATCTCAGAAGACCCTCGGGTGCCGTGAATGTCAATCAAGTGACGAAAGTGACGTCATAGTGAAGATTTATGATCGCTCATTTTTAGGACTATTTTTTTAATGCCTGGCTGGGGATCGACTGACACACCCTCCGCGATCGACCGGTAGATTGCGATCGACGTAATGAGCACCCCTGATGTAAACAAACTAATTAGTGTTTTACAGGACATGATTTGAAAAGAGCTGATTGTAAATAAGGAATTTAACTTATTATTTTATATTTCTGTTTACAATCGTGCTGTGTTGTTTTGTCTTAACCACCATTGATTGAAGTGACTAGGATGGCGGAAATGATGGCAAGTTGCTGCCACGGCCGCTCTACCAACTGAGCCATGCTGTCCCATTCAGCTAAAATTGAATGAGTCCCTTTGCCCTGAGAGAGGCAAAGGCCAAGCAAATCAGACCTCCTGTACAATGTGTAATGTTTTGTTATACAGAAATATTACATTATGTATACAAGTATACATGCTATCACGCTATATTGGAATTGAATAAGTAACTACTGAGTGTTATTTTGCAGCCAGACATACAAGCTGAAAAATTTATTTTCCTCTCTTCCTCCCCCAGGACCCATCATTCCCCCTCCTCCTCCATGATAAGCTACAGGTCCCCAACAGCTCCCGGCGGGCATGGAATGAGCGCGACAGCCGCTGTGATGTGTGCGCCACTCACCTCAACCAGCTTAAACAGGAAGCCGTGCGCATGGTCCTCACCCTGGACCAGTGGGACTTGTCTCCCTCCTCGTCTCCGCCTCCCCTCTTTGGACGCTACACCTCCCAGGCAGCTTTAGGAGCATCTGGATCCCGGGAGTGGCCTTCGCCGTTCCTCCCGACTTCTTCCTCGTCAGCTGCTGCTGCCGCCGCTACGCTCCCTACTCGCTCCTCGTCCCCGTCGCCTTCCCCGAGTCCAGGCCAGACCCCGACTCCCACCCCCAGTCACGGACCACCTCCAACAGGTCACGAGAGTCCCACAAACCAGCAAAGTCATGGTGCAGGGCTCCGACCGGGGTCCAAACCAAGCTCATTGGGACTTGGAGGTGGGGTGGAAAGACGGAACGGGTCACCCGGTTCTGGAAAAACAGCTGCGACCCAAGTGAGTGCAATGAACAGTCCTGGGAATAGCAGTGCAAACAGCAGCAACAACACAGCAGGCCTACAACACCTAAATAGAACTAATGGAGGAGTCACACTATATCCATACCAGGTAGGCTAACTTTACATTTATCCCATTTCCTCACATAGTGGGCAGGCATTTATTTAAAGTAAGCTATCTATTTAATAGGCCTTTGCCTGTATACATGCTTATGTAAAGGTGGGACTATACCCACTGCTCTCTGCTCTCACCATCAATTATTTGTTCCTGAGGGCTAATATTTGTTCAATTGAAGATTAATTGAGGCCTGGCATCTATTGTAGCAAAGGCCTCATTTTAACAAAACAGTGGTACCAAAACTGAATTCTACGAAAACCAAAACAATGTTTCCCTTAGAAAATAATGTCAATCCAAGGAATCGTTACAGACACCCAAAAGTGATAACACAAACCAATTTTCTTATGGAACAATGCGAAAGGCATATAAATCACAAATTAGATGGATAGACATTTAACATCACTTTTACTTTCATTAATAACTGTTGTTGGCAAAGACGACAATGAGCAGCATCAACTGATGCAATCAACTGATGACAATCATCAGCATGTGCAATACGGCACACCACGTCACACTGTCCTGACTACACAATTCCACAAGCATGCTACAATTAGCAACTTTGGTTGGCTCCATGGTGGGTTATTTTGCAGCCATAATCAATAAGAAAGCACGGAAGGAAGAAAAGAGATAAATGTGGAGTTGTTCGATGTTGTTCACACAGAAAATAGGGCTGGCCGATATATCGACATATTTTTAAACAAGATATAAATTAAGACAATATTGTAATATCAATATAATTGATTTCACGTTAAAAATTACGTTATTTGTTGTGTTCCTTGTTCTCCCCCGGTCCCCCTCCATGGGCTACTAAACCCCACCCCTTCCTTCTTCCAAGACTGCTTGCATGTATAAGAACATCCATGATTGGTTGGTTTTTTACTATGATGAGTCACGATTGGTTAGGGACCGGCCAATCAGAGGCTAGATAGGGCGGGTCATCAATCCAGGAAGGGAAATCACAAAGTGCCTGCCTGCAAATGTATTTTTTTATCTGAGTTTGATACATTTTGTATTATTTGCACAGCTGCGTTATTGATTTTACGTAGAAATAATATTTTTCTATTTTATTTATGTTATGTAATTCTGTGCTACTTAAACCCATCTTGACTAACTGGGTTAATAAAAGTGCCACTGACTGTTTACAGTACAGTTGTCATTCACTTCAATATCACTGAATATCGCTCAAAAATTCATATCTTTATATGTATACTTTCACCGGAAAATATATCGAATATCGAGTTTAAGTAAAAATATATTGCGATATACTTTTTCGTCCATATCGCCCAGCCCTAACAGAAAGCTAAACGAAGAGAAGCAGTACGTTGAGGTACAAAGCAAAGCAAAGCAAAGTAATCCTGGCATACAAAGCATCCTGATTGGCAACCAGTGGCAGGTGTGTCCTAATTGCCACTTAGGAACAGGTGAGGGAGTTAGCGCTCAGACTAGAGAAGTAGTGGCAAGTAGTGAATTTTAGCTATGGCAGTTAGTGAGATTGCGGGGCACTTGTTGCTACGTGTCTACCGACGATCATGTGGGTGAGGACTCGGAGGTAGAGCAGTGTGACATGGACGTAATTACTTCTAAAACATCATCTTTTTCGCCACTGACTGTTCTCTGCTTCTTCGTCCACCATTTACTTCAGCGGCTGTCTGTCTTGGCGAAGAATTGTGACATAATTGTTACTGTTGGATGACATGACCTGAGTGATGAACGCGACCTGATTGTTCAGACTGCAGTTACATCGGATACATATCTGATTTGTACCCACATACGAAAGAGGCCATGGTTATATTTGAAAAAATTCTGAATTGTACTGTTTACATTGACATAAAAAAATAGATATCGGTCACATATGAGCAAAACAAATCTGAATTGACCTGCAGTGCGGACTTACAGTAGCTTAAAGGGGAACAGCACTTTTTTTGGGAGTTTTACCTATCATTTCATTATGAAAGACATGACAACGGATGGATCTTCTTTTTAATGCATTCTAAATACAAAATAAACGTTAAAAAAAGTCAGTTTACAGCGGCGCTAATGGGAGCTCCTCTATAAAATCCAATAAATAACAATACTCCATTTACATTTTGTGACTTACATCTTAACCAAGTATTAGTGATATTGTCATTATAAACGCTAACACAGACAAATAGTGGCGACATAATCACTTCCGTGTCTCCCTATGTTTACATCATCGAGTGGTCTGCCGTTTCCTCGCTTCCCTGCTCACTGTAAGTTTATCGTAGATCATAAATCATGCCTCTCACCTGGACAGTAGATGGCTGAGGATATAATCCGACAAGTCGGGACACTGTGATCGCCATATAGGACCTGGAACTGGCGAGGACGACACGAAAAACGTTTGTTCCCCCAGCACCCTCCACTCCGTTTCTTTGCGAGGATTATGAGACATTTTTCATCTAAATGGGAATATATGACCATCCTAGCAGTCGGCATCCTAATGACAGCAGACCTTATACAGTAAGTGATGTTTTATTATGTTTGTTGGCTCTCATGAAGTCTGCTGTGAGCAGAAAAAAATGTGATGCGTTTTTTTAAATTAATGCGCTACGTATGCTTAAAATGATCACAGTAGTACATAATAAATATTAAAGGTTATTATAAATGTGCCGGTTACTACATTACGTATATACTTACATCATGTGTACAAAACCCTAATGGAGATGTTTGGATGCTTTTAAAGGCTCTATAGGCCTTTCATCTAATTTATTCAATATTTAGAATGCATTTAAAAAATCCATCTGTCGTCATGTCTTTCATAATGATTGTGAACGATAGGCAAAATTACAAAAAAAGTGAAGTTCCCCGTTGCCAGACAAACCAACCACCAACACATGCATAATAATGACGTCGGTTCTTTGTTTGGACACTCCTTTAGGGGAATGATATGTGGCCAAATAGATGATAACCGAAACAGTGTATGAAAATTGCCAAATATTTTGACAATAATAATATGAAAACTTGGTCGTAGAAAACATTTACCGTAAGAGCTGCTATTATAGCTGAGCTGTATATTTGCGTTGGTTAATTGGAACTCGTAGTAGCGGTAAAATAATGTCATGTGGGCTGGCTGATACAACATTAGACATGTGAAGAAGAGCAACATCTAATGTGTTTACATTTGGGATTACGAATTCATTAACTGACAAGAGGTGATAATGTGCTTGTCATCTATAAGTAGTGTTGTCTCTTTCTCTACCCTCCTTTTATTTTAAAGCCATTCACTGGTCACTTCATTAGGTACACCCACGCCTCTACTGAGAACCAATGGAGGAGGACTGTAACATCAAAAACTGCAATTCATAATGCAGTATTGTACAGGAAAGAAGGAGAATACAACACTGGCCAACTAATATAAAACTACACTGACCAGACAATTTATTATGTACATGTGCACAATCTAATCAACAAAAACTCTTAAAAGAGGTACAATACTAAATGCGTTTCATATGTAAATCTTTGACTCTTTTAAAATACAATTATCCACCTTGTGTGTAAACAAGAACCCAGAACACCTTATGAGGACGACTTTTTAAAGCCATCTATGAGATACAAAATGTCTCCTATTTTGCCTGTAAAGACAAACGTGTTTTGGTGGAGACAGGAAGAGAACTAAAGGAGGAAGAAGAAGAAGGGGAGAATGCCTGCAGTGATGAGTGGTCCAGAGGTGTATGGTAGAGAGACTCCAGGGGAAATCCTGAGGTGTGTGTGTGTGTGCGTGGGTGTGTGTGCACATGTGTGTGAGTGTGTGTGTGTGGCCATGCAAACGTGTTCTACAGATGTAATAATTCATACCGTGATAATTAGAACTCTAGGGACTCTATGTCACACACCCCGGGTGCCATCTCGTTTTACACACACACACCCACACGCACGCACGCACGCACGCACGCACGCACAAACACATACCACACACACACACAGGCTTTCTCTCTTCACTTATTTCTTATGCCTATTTATCTTGTCTTCCTCAAACTTTGGCTGCTTCGTATTAATTATATCGTCGCTGCTGCAGATTCCCATAGTTGTTCAGCTGTTAGTCCGTGCAGGATTTGTACGAGTTTGTTATCTAAAAATTGGTTTTATGCAATCGTTACACACTTGGTACGAAATATATGTACCTATTGTGGCTTGTCATGAAGTCTGATGGTTGTTAATAGTTTAAGTACAAAGGAATATTGTTGTTTTCAAGAAAAATTTAAAAGTTATAACAAATAATTATCATATAATACAAGAATAAAATGCTTGACAAGTAAATATCAATACTATTACATAAACTCAAAACAACCTCTCTCTAGGGATCGGCCTATTGATTGTGTAATATCATTCAATATTACGCACCATTATTTATTTTAACACATTTGGACTGTTTATTCTCATATTGTAAATTTCTAGCTTTTTTTTTTTTTTTAATAATATAATGACTTAATTTTTATTAAGTTAATAGATTTGTTTCTTGTTATAATAAAAAAATGTTTGTCTAATTATTGAAATTCTATTTTGTTGTATTTCCACTTATAAATAATTTTACCCACATAATATAACAACTTTATTGCCCTTGGCATGTGTGGTACACAATGCTGCCTTCTGTGCAGACTAAAGGGTTGTATGTAATAAAACATATATGCTGATTATCAGAACACCTACATACTGGCGGTATAGCTCGGTTGGTAGAGCGGCCGTGCCAGCAACTTGAGGGTTGCAGGTTCGATCCCCGCTTCCGCCATCCTAGACACTGCCGTTGTGTCCTTGGGCAAGACACTTTACCCACCTGCTCCCAGTGCCACCCACACTGGTTTGAATGTAACTTAGATATTGGGTTTCACTATGTAAAGCGCTTTGAGTCACTTGAGAAAAAGCGCTATATAAATGTAATTCACTTCACTTCACTTCACTGGGAGGAAGAGATGCAAATATTATTATTTAGCACTTGCAATGTGATTCATCAAGACTGAAACTGTTTGCAGCTGCTTGTGTCAATGTTTAACACGTCTGGAAGGTACGTGCAAACTGGCTAAAGGCCAGAATCCATCCATCCATCCATTTTCTGTCGCCACCTCAGTGCAGGGCCAACACATAGACAGACTGGGGCTAATTTGCACGTGCAAAACCGCATGTGCAAATTAGAAAATTCTGTGCACTATTAGTGGGCGTGCTGCATGTTAGTTTAGTCTTTATTTGAAGGGACAATGCACAGAGACATTAGGATCAAAGACAGATATATGTTCTGCACCAGATTGTAGCTAAATAGCTAATTTCCTACTGAGACTCTGTGTAGAATTAATAACAAGTACAAAACTGGTGCAGACCGCCCTACTTAAATGAGGTTTTTGCTTTTATTTAGCGGCTTCACCATGGAAACACTTGTTTCCCTCCACATTCATGGTATCATGCTCTCCAACATATGGGGTTTTGCAATGTTGTTGAAAAAAAGGAGACAATGACAGAAACTGAAAAGAGACCATCCTTCATGCACATGTCAACATATTTGAACTGTCAGAAATAGAAATATCAGACATATTGTCTGTCTGATGGATGACTTAAAGGCCTACTGAAATGAATTTTTTTTTATTTAAACGGGGATAGCAGATCCATTCTGTGTGTCATACTTGATCATTTCGCGATATTGCCATATTTTTGCTGAAAGGATTTAGTATAGAACAACGACGATAAAGTTCGCAACTTTTGGTATCTGATAAAAAAAAGCCTTGCCCCTACCGGAAGTAGCGTGACGTAGTCAGTTGTTCACCTCCTTATATTTTCCTATTGTTTTCAACGCAGCTAGAGTGATTCGGACCGAGAAAGCGACGATTACCCCATTAATTTGAGCGAGGATGAAAGATTCGTGGATGAGGGACGTTAGAGTGACAGACTAGAATGCAGTGAAAGACATATCTTTTTTCGCTCTGACCGTAACTTAGGTACAGGCTGGCTGGATTCCACACTCTCTCCTTTTTCTATTGCGGATCACGGATTTGTATTTTAAACCACCTCGGATACTATATCCTCTTGAAAATGAGAGTCGAGAACGCGAAATGGACATTCACAGTGACTTTTATCTCCACGACAATACATCGGCGAAGCTCTTTAGCTAATAAGCTAACGTGATAGCATCTGGCTCAAATGCAGATAGAAACAAAATAAATAAATCCCTGACTGGAAGGATAGACAGAAGATCAACAATACTATTAAACCATGTACATGTAACTACACGGTTAATAATTCTCAGCCTGGCACAGCTTAACAATGCTGTTGCTAACGACGCTGAAGCTAACTTAGCAACTTAGCAACTGGCCCTCACAGAGCTATGATAAAAACTATAGCGCTCCACCTAGGCCAGCCAGCCCTCATCTGCTCATCAACACCCGTGCCCACCTGCGTTCCAGCGATCAACGGCGCGACGAAGGACTTCACCCGATCACAGATGCGGTTGGTGGCTAGCATCGGTTGTTGGCTAGCATGGGCTAGCGCGTCTGCTATCCAAGTAAGTCCTCTTGTTGTATTGCTACAGCCAGCCGCTAATACACCGATCCCACCTACAACTTTCTTCTTTGCAATCTCCATTGTTCATTAAACAAATTGCAAAAGATTCACCAACACAGATATCCAGAATACTGTGGAATTATGAAATGAAAACAGAGCTTTTTGTATTGGCCTCAATGGGGGAGCCATACCTCTGTTCTACTGGCTATGTCACGCACATACGTCATATCCAAAGGAGTTTTTCAACCGGAAGTTTAGCGGGAAATTTAAAATTGCACTTTATAAGTTAACCCGGCCGTATTGGCATGTGTTGCAATGTTAAGATTTCATCATTGATATATAAACTATCATACTGCGTGGTCGGTAGTAGTGGGTTTCAGTAGGCCTTTAAGGGCTGATTTGGTGTAAGCAGACACCGAAATTAATCAAAATATCTCTTACATGACAAAACTTTTTGCGGCACTACATTTTCTTGTGTCTGCATCATTCTAGAGCATCATTGCAGTTTGTGCCGGTGTCTCCCAGAGCGCACTTTCGGCGTGCTATAAAGTGAGTTCCGTTGTAGATCGCACTGGAGGAGCGCTTCCACATTATATTGCTCAGAAAAGGTGGCACAGATTATAGTTGTGTGTAGCATGATCCACAATACACTATGGGCTAGAGCCTGACGGATGGCGATAGCATGGGGAAAGCAAGTAGTACATACAAAAACCTCATTTAAATACATTTGTACGTCCAACACAATTTCCCAACTCATATGGAAACGGGGTTTGTAGATCTGTCTGCACCACTTTTGCACTTGTTATCAATCGCGCACGCAGTCTTAATGCTCCACTATGCTACAGTGTCTGCTCTATGCACAGTTTTCTGATGGCGTCATGATGTACTGTCCTCATGCTCTTGAACATGTGATTTGCAATTCTCTTCTAAAACGCTAAAGGGCAGTGTCTCCTGATGGAGCAGCCACAGTGGTCGTTAACTATGAATATTTACCTTCATCTGTATTAGTGACTAATGACGACCGCTACATCCAGATTGTTGTTGGCGAGGGAACACATTTTTCAGAGATCAGATTAATTATATGTTTTGCTCATATACCCCAGGAAAGGACTGTGAAACCGCTGACGAGTCGTGGCAGAGGACGGGCAAATTTGCAACGCTTTTCGGCCCTTTACAAAAATACTAATATTCAGCTTCAATTGACTTTGATTCAGGGTAGTTTTTAGCTTATATAAACGACATGCACATTTATAAAGATCACAATGTAAAATTTAACTCTATGAGTACAGTGTTTACTGTATCGCATTTGATTGTGCAGGTGTACCTAATAAGGCGTTGTAGGAGTATATTGTGTTTTGATACAGTCAATGAGCATGTGGTTCCTGCAGGTGCACGTCTTTGTTAGAGATAGTGTCCCTGCTGCTGGGCGGTGTGCAATGTCAATGTTTCTGCTGTAAATTATGACAGTTATGGTGGTTCAGCGGGAGGGGAGGAAAAAGAGCAGGATAATAAATCACCCGTGTTTACATTCACCTCTGAGAGTCGGCAAACTATGGCAGGGGGTGCTAGATGATCGAAAGACGGTTTGTGAATTATAAGGAAAGCTCACAATATTGGAGAGTCTACAAAAAGACGCTGAGGGAGTTCTTATGGGCAGAAAAGAACACATTAGGGAATAATGTTCATCGTTTTTAACCTGTCTTTTAAGTGCCAGAATCATAAGTTAAAAATAATTAAGGACATTGAATGTTGTCTGTCTTACTGTGTTGGCCCTGCGATGAGGTGGCGACTTGTCCAGCACCCCCGTCACTCCGAGAGGGACAAGCGGTACAAAATGGCCTGATCTACAGTAGTAAAGGTTTGCGTGTATTAAAACACGTACAAACTTGATATCAAAGCTGATCTACTAAACTTGTGCGCAATTCATTAGCATGCCTGTCTTCATGAATATTCAAAATATATGCTGATCATCAGAACGCCCACAATACTGGGAGGAAGAGATGCAAATCTAATCATTCAGCACACACAATGTGATTTATCAATGCTGATCACTGTTCTATGGGCGCAATCTCGCGTCTTTATTTATTACATCTGAAAAGTATGTACAAACTGAGAAAGTTGTATTATTTTTTTATTTGCATTCACAGAAAGAGAGAGAGAAAAAAAGAACAATATATGAACAATGTAAAGCAAAAACCTGTGCGGGACAGGTTAAAAAGACCCTAAGGTCTTGTGAAGTTACACACACGGTTGTGAGCAAAGAGGGGCTCGTGCCACTAAGACAGACGATGGACAGAAAATCTTCCGACCGTGTGTGTCTCAACATATTTGGGCTGTAATATATACAAAATATTAGACATGTTGTTTATTCAGCAATATCAATTTAGAATGTTATTGCTGCTGTATGACCTAAGGCTATTCAACTGGCGGCCCGGAGGCCACATCTGGCCTGCCAAAGCATTTAATTTGGCCCGCCGAACAACACCCAAATAGGCTTAATGAAACCATTCAAAACAGGGTTGCTAATGCAAGCAGTAGTCTCGCCACCCCACAGAGGCCAACAGCAAAGCATATGTGTCACAATGAAGCAGCAGTGGTTGAGTAGAACAAGATGGCACTCTCGACAATGAAAAAAATCAAAATAAATCTAAAAAATCTGATTTAACAGCGGCCGGACAACAAAGTATAAATGTATTGAAATACATTAATGCTGACTTTGTGATATATTTTGTATTCATGGTTGTGTTGTTTTTGGCTGTTTAACTTTGGCGATTAAAACTGGTGTAATACATTTAGTGCTACATTCGACCAGTAGAGGACAATAAAGCTACACCGTAGGTTTAATTGTGTTAAACTACATGTGTTTGTTGTGTGTATAAACAGGATACCTTCTATTTTATTTATGTAAAATACACAATGGATATTATACTTTTGTAATGTTTAAATTTTTAGTCTTACAAACCTAAAAAAAGGAAGACGTACAAAGAAATAAAACTGAGGAAGAAAAACAATTCAAAAGAAGGAAAATCAATCATCAACAAAATGTTTCTTACCATGAATTACCATGAATTGATTTACGTGGACCCCGACTTAAACAAGTTGAAAAACGTATTCGGGTGTTACCATTTAGTGGTCAATTGTACGGAATATGTACTGAACTTTGCGATCTACTAATAAAAGTTTCAATCAATCAATCAATCTTCATGTTGTGAACTGTCTGTCTAGCTGCACAAGCTGGAAACGAGTAGCGAGGACAGGATAATAAATGATTTGACAGTGCAGTGTGAAGAAAGCTGATCTGTTTACTTTATAAATAAGTAAACACAGTCTCAAAGGAATATAACCTGCGGAGGCACTTTCTAAAGAAACATCCAAATGTTGACCCTGGGCTCTTGAAACTGTGGCCCTTTCATTATGTAGTTGAATAGCCCTGACATAAGGGGTTGATTAAAACAAATTTGATTACACCATTTTGGTGTCTGCTAGTGTTTTTTTTTTTTCAAATGCCGTTCATTTTCTTATTTAGAAAACATGTTATGACAAATATCTTGTATGAAAAGACATCTTTCAATAAACATTCTCTTGCGTTTGGATCATTTCAGGCGCATGAATGCACTGCTGTTTCTGCAGCGCTTCAGTGCGCTAAAAATAGTTTATGTTGTCTCAAGAGTGCGATTCTCTATTGCAGAAAATGTGGTAAAGTTGATAGGTGCTGTTAGTTAATCAACATCACACACAGGTTGAAGGGCACAATAACATTAATGTGAGGGGCACATAGTGATTGACTTTTCAGTTGATCACGCAGAACACGCCCACTAATAGTATTCACACAATTTTATAGTTTGCACATGCTGTTTAGCGCGTGGTATTTGGATCTTAGTAGATCAGGCTTTATTTGTTTTACATGTATGGAAAATTGACAATTCTTGGTTGACAATTTAAAGTTGTTTTTTTTTTTAAGTCCTTGTAATACGGAATACAGAATTGTGTTATTGCTATGACAACCTACCGGTATGATGTTGGACCAGCAAAGACATCTCTCATGTTGCAATAGCACTAACTTCTTGCAGTTTAGAATAGCGTTCAGTGTTGCACACAACTTTGCAAATGACTAGCTACGTTTATTTTCAAGACATGAAATGTGTGTAACAACAATGGGAGGCCAAATATTGTCTATCCTAAATAATAGTAACACAGACATGTTCTATTAGCATTCAGCCATGTCTTTGTTGGAGTGTGCATTTGTAATCCACTTGTATATACTGTACAACAGTGCCTTAAATATATTGTGGGGAGCTGCAGCATTAAAAGCATTTATTGAATTAATGCACTAAATGTTACATATTATACCTTTTAAAATGCAGAGGTACCTCGAGATGCTAGTGGACCAGCTTACGAGTTTTTGGGTGAAGTGAATTATATTTTTAATAGCGCTTTTCTCTAGAGACTCAAAGCGCTTTACATGGTGAAATCTCCATCTTTAAGCTACATTTAAACCAGTGTGGGTGGCACTGGGACCAATTGGGTAAAGTGTCTTGCCCAAAGACACAACGGCAGTGACTAGGATGACAAAAGTGGAGATCAAACCTGGAACCCTCAAGTTTCTGGCACAGCTGCTCTATCAACCGAGCCACGCCGCCCTAATAAAACTGTCTCTTGGCCAATTGTTAAGCTTTAGGTTACGAGCAAAAATTTGGATTATGAGCCGCCAAACCCCTAGTTATCGTAGCAAATACCACAGTTAAAGGCCTACTGAAATTAGATTTTCTTATTTAAACGGGGATAGCAGATCAATTCTATGTGTCATACTTGATCATTTCGTGATATTGCCATATTTTTGCTGAAAGGATTTAGTAGAGAACATCGACAATAAAGTTCACAACTTTTGGTCGCTGATAAAAAAAGCCTTGCCTGTACTGGAAGTAGCGTGATGTCGCAGGTTGAAAGGCTCCTCACATCTGCACATTGTTTTCAGCGGCGTGAGCGATTCGGACCGAGAAAGCGACGATTACCCCATTAATTTGAGCGAGGATGAAAGATTTGTGGATGAGGAAAGTGAAAGTGAAGGATTAGAGGGCAGTGGAAGCGATTCAGATAGGGAAGATGCTGTGAGAGGCGGGTGTGACCTGATATTCAGCTGGGAATGACTAAAACAGTAAATAAACACAAGACATATATATACTCTATTAGCCACAACACAACCAGGCTTATATTTAATATGCCACAAATTAATCGCGCATAACAAACACCTCCCCCCTCCCGTCCATATAACCCGCCAATACAACTCAAACACCCGCACAACACACTCAATCCCACAGCCCAAAGTACCGTTCACTTCCGCAAAGTTCATACAGCACATATATTTCCCCTAAGTTACGTACGTGACATGCACATAGCGGCACGCACGGACGGGCAAGCGATCAAATGTTTGGAAGAAAGCTGCATACTCACGGTAGCGCGTCTGCTATCCAACTCAAAGTCCTCCTGGTTGTGTTGCTGTAGCCAGCCGCTAATACACCGATCCCACCTACAGCTTTCTTCTTTGCTGTCTTCATTGTCCATTAAACAAATTGCAAAAGATTCACCAACACAGATGTCCAGAATACTGTGGAATTTTGCGATGAAAACAGAGCTGTTTGGTGTCCCAATACTTCCGCACAATCCGTGACGTCACGCGCAAACGTCATCATACCGAGACGTTTTCAGCCGGATATTTCCCGGGAAATTTAAAATCGCACTTTATAAGTTAACCCGGCCGTATTGGCATGTGTTGCAATGTTAAGATTTCATCATTGATATATAAACTATCAGACTGCGTGGTCGGTAGTAGTGGCTTTCAGTAGGCCTTTAACCCCGTAAGAGCCGAGCAAAATATCCTGTGTTTTACTCGCTAGGTTTATTTTACATCTAGAGAGTGACATAACTTTGTTATTCAACCATGGGAATGACTAATGTGAGTGTGAAGGACAGAAAGTAGTGAGAAGAAGCAGATGATATCCACTGAATTAAAGAAATCTCCAAAAGATTTAACCGAGCGTGGAGCCAACTCGGCGCAGCACTGCTAATCTACAGCCTAGTGAAGCAGGAGAAGTCTAACGCCAACCAAGGGTGTTTAAATAACATCACATTTATCCATGAAAATATGGAGAAGCTGCTGACGGTGTGTTTGATGGAGCAGCAATTAGAAGGAAATATCATAGAAGTTCGCTCTCCAAAGTAAATCCTGTAAATGATTATTACTTTACTTCATTAAACTACTGTAGTTGTTTGTTGTATGCTCTCTTTTAGTGTTTTGATGTAGTATTTTTTTTTTAACTAAAAGTTTTTCTTTTTAAAAGGTATGGTATAGGTTAAAAGTGTGGTGTTTTATAGGGTTGACCACTGATTAGATTTATTTAAATTCATTTCAATGGGTGACGCTGTTTCACAAACAAGCAAAAACCAGTTAAACTTGTATCCTGAAGTACCATTGTACATTGAAATTGTTGTGTCTCTGTCTGTGTTGCACTCAAATATGTTGATGTCTGTTTCTGTCTCCACTGACAACACAAAGACATTGAAAACAAATTTGCACAGTGTTTTGAGTTCTGTGTCTCTATTGGCCTGATCTACAAAGATCCAAATAACACGTGCCAAACCGCATGTGCAAATTAGAAAATGCTGTGTACTATTAGTGGGCGTGTTGCATGTTAGTTAGTTTAGACTTTATTTGAAGGGACAATGCAAAGAGACATTAAAATCAAAGACAGATATGTTCTGCACCATATTGTAACTAAATTAAGTTAAAGTTAAAGTTAAAGTACCAATGATTGTCACACACACACTAGGTGTGGTGAAATTTGTCCTCTAGCTAATTTCCTACTGAGACTTTGTGTAGAATTAATAACAATTGCAAAAACTGTAGCAGACTGGTGAAGACCGCCCTACTTAAATTATTTTTTTGCTTGTATTTAGCGGCTTCACCATGGAAACACTTGTTTCCCTCCACATTCATGTTATCATGCTCTACAACATGTGGGGTTTTGCAATGTTGTTGAAAAAAATCCCACATCCATAATCTGGATCACTTTTTCTGCAATACAGAATCACGATCTATACAACATAAGCTATTTCTAGCACACAGAGGCACAGCACCGCAGCGTATTGACGCGTCTCGAATGATCCAATTGCAAGAAAATGCATATTGCAAGACGTTTTTTCATATAAGTGTTTTAATAATACATTCCCACACCAGCAGACACTAGAACGTGTCAATTGAATTTGTTTGAATCAGTCCCTTAAATCCAGCAGCTATAAAATTATATTGCTGAATAGACGACATGTCTATTATGTTTTATTCATGACTGATCAAATATGTTGACACACACATACACATAGGAAAAAGTATTGTCTGTCCAGCAGTCTTTGCAGAGCGATTCTTGCCTTTTCCCATAGCCATCTGTTTAACTGTGCCAGACATACTTAATAGAGACGCAAAATAGCGGCCGCAGAACAGTTTCAACACTGATATATTACATTGTGTTAGCTGAGTGATTATATTTGCATCTTATGTTCCCAGTATTGTGGCCATTCTCGAAATCAGCATATATTCTCCATATTCATGAAAACAGACACGCCAAATGTATTGCGCTTCTGATTTTGCTCACTTAAGAGACGCGGATTGCGTCTCTCAAGTTTACAAGTTTAGTAGATCAGAGCTGTCAAGTTTGCACGTGATTAAATTCACGCAAACCTTTAATCGATCATGCCCTGTGTCTTTTCACTAACTCCAATGAACAAAAACATCCTTTTTCATTCTCCCGCTTACATACTTTTCAATGTATCTTCCGTCAAACTGTCTCCTTACTTCCACTCAAATGCAGTTAAGATTTAGGATCGCTTTACGGATTGCATGTGTTTTCCCCTGATAATAGCACACGCACACACACACACACACACACACACACACACACACACACACACACACACACACACACACACACACACACACACACACACACACACACACACACACACACACACACACACACACACACATACACACACACACACACACACACACACACTTACTCTCTATCCCCATACCATCTCTGAGTTTCTGGCCACATTCTGTCATTTGACTCTTGTGTGGCCTGTGGTTTGAAATAGATGGAAGACTACAATAAATCTAAGAGACATGCAAGGGAGGTAATACTTGGGATTTACAGTTTAGATCATAATGAAGACGAACGAGTGCACGTTTGGATTATTATTATTTTTTTTTTTTTACCAAAAGAGAAGAACAAAACAGAGAAAGAATAGGATTAGTGTGCAAACGTATCTTGATTGTCACATTTTGTTAAAGTTAAAGTACCAATAATCGTCACACACACACGAGGTGTGGCGAAATTATTCTCTGCATTTGACCTATTGTAGCAAAATAAATAAGGTAGTAGGGGTGCACAAAATTTTTTATTTACAGCACATTCTTATTCATCTCGTTTCTAAATTGATTCATCCTTTTTAAAAATTTGATTTTTTAAAATATTTTTTTAAGCCCTCTCCATGCAACCAGAAGCAGCTTTTCTAACCTGCAACCTGTTTTAAAAAAGTTTCATTATAACTATTATACCATATGATACATTACGAGAATCGGTTTGAACCGAGAATCGTGTTTGATCGTCACCCCAGGAATCGGAATCGGATCGAAACGTTAGGTGACCAACGATTCACACCCCTATGAGGTAGCACCTTAACATATACTGTATGCATCTGAATTATTCTTCTTCTGTTTATTGTTTAACTGGCTTTCAATTTTACATTGGATTCTCAGACGCTAAACATGGTAGTCCGACAATTGTTTTTTTGGATCTGTTAATTATAACCGTTTTAATTGTTAGCCAGTTATCTGGTAAACTATTTCATCCCAACTATACAGTACATATGAGCTTTAGTGTTAAATGTTTATTGCAGTTTGCCCTGGCTGCATTACTGTACTATTAGACCATGCTGATTTTTTTACAAGCTCTTGCGTCTCCCCTTAAGTCTTCAGTGCCCACAAGAACTGAGGCAAATAGATAATCATGGCTAACAATTAGTACCAACAGTATTTCTAAGAGTAAGACATTTATTTGCCTTAAGTGGATGACACGCCGAGCCACTAATTCCATCTAGAGGAAGCGATTATTTGAGGTTATATGGTATAATGATCTGTGCGACAATTATGTCCCTCTTCCCATTACTTCCTCAAGATGGATAGAAGCAGCACAAAGTGAAGGTTTTCAAAGTGGCCCACTAGACCTGTGTTGTGAGCGGTCACCAGAGCTTAAATAATGCAGCATGGGGAGCTCAGTCAGGAACTGGGAAATGGGCATCAGTGCACAAAGGAGTGTGGTATAAACTATAGAGGCATCTCATTTAGTATCGGTGATTTATCAAGGCAGCATGCTGCTGCATGCGTGGACCCTGTGAACCCTTTAGCAGTAAATATGCGCGCATACACACACACCCACACACACACACAAACACACACACAAACACACACACAAACACACACACACACACACACACACACACACACACACACACACACACACACACACACACACACACACACACACACACACAAGCATACATACATGTGCATTCTTGCAGATTTACTCTCAGGCAAGCTATTAGGTCCTTTATTGGAGCAGTGAAAGAACATAAAGAACTGTAATCAATAACCCATATCTATTTCACCAATGGAAAACCACCTTCTCTCTTATGTACATACATGTTATGTTATTTTTTATAAAAATAGAATCCTAATCCTTCCAGTTTTAAGATATTAGTGTGTCTGTTTGGATCTCTCTGTCCTTTCTCTGCTGTTTAGCACAGCGGCCACCTTTGCCTTCAAGACCTGACCCCCCCTATTGATGCGCTGCAGCGCTGTCCTCATAGATTAGTGGCTCAAGCATGGATATTGTCACCATTTGACCATGTGACAACGAAAATAAATGTTAAAATATGTGAATTTAAGGGAAACCATTTAAATACTGTAGGCGGCCGACAGGAAATAAGGGCAAAATATGGTAGTTTCCTGCTGAAAACGGGGAATACCTCTCTGCCTTTGATCAGAACTGTACTGTAAGAAAAATGACCTAAAATAAGAGGAAATCAGTCCATTCATGCTGCTATTTGTCTTGTAAATAAATGCTACACTAAAGCAGATTTACAGTACTGTAAGAAAAATGACCTAAAATAAGAGGAAATCAGTCCATTCATGCTGCTATTTGTCTCGTAAATAAATGCTACACTAAAGCAGATTTACAGTTCTGTAAGAAAAATGACCTAAAATAAGAGGAAATCAGTCCATTCATGCTGCTATTTGTCTTGTAAATAAATGCTACACTAAAGCATATTTACAGTAAAGTGATATCGCAGACTTTTTGTGTTTTTATTTTCTGTTTATCCACTACTTTTTTAGAAACATAAAAACACAACTCAGTAAAACTCATCAAGATCCAAATGAAGCTGGCTCATTGTTATTATCTACCTTCTCTCTCCCCATCAGATCTCTCAGATGGTCTCGGAGGCATCCAGAGAATGTTTTACCGAGGCCGCGCTGAACCGCTACAACACAAACTCGCCTTCACACACAAACTCTTCGTCACACACAAACTCACCTTCACACAGTCCGGCGACTACCACCTCTGCAAGCACAGCACAGACCACCGGCTCATCTGCTGCCTCTTTCTTTGCCAGGTAAGATGCACCCACGTCAGCATTGAACACGTCCTTCAATATCTGGAGTATTGCCAGAAAAAAATATATTTAGTTCGGGTTACATTTGTCACTATATTACTTATTTGGTTACAGACTCCTAACAATAAGCTGCTTGTTTTCCCCAACATGTATTACTCTAGTTCAGTCCTTCTCAAATAGTGTGGCGAGCCCCCCTAAGGAGACGTGCTTTATCAGTATCATGGTTCAAAAAGCTTAAAGCTTAATTTTTGTTTGTTGTTTTATATATTGTGCTCCTGAGTTGTTGTTGCTGATCAATTTGAATTATATATAATTTATTGAGTGCGTTTGATTGTATTTTTCAGTATCTAATGGTTCAATTCAGTAAAAAAAACATTTTTAGTTTACAGGTAAATAAGGATAACTTTTTTTTAAATTTCAGACAAATTGTTACACAATTAGGGATGTCCGATAATGGCTTTTTGCCGATATTCCGATATTGTCCAACTCTTTAATTACCGATACCCATATAAACCGATACCGATATGTACAGTCGTGGAATTAACACATTATTATGCCTAATTTGGACAACCAGGTATGGTTAAAAAATAATAAAATAAAATAAGATAAATAAATTAAAAATATTTTCTTGAATAAAAAAGAAAGTAAAACAATATAAAAACAGTTACCAGGAAACTAGTAATTAATGAAAATGAGTAAAATTAACTGTTAAAGGTTAGTACTATTAGTTGACCAGCAGCACGCACAATCATGTGTCCTTACGGACTGTATCCCTTGCAGACTGTATTGATATATATTGATATATAATGTAGGAACCAGAATATTAATAACAGAAAGAAACAACCCTTTTGTGTGAATGAGTGTAAATGGGGGAGGGAGGTTTTTTGGGTTGGTGCACTAATTGTAAGTGTATCTTGTGTTTTTTATGTTGATTTAATAAAAACAAAAAATAAAAAAAACGATACCGATAATTTCCGATATTACATTTTAAAGCATTTATCGGCCGATAATATCGGCAGGCCGATATTATCAGACATCTCTATACACAATGTTAATAAATTTATTCTTTGATCTATATTTTTTTTCTTGTTTGTTTTCTTAAATGTTGATGAGGATACAATGTTAAGATTCAAGATTCAAGATTGCTTATTGTCACATGCACAGTTAAACAGACAGTTTGCCCTACAATGAAAATCTTACTTTGCTCGTCCACCCTTCAACAAGTCACACGGTACTTAGCTAAAATAAAAAATAAAAATGTTATATACAAGGCACAGTGAGTAACATTACATTATTGCACATTCTGATTGACAGTCAACAGTATAAATATGGAGGTGACATTGGGTCACAGCAGCAGTTAAAGTGTCTTTAGTGATCAAAGGTGAAAAGTGTCTACAGTGATGGTTCAAGTTAACCAATGATTGTCACACACACACTAGGTGTGGTGAGATTATCCTCTGCCTAATGCAGAGGTGCACTTATAACAGTTTTATAGACAAATTGTACTTTTTATAGTCGCGGTGGAGGATGAATGGGGCAGGGGCACAAAATGTTTTTTTCTTCCGTAACAGAAAACAATTGAGAAGCACTGCTCTAGTCATCTCTAGTCAAAGCTTTCTCAGGTTTAAGCGGGGATACAAAATGGGTGCAAGATCTTTTTTTTTAGTGTTGTTGCTTGTAGAATAAATGATTAATGCAATAACATTGTAATTGTTCAGTTAATTTTGAGCAAAGTTACATTACATGCTTACATTTGCACAATTCAACATGTCCAAAAACGAGTAGGAAGAAGCAGTGCTTTATAAAGCTGCCGGTGCCACATCTATAGACACCAGGCCGATAAGATACAGTATGAATGTTGTGGATAAATTATTGATGACTACAGACAGGAAGCCGAAAATGAACAATAAATAATTCAAGCTATCAAAGGCTATTATTGTGTCAAAGTCGCTGAGGCACTGTTGGAATTCACAAAGCAGTATCAATGCTTCCCGAGATCCTACACAGTCCACTATATCTATGCTCTTCCTCTGTTTAATCTTGAATTGCGTCGATAATGCTTGCGTTGATGATAATGCTTGACAATGTTACAGTCTTAAAGGGGAACAGCATTTTTTTAATGTTGCCTGTCATTCATAATCTTCATTTAAGACAAGCACACATGTTTCGTTTTTTATGCACTCTAATAACTAAATGCAAGCAAAAGTCTGCAGCCTAAGGGAGTCGCTCTATTCTGCGTATAGAGCACTTAAAAACACCCAGACACCTTCATTAAGGTTCTATATACACGCTAAGTATACAGTATATGTAATGTAGTAACAGGCACATTCACAATAACATGTAATATTTACTTATTTTGCTCATTTTAAGCATACGACGGCGCATTAATTTCAAAAACACATCACAACGTTCACTTTTTCCTTCAAAATCATTACTGATTATTATCAATCAATGCCAATCAATCAATGTTTATTTATATAGCCCTAAATCACGAGTGTCTCAAAGGGCTGCACAAGCCACAACGATATCCTCGGTTCAGATCCCACATCAGGGCAAGGAAAAACTCAACCCAATGGGACAATGAGAAACCTTGGAAAGGACCGCAGATGTCCATAGCAGATCTAACATAATAGTGAGAGTCCAGTCCATAGTGGGGCCAGCAGGAAACCATCCCGAGCGGAGACGGGTCAGCAGCGCAGAGACGTCCCAAACCGATGCACAGGCGAGCGGTCCACCCCGGGTCCTGACTTTGGACAGCCAGCGCTTCATCCGTGGTCACCGAACCTGTGCCCCCCCCCCCCCCCCCTCCACGATGGAGAGGGGGGCAGAGCAGAAAAGAAACGGCAGATCAACTGGTCTAAAAGGGGGGTCTATTTAAAGGCTAGAGTATAGAAATTAGTTTTAAGATGGGACTTAAATGCTTCTACTGAGGTAGCATCTCTAAGTGTTACCGGGAGGGCATTCCATAGTACTGGAGCCCAAATAGAAAACGCTCTATAGCTCACAGATTTTTTTTGGGCTCTGGGAATCACTAATAAGCCGGAGTTCTTTGAATGCAGATTTCTTGCCGGGACATATGGTACAATACAATCAGCAAGATAGGCTGGAGCTAGACCGTGTAGTATTTTATACGCAAGTAGTAAAACCTTAAAGTCACATCTTAAGTGCACAGGAAGACAGTGCAGGTGAGCCAGTATAGGCGTGATATGATCAAACTTTCTTGTTCTTGTCAAAAGTCTAGCAGCCGCATTTTGTACCAACTGTGATCTTTTAATGCTAGACATAGGGAGACCCGAAAATAATATGTTACAGTAATCGAGACGAGTCTGTTATGTCTTAGACGGGGGGAAGGAGACGGCACAACAGCAGACGTATAAACTCAATGTATTTATTGAGTGATTTATGATTACGTAGGGTGTGTATGCTACTATGTGTTTGAATGTAAACTATGTGCTGGAATTAATATATAAAGATACCGTAAGGGGTGTTGTCATGCGTGTTGAATGGTGGCGCCCAAATCCAGGGGGAGAAGGCAAAGAGGTCCGGGGGTCCAAGCGAGGTCGTAGTGCAGGAGAGAGCGTCCAAAGTCCAGGCAATGTGTCGATTAATCAGGAGGGCAAACAGGATTCAGGGGAATATGACAGCGGAAGCTGAGACAGGGACTGTGGGAGGAAGGAGAGACGAAGGAGATCAAAAACAAGGTACGGAGAAACAAGCACAGGAGAAGAACACTGGTGGGAAGTCAGAAACGTGAGCTTACCGCAAGCAAAGTAACGTTCCGACGAGGAGTAGTCAGCGGCGAGGCTCTTTATCCTGTCGTCCGTAATCACTGCCAGGTGTCTTGATTGATGATTGTCTCCAGCTGCGGCGGCATGTGGGTGCGGTCTGCACAGCGCGTGTGGGTGCGGTCTGCGCAGCGCGTGTGGGGGCGTGTCTGGACGTACTCAGAGTGGAGCTGCTGAGTGCTCCCGCAGATGAGGGAGGAACGGACTGTGCTTGTGTCATGACAGTGCCCCCCCCTTATGCGAGACCCCCGACGAGCGCCGAAGAGCTCCTGGATTTGCCCGATAGAAGTCTTCTAGTAGTGATGGGTCAGCAAGGTAGGAGGCAGGAACCCAAGACCTATGTTCAGGCCCATAACCCTCCCAGTCAACTAAATAAACTAACCCCCTACCTTGCCGACGGACCCCGAGAATATCCTTAACGGTCCAAACGGGGTCCCCGTTGTCCAAAATCCTGGAGGGGGGGGGGGTTGGGATCAGGTGAAGAAAGTGGGGAAGTAGTAACTGGTTTGATCTGCGAAACATGAACCACGGGATGTCGCTTGACTGAGGGAGGTAAAGAAAGTTTAACCGCAGCGGGGTTTATTATGGCCTCTATAGTGTATGGTCCTACAAATCTGGGTGCGAGTTTTCGAGATGGTACCTCAAGATGAAGATCTTTAGCCCGTAGCAGAACTTGTTGACCCGGAGAATACGAGGGAGCCGGGATGCGTCGCTGATTAGCACTGCGGCACATCCTTTCAGAGGACCTGATTAGAGAAGCCCGGGCGGCTTTCCAAACTTGCTGGCATCTTTTGATGTGTGTAAGGGAAGAGGGAACTGCAGCTTCGAGCTCCTGTTGAGGAAACATAGGTGGTTGGTAACCTAAGGAGCACTCAAAAGGTGACAATCCGGTAGCCGAACTCTTCAAGGAATTGTAAGCAAATTCGACCCATGGCAGAAACTTGCACCACGAGGATGGTTGTCTGGCAGATATGCACCGTAGCATGGTCTCAACACTTTGATTGGCTCTTTCTGCTTGACCGTTACTTTGAGGGTGGTAACCAGAGGTAAGAGTGGCCGTGGCCCCAATTCCCTTGCAAAAGTTCTGCCACACCCGAGAGGTGAACTGGGGACCACGGTCCGAGACGATGTCCACAGGAATGCCGTGTTGCCTGACTATGTGGGTTGTGAGAAGATCAGCAGTCTCGGCAGAAGATGGAAGTTTAGGTAGAGGAATGAAGTGTGCGGCTTTAGAAAAACGGTCAATAATGGTGAGAATAGTGGTGTTACCTTGGGAAGGTGGAAAACCAGTGATGAAGTCCAGAGATATGTGTGACCAAGGGCGACTGGGAACAGGAAGGGGAAGCAATAGTCCTGCCGGCGGTCTGTGGGAAGGCTTATTACGTGCACAAGTGCTACAAGCAGCAATGAACTCACGGGTATCATTGGCCATGGATGGCCACCAGAACCGCCGGCGGATGAAGGATAGGGTACGCTGAAATCCCGGATGGCAGGTGAAAATACTGGAATGTCCCCAGTCCAGAACTCGAGGTCGTAACTCACGAGGGACGAAGAGTCTGTTGGGAGGTCCTCCCTTGGGTCCCGGACTTACTCTCAGGGCTTCCTTAACCAGGCCCTCCACTTCCCACGTGACCATGCCAATAATTTTGGAGGGAGGAAGGATAGTCTCCTCCGGGATATCGTCAATGGTTTCCTCTGAGAACTGACGGGAGAGGGCATCAGCCTTGGTATTACGGGAGCCCGCTCTGAAAGAAAGAATACAATTGAAGTGTCTAAAAAATTGGGACCATGGTGCTTGTCTGTCGTTCAGTCTTTTGGCCGACCGGACATGCAGCAAATTGCGGTGGTCCGTGAGGACCTGGAATTGGTACTTAGCTCCCTCTAGCCAATGTCTCCACTCCTTCAATGCCTCGTGTAAAGCGAGCAATTCCCGATTCCCAGCATCATAATTGCGTTCAGCAGGTGATAAGCGTCGGGAGAAGAAAGCACATGGATGGACCTTGTTATTCTGCTTGGAGCGTTGGGAGAGAACTGCACCTATACCAGAATCGGAGGCGTCCACCTCAACAATGAACGGGCTGTCCGTGTCTGGATAAACGAGGATGGGTGCAGAGACGAAACTTCTTTTGAGACACCAGAACGCCATTCCTGCTTCACGGTTCCACTGGAAGGGGACATTGGTAGAGGTAAGTGCATGAAGAGGTGCGGCCAACTTACTAAAGTCCTTAATGAATCGCCTGTAGAATCCGGCAAATCCAAGGAAGCGTCGTAACTCAGTGCGAGTAGAGGGTTGAGGCCAGTCCACCACTGCCTTCACCTTTTTTGGATCAGCCTTAATATGTCCTTTTTCAATCACAAATCCCAAGAAATCAACAGAAGAAGAATGGAACTCACATTTCTCGGCTTTGACGAACAGACGGTTCTCCAGAAGGCGTTGTAGGACGAGACGGACATGTTGTTGATGCTCCTGAAGATTCTTGGAGAAGATAGGGATGTCATCCAGGTAAACGACAACAAAACGGTCTATCATGTCTCTGAGGATGTCGTTAACTAGGGCTTGAGAAACTGCAGGAGCATTGGTCAGACCAAAAGGCATGACCCTATACTCAAAATGCCCTAAGTGAGTATTGAAGGCAGTCTTCCTCTCATCTCCTTCCCTGATTCGTACCAGATGATAGGCGTTGCGTAGATCCAGTTTGGTAAAGATGGTGGCCGGAGTGAGGGGTTCAAAAGATGAATTGAGTAGGGGTAACGGATATTTATTCTTTACAGTGATGCTGTTAAGTTGACGGTAATCAATACATGGCCGAAGGGATCCATCCTTCTTGCTGACAAAAAAAAATCCAGCGGCCACAGGTGACTTGGATGGTCTGATTATACCAGAGGCCAGGGACTCGGAGATGTAGTCCCTCATAGTTTTCTTCTCAGGAAGGGAAAGGTTATATAGTCGACTGGATGGAAGAACTGCGTTGGGAATAAGATCAATAGCGCAGTCGTATGGTCTGTGGGGTGGAAGTGACAGTGCTTGATCCTTACTGAAAACTGTGGCTAGATCATGATATATCTCCGGGACTTGGGACAGGTCAACAGGGGGAGATATCGATCTGGGTCCTTCGGAATGTATAACAGCAGAACGGAGACAGTTAGCATGACAGTGGTTGCTCCAGGCCAGTATCTTGCCAGTGGACCAGGAAATGTGGGGGTCATGTAGACTCAACCATGATCGGCCGAGGACAAGGGGGGCTACCGGCGCATCCAGGACCCAGAAGATGATGGTCTCTGTATGGTTACCAGAAAGGGTAAGGGATAAAGGTTTAGTGCGGTGTTTGATAAGCCCTAAAGGGTGACCATCTAAGGCTTGGGCAGACACAAAATTCTCTAAGGAAATGAACGGAATACCAGATTCTGTGGCATACCTTAAGTCGAGGAAACTCTCGTCGGCTCCGGAGTCCACATAGGCCTCTACTGATAGTGTCCTATCTTCCCAAGACAAGGTAGCAGGGAACAGCGTACTCGGGGTTTGCCTGGAAAAGATTGTGGGGATTGTAGTATGGCTCACCAGTATCCCCTTGACTGGTGAGCCCGATCTTTTGGCCGAGATGGGCAGTTGCGAATATGATGGCCCGCTATACCACAGTATAAACATAGGCGTCGTTGAAACCTCCGTTCCCGTTCCTCGAAGGAAAGTTGAGATCTCCCTATCTGCATGGGTTCTGGGGAACGACTAGGACATTGATTAACTGGGCCTGTCTGTCTCGTGAGGTCCCAGCTGGTAGAACGAGGAGGTCTGCCGAAGTCGCTCTCCCTCTCCGCTTCTCTTTCTGAAAGTCGCTGATCAAACAAGAGGGCTAGTTCAATTAGCTTGTGACTAGAAGACGGCCTGTCACGCATCAATCCATCCTTTATATTTTCATTAAGGCCTCTCCTGTAGGCACTCAAAAGAGCCCTGTCATCCCAACCACTCTCAGCTGCCAAAGTGCGGAATTCTAGGGTGTATTTAGCCATGGAGCGGTGACCCTGTCTGAGGGAATGAAGCCTAGCTGCAGCATCTCTTCCATCCGTGGGATGATCAAAAACAGCCAAAAATTCTTTGCGAAACGCAGAATAATTAGCGTTAAACCCCGAAGGCTTGCTAAGGGCGGAAGTGGCCCATTTAAGGGCAGGTCCAGAAAATAAGGAAAACATAAAGGCTATCTTGGCCTTAGCATAACGAGATGGTTGGTGTTAAAAAATAAATTCACATTGAACCAAGAAGCCACGACAAAGTTCGAAATCCTCCTCAAAAATCTTAGGACTGGCTATCTTTGGTTCGCGAAGGGAAGACGGTCCTTTGGGGGCAGGTGCCTCAGAAGAGCTAAAAATGGGAGTGGGAGGTGTCACCTGACCTGTACTGAGTTTGTCCAATCTTGACAGCAGACTAGCAAATGCAACATCAAGTTTGTCCTCCAAGGTGGAAAATCGGGCCTGATGTTGTCGAATGACAGACTCGATGGCAGATAGGTCTCTAGGAGGGGAAGTTCGGACCAGAGTTCCAGGTGGGGGATGTTTTGTGCCGTCTGGTTCCATCTTGGTCGGAACGTTCTGTTATGTCTTAGACGGGGGGAAGGAGACGGCACAACAGCAGACGTATAAACTCAATGTATTTATTGAGTGATTTATGATTACGTAGGATGTGTATGCTACTATGTGTTTGAATGTAAACTATGTGCTGGAATTAATATATAAAGATACCGTAAGGGGTGTTGTCATGCGTGTTGAATGGTGGCGTCCAAATCCAGGGGGAGAAGGCAAAGAGGTCCGGGGGTCCAAGCGAGGTCGTAGTGCAGGAGAGAGCGTCCTAAGTCCAGGCAAGGTGTCGATTAATCAGGAGGGCAAACAGGATTCAGGGGAATATGACAGCGGGAGCTGAGACAGGGACTGTGGGAGGAAGGAGAGACGAAGGAGATCAAAAACAAGGTACGAAGAAACAAGCACAGGAGAAGAACACTGGTGGGAAGTCAGAGACGTGAGCTTACTGCAAGCAAAGTAACGTTCCGACGAGGAGTAGTCAGCGGCGAGGCTCTTTATCCTGTCGTCCGTAATCACTGCCAGGTGTCTTGATTGATGATTGTCTCCAGCTGCGGCGGCATGTGGGTGCGGTCTGCACAGCGCGTGTGGGTGCGGTCTGCACAGCGCGTGTGGGGGCGTGTCTGGACGTACTCAGAGTGGAGCTGCTGAGTGCTCCCGCAGATGAGGGAGGAACGGACTGTGCTTGTGTCATGACAGTGACGTAACAAACGCATTAATAATGCGTTCGTTACGTCTCATTATTACTCAATGCAGACATCATAAAAATACAACAAACATAATAAAACATCACTCACTGTACAATGTCTGCTCTCACCAGAATGCCGACTGTTAGGATGTTCATATAGTCCCGTTTAGTTGAACAATAACTCATAATCATCACAAAGAAAAAAGGAGTGTGGATCAAAGCGTCATTCCGGGTCTTTTTCGCCATTTCCGGGTTTAAGTTGGCTGTCAAAGTGTACCAACTTCTCAGTTTATGTCCACATCATTTTACTATCCAGGGGAGAGGCATGATTTATTCACGAGTTTGGAAGCGAGAAAGCAGCTCACCAGCTCAGGATGTCAATACACAGTATTAGCATAAGGAAGTTGCCACTCTCTGATCAATGCACCACTCCATGTAGGTCCTTAACGTTAGCACTTATAATAACAATATCGCTAATACTTGGTTAATATTCAAGGCACAAATTGTAAATGGAGTATTGTTGCCACTTTTGGGATGGTCATTTATTGGGTTTTATGGTCAACATATACACAATGATGCCATGGCTCCCATTGGCTCCATTGTAAGCACACTTTTATTTACGAGTTAGAATGCATTAAAAAAAAACATACAGTATGTTCTTGTCTCTCATAAGGATTGTGAATTGAAGAAAACATTCCCAAAAAAGTGCAGTTCCCCTTTAAAACATGACCAGCTTGTAAAAGTCTAGAGAAACTCACACCAATACGTGTGATCATGCTGTCTTTTGACATTTTTCTTTGGTGACCTTAAGCCAGTGAGGCAACAAGGCCCTTTAACACCAACAAACACACGTCTGGATGACATTCCAGCTGTCTTTGGTCTGATTCGCAAGGCTCCAAAGTGAAAGTTACTTTAGTGATGCAGGTGTCACGCGCCTCCTTTCTCTCTGTGTAATTGGATTGCATCGCTTGTGAAACGTCCTCTTAAAGAAATATAAAAGTGGTTCTTTTGTTCTAAATGTGACCTCCACATGTACGTCTGACACAGATATGCGCATGTGTGCGTGATGAGACTAATTGTTCAGACAAACCGTTGTCGTCTCTGCTGGCTGTGAACGTAGGGGTTTATGTTGGATGCAGCCAGGCAGTATTGCTAAATCCAATGGCTGCCATGCTCTTTACTCTCACACGTGGACTGCATGCAGACCTTCCTATTACACACACACACACACACACACACACACACACACACACACACACACACACGCACACACACGCACACGCACACGTACACACACACACACACACACACACACACACACACACACACATACTAAATCCCTGTGTCCATTTCCTTGCTCCACACCTTTTTCACTATTTCTTTCAATTCTATGTTTGTGTCATTCTCAAAGATATTCCTCCTCTCCTCCTGACTCTACACTGACCTCCTCCTCTCCCCTCCTGCTGCTAATGTGTGTATGACTAATATCTTTCATTAGTGCCAATGGCTCAGTGAATATGTCACTCTCACACGACGATGTCTCCGTCTCCTTATGCGGCAGCGGCCCCTTAGGGACACCAGGCTAAAGGATGGAGACATGCTGTACTTGCAAGGGGTGTGTGTGTGTGTGTGTGTGTGTGTGTGTGTGTTCCTATACTAGGGGGAAGGCAGTTTCTATCTGTGCAGGAATTTTATTTTTCCTGCATGCTCTGTCAATTGGCTCTTTGGGGATTTGTGGTGCTTGTGTGTGTGCGTGCGTGCGTGCGTGTGTGTGTGTGTGTGAGTGTGTGTTTATAGAGTAAATGAATTGATCCCAAGTGAAGAGCGATATTGAAAAAGTGTTGTTGTTTTGGCTAGAGGACAGCTAACATGTGGGAGGATCTTTTTGTCTTACTGCTTTACTGAGCATGACTTCTGTTCCCTAACCGCATGTAATTACTGTTACCATGACAACAAGGGGTGCCTAAAATTAAGGAGTTCGTTACCAAGATGAGCTGACCAGTATTTTGTGTGAGCAAGATGACTTGTTTGATGTAGGAGTATTTCACCAAACTGAGTAAACCCCTCACATTTCAGCTACTCAATACTATAAAACTTAAAATTGAATGTAGAGTAGTCAGTGTACAGCCTGTGCAGCGGTATAGATTACTATCCACTGAAAACACAGCCATTATTCCCTGAATAGCCAATAACAAAAGTGAGTACCAAGATAATAGGTTGTATTCACTTGACGTCACGTCCGGCTCGTTAATTATGCGAGGCTGGAAGTGGTAGGTAAGCGAGCATCTGTTGTCATAGTGTTCTGGGCGGCATTTTGCCTTTCTCGAAGAAAAATGCCCCATGCTAGCGTTGTTTTGGGCTGTTGGAACCGTGGAAATCGTGAAAAGGATACAAGTTTCTTCAGAGTTCCTCGAGAGGTAATCAAGAAGGGTGAAAGAGTGCAAGATTTTTCAAAAGAAGACCAAAAAAGGACCACACACTCCAGTCAAACACGGCAGAGTCGAAAAACGCACGAGTTTGCACGGATCACCTGGTTAAAGGTTTGTTTGATAGACTTACAGCGACTCCGGATTGGACTGTTACTTAAAAGTAAAAAGCTGGGTTTAGTACTTGGCGTGCTTCCTGTTTCGCCAGTAAAGCACACGCACACACATTTCCGAGATGCAATGTGGTGAATGATTTAATGAAGTGGGAGAATGTACGAAAATAAATTTGCTTAGTTCGTCTGTAGACAGCATGCAGTTAAAGTGTCCAAAGATTTCAATAGCTTTCAGTCGTGCTCAAGAACGCAATCAGTAACGTCCAAAGTCTCTTATAAAGTGTGCAATATCGTGTGTAAAAGTGGTAAACAAAAATTCTGGTTATTTAGCTCAGCTTGCTCGTCTCGCTACACCAAATGCAGGTAACAACGACCCTTTTGTAGTGCCCTCCTCTAATGTCAAGTGACACATACTTCCGTTCTGTGAATGCACACCCACAAACACACCATGTGACATTTCTGGCTCCTAGAATACTTTTAACGTTTAGTATTTCTCATTAAAGCATTATATTGATATTATTTGTATTTCCTAAAACACATTTCTGCTAAGAGGGTTTCGTGAAGCACAAACTCGGCGAGTCTAAGTAAAAGAAAGCAAATTTGAGCAAAACCTCAAAGAGTTATTAAGCTTTTACCAAAGGCAGCAATCCTTAATGAAGCTTTCAGCACAGTGTTGACATCTATAGTTATAGTTTGATAAAGACCCGAGCAAAAACGATTCTTGGGAGAGTCCTGAAAGTTGATACCAATTTCCTTGACCCAGCCACACGCAAAGAAGTTGTAGGCCTCCATGCTTTTCCAAGTTTTCATCTGTTGTGTCATGTAGAATGATGTGTGGCGCACCAGATAGTTTGACATGTCTTGGAATGCAGCCGACAGATAATAATGAACAGGGATACACTACCGTTCAAAAGTTTGGGGTCACCCAAACAATTTTGTGGAATAGCCTTCATTTCTAAGAACAAGAATAGACTGTCGAGTTTCAGATGAAAGTTCTCTTTTTCTGGCCATTTTGAGCGTTTAATTGACCCCACAAATGTGATGCTCCAGAAACTCAATCTGCTCAAAGGAAGGTCAGTTTTGTAGCTTCTGTAACGAGCTAAACTGTTTTCAGATGTGTGAACATGATTGCACAAGGGTTTTCTAATCATCAATTAGCCTTCTGAGCCAATGAGCAAACACATTGTACCATTAGAACACTGGAGTGATAGTTGCTGGAAGTGGGCCTCTATACACCTATGTAGATATTGCACCAAAAACCAGACATTTGCAGCTAGAATAGTCATTTACCACATTAGCAATGTATAGAGTGTATTTCTTTAAAGTTAAGACTAGTTTAAAGTTATCTTCATTGGAAAGTACAGTGCTTTTCCTTCAAAAATAAGGACATTTCAATGTGACCCCAAACTTTTGAACGGTAGTGTATATTCTATTACATTTTTTTGCTCGTATCTGCTTTTAATGGTAAGATCTAGGCCCCTTGCGTACACTGATATAGTTTGCACTCTGTTTGCTGCACAGTAGCCATGTTGGTTTGGTGGCCCACCACTTCCGTCAAAAGTCACGTGTATACAACCTATTGTGTATACAACCTATTGTGCCTTGCCTACATGAATTCTAACATGTACGGTGACATCTTCAACTGGAAACTGGGCCACATGGCTTTTTTCCAACATGATACAAAGACCAGACCCAACAAATATGACAAGTGTCTTGCTGAGGAAGCTGAAGGTGATAGAGTGGAGAAGTATATCTTCAGACCTCAAAACAATTGAGCACCTGTGGGGCATCCTCAAGCGGATTGCTATAATACTGTATGTTGTGATGTATCACCCAGCATTCTAGTCTTGTTAAAGTAATTATATTTTTGGCCATTCTCAGAATTCCATTGTAATTCCAAACGGGGAATGTAGCTGAATATGGACTGGTTGGACTGTGGGTGAGTAAGGCAGCAAGGGGAGGAGATAAAGGGAAGAGTGGTGCAAGAGGATAAAGAATAATTGGGGAGAAAGGATTTAAAATGCAGGGGAAGATGTGGTGGGTTGATAGTGAGACGGACTGAAGCGAGAAGCGGACAGAGGAGTGAAGGATGGGGATGAGTGGAGGAATGAAAAAAGACAATAAAGGACATGTGCAAAGGATGCAGGTTGACAGAAGGGTTCTGATGGATGGAAAACAAGTGCCCTTCACTTCAGAGTCAGATTGGAAAAGATCCACTCAGCCAACTCCCAGGCCACTTGTCGTTAAGCACTGCCAATTAGTTGCGTAGGTGTCTGTGTGACGGCATCGGTGACATAGATTAAAATAAGTGCCAGAACACACAAACATCTACACACACACACACGCATGCATGCATGCACAGCTTGTGTTATGCTTTCCTCATCTGATATGACAGGCGTTTTTTATGAAGTAGTAAAACACTATATCAGCCTTCAAAGACAATAGATAAAGAGTCTACTGTTTCAAAACATCATTAAAGAAGAGGTACATTTTTGCACCCTTAAACTCATAGACCATTTTGAGCTTTTTGGGGCAGGTTCGTTCAACATTTTTCTGGGGGCCACATTTCCAGAAAGCCATTGTACTTCTCCTTCTCCAAAAAATTGTCCTGTTTTAAAAAAAAACGTACTCCCTGCCAGATAAATATTACATTCGATATTCCGGTTGCCTCTCATGAAGTAAAAATGTCAATGCAAGGATCTGCCATACCTTAAAAGTACTTACTTACTTCAACAAATGGTAGTCATAAGTTAAAACACGAGCAATATTTTTAAACAGTTCTAGGTTCCTCTATACAACAACAGGAGCTGCTGTTTTTAAGGACCTACTGCAAATAAGCTATTGAAAGATCATCTATAATATCTGACAGCCGACTTGTGTTTTTAAGACTTCAAAAATGTTAGTTTCTCTCATGTTTTGAACTGAACTCAGGAGCCCGCCTGATGTCCTTCCCGGGCCAAATTTGGCCCGTGGGCAGCCAGTTGAATAGCCCTGTTTTAGGGCCTCCATACTTTAATTTGCACCTTTGTTTGTTGCAGCACACTCAGTCAACACAAATGCAAATCTCGAAAAAATTACTTAGTTCCAAACCATGGAGACCTCATAGCTGGCTAATGCCTTGACAAACAGGGCCTCCTAATTTGGATATGACTTAAAGGTGCCATATGTAATAATGTGACCAGAAAAGGCTGGCTGACTGAGGTTGCCAGATACGCAGCCGAATCCAGCTCGATCGACTGGGCTACTCCAAGGAACTTCAAACTTCCACTGCCTCTTACTAGGGGTTGAGGTGCTGGGACCATAATAGCTGAATAGACAAGCGTTTGCAAATAACAAACCTCTAACCAACACATTTTACACAGCAATTAGGCTATTTTCAGGAAGACATACATCCTGCCTGCGTACAATATCACAACAAACGGCAATCATATGGTTATTACTGTCAGAAAAGTGAAGTGTGAAGTGAATTATATTTACAGGTATATAGCTCTTTTTCTCAAGTGACAAAGAGCTTTACATTGTGAAACCCAATATATAAGTTACATTTAAACCAGTGTGGGTGGCACTGGGAGCAGGTGGGTAAAGTGTCTTGCCCAAGGACACAACGGCAGTGACTAAGATGGCGGAAGCGGGGATTGAACCTGCAACCCTCAAGTTGCTGGCACGGCCGCTCTACCAACCGAGCTATACCGTCCCAAAGACGGTATAGTAAAACAAAGACTAAACAAACTACAACTAACGCTAGCAATTGTTATACTGGTGAAAATAAGTAGAGCATGCTTAGCAGCCTAATGTATGCTCAAAACTAAAGAGGAGATATTTTTATGGAGTTAAATTACTGCCAAAAGTCCACACACGCAAAAAACATGTTTTACTCACACCCAAAGATTCACACACAAACGCAGTGTGGTTTGCAAATACAAAATATGATTCACAAACAAACGCATTTTGTTTTGCAAATAAGAAACGTACCTATCAAAAAAATACATCATGCTTCGCCCTCGTTGGGCGTGAGTAAAACATGTTTTGTGGTTGTGTGGACTTTTGGCAGTAATTTAACTCCATACATTTTACCAAGGTATGCCTATAGGTTACACGAATGAGGAATTATTTTATCATGTGATTTGGCTATCTCCATACGTTACACATTGCCATGATGACAGCCGGGATAATATTGGAACCCATTTCTTCAGCGTATCAGCATATTGAGAACGAAATAGGCACTGACACTATCCATATTAACATATGTTTTATTTGTCAAAAATATATTTTGCCCTGTCAGTTGGAATACACGTCGACATACAGGCTAAAGGGCATATATTTCCCCCGTTAACCGATATGTTGATGTGTCGTTGACCGAGCTAGCATGCTAAGCATTAGCTGCACGAACATACTAGCTTTGTTAGACAAAATCATTGACTGTATTGGACAATATAGTTTACATACGAAATGTTTATTTCCATTTATTACAAGTAATAAGAAAACGTAAATGCCTGACTTACCTGTCAAAGGAGGAAATGAGCAAGTTTGGCGTCAGATGAAAATATCTTCTCCGCCTTCAATCGTCTCCATCTTTCAAAAGCATCCCCGATATTTCGGGGCTATAAATCTAATTTTGAAATGAGCATATCCCAGCTGAACTACTGTTATCAGTTATAGAGGTGTTCGAAAAGAACATGATTTATTAATGCCTTTTCACCTATCAGGGCCATTTAATGATGACTTGACATGCAATGATTCCATATGGCTCCTTTAAGAGTAGTCACTGTACAGCAGTGCCATGCAAAAAAAGGACTTAAGACAGAGACATCATTATCTAAATAACTGGCAACAGAGGATGGTATATGTACAATTTAAGTAACAACGTGCCACACAATAGGTGTCCTGGCTGGTCCACCAATATGATAGACTGCTACCATTGCAATGATAGGGATTCTATTCTGCTTATTACATTTCAATGTTCACTCCTATATATAGACTATTAAACAAAATTATGCACCATTAAGATTCCAGTCCACATTACTCATTTCCTTCCTCCTCCTTTTGCTTTACTGTCCCTCCACTCTCCACAATTTCTCCCTTTAGCCACCCCCCATCACTCCCTACAGTACCTCGCTCTCATCTCTGTAACCTGCTGCACTTAATTGAAAGCCAATGGTGTGAGAATATAGCTCCTTGACCGAGTGTGCATGAGGGCAGCGGGGCCTCTCGCTCGCTCTGATATATCTGAAGAATGGACAACTGCAGGATTTAGACGGCTTACGCGCTCAATTATTCTAGAATAATGTTAACGGAATTTCATTCTCACTAATTCCGTTTTTTTTCTCTGCCTGTGTTTGTTCAGTGTCCATTGTTTATATGTCCAATAAAATATATACATTATGCATTTTTTTGCATAAGTATTTGTAGAATAAATCAAAGCTCATCCAACAGTGGCTTGTTGATCTGCTCCTGTATAGCTAAACATTTTCCAGCATATCTTTTAGAAATCTGAGCATCTGAGTTCGGAAAGATGCAACAGGAATATAAATACAACTTTGATGGCTCCCTTTAAGTACAATGAATTGAGCAAAATAAGGGAAATTAACTTATCCCCATCTGGATGTTGCTACTTACTTAAACTGCATGTGTGTGTGTGTGTGTGTGTGTGTGTGTGTGTGTGTGTGTGTGTGTGTGTGTGTGTGTGTGTGTTTGTGTGAGTGTGTGTGTGTGTGTGTGTGTGTGTGTAGTCACATATGATTCTGCAATTAGCATTTCCGTGAGACTAAGGATGTAAATATACAACTATGTAATCTTGCAAATCTTCACCCACTTCATTCATCAACAGCTGATCAATTATAGGTTTAATTAATCAGTGTAATTAATACATTTCTTCCTCTCTTCTGTTTCTCCGTCAGAGCTGCACAGAAACTCAATTTAACATCCAAGAAGAAGAAGCTAAAGGCCGCCACGGCGCCGGTGCCGATGACCACATCCTCGCCGATGTGTGACTCGCATCTTTTCCCGACCAATTTTAGCTCCGCCCTCTTGACGGCCCCACCTCCAGCTCCGCCCTGCCTTCTCCGTGCAGCCAATAAGATCAAAGACACACCTGGCCTCGGAAAGGTAAGCGAAAACATCCATCCATCCGTCCATTTTCTACCGCTTGTCCCTTTTGGGGTCGCGGGGGGGGGGGGGGGGGGGGGGGGGGGTGCTGGAGCCTATCTCAGCTGCATTCGGGCGGAAGGCGGGGTACACCCTGGACAAGTCGCCATCTCATCACAGGGCCAACACAGATAGACAGACAACATTCACACTCGCTCTCACACACTAGAGCCAATTTTAGTGTTGCCAATCCCCAGGTGCATGTCTTTGGAGGTGGGAGGAAGCCAGAGTACCCGGAGGGAACCCACGCAGTCACGGGGAGAACATGCAAACTCCACACAAAAAGATCCCGAGCCCGGTATTGAACTCAGGACCTTCGTATTGTGAGGCACATGCACTAACCCCTGTTCTACCATGCTGCTCAAACAAAATCAACATATACATTATTACTTAATACAAATATAAAACTACATAAATTGAAATTATATTTTTTAGGTTCATTTGTGAAGCAGTGTGCTTACATAAATATTTGGTATATGGAATACTTTAAGTGATTTGAGCGTTACTCCCAGTTATAATATATTTCCCAATAATGACCTCAACCAAGATGATTTTCTTTAGTGTGTGTCACCCCAGTCGTACCATACCAAAAACATGCCTAATGGTAACCATGGTAACACATCTCAGCCTGACAAAAGTCATCTGTTACCCTTGCTGGCGGGTGATGAAATGTGTGTGGATGTGTTCGAGGTGGAGGGCATTCATGCTTCTCAAATGTGTGTAATATCGATTGTCCATGTAATGAGTTTTTAGTGGCACCCCCCTCCTCCACAGTTTTGGGGCTCACTGACATGTGCATCTGAGTGTGTCTCATGCGCGGGAAAGCGAAAGGGTATGAAGGAAGAAATCAAACAGCAGCTGTCCATTGTGAGACAGACAGAGGGACTTCACCTCAGAAACAAACATTTTTAATGATCTGAGCATCCACTGTTTTCCTGGATAAGATTTCTTTACTTCTTTGTATTTTTGTAAGGGTTAGGAGTTACTCATCTAGGTTTAAGAAAGAAGAAAAATTAAAATACATCATTAGGTACACCTGCTCAATCCAGTGAGATCTAATGTAAGAGCCGTATGAAAAAAAGTCTTTACAAAGATAATAGAGCTCAGTTTTGACGGACACTGCCAGAGAAATATTCAATCAAATATCCCGGTTGCCTTGTTTACTTACATGCGGAATATGAAAAACAGTACAGTCATTCCACAATCAATATATGTGGAATGGTGTCAATCAAAACTTTGTGACTAGTAGGCACTTTCAAATCAGATGTAATAAAAACATTGTGTGTGCAATTGATGAATGCTCAGTTGTCCTTGTATGTTTTTTTATTTTTATTGAGCCTCCATCTGAGTTTCCCTCCATATGCAAGTGACAGATGTCTCAGTTGTCAGGGAAACAGACTCACACACACACACACACACACACACACACACACACACACACACACACACACACACACACACACACACACACACACACACACACACACACACACACACACACACACACACACACACACACACACACACACACACACACACACGCACACACACACACACACGATTGCCTGGTAGCATCGTCATCGTGTACAGATATTTTTTCATCTCAATAGAAACGACCACTTGCTCTTACATATGTTTTTTGCTACATTTAGTTATCACACACATGTTCATTTTCACAACTAATGTTGACGACAACTAACAATTCCTCCAGTCCAGTTTGCATGATGAACTTTCAACAAATTCATTGTGACAGCTAAAATATTCTAATGGCACATCTTTGCTTTTTTGACTCTTTGACCCTTCAAGGCCTCCACACTAGTAAAAGGCAATGCAGTACCAACCACAGCACAATTTTAATTACAGGTTTAAGTTTTTGTCACACTTTTTACGTTGGGTTCAGCTTAAACAAACTCTAGTCCGTTTGGAAGTGTGAACGCTATCATCCTCTATATTTTAGTGATCTTTTACACTGGGGAACCATATGACAAAAGCTGTTTTTTGTTTTTCATACCCACCAAAACAAATCAAATTTTCAACGAAAATACTGTATAACAAAGGTAGTTGTTTTTGGCCTAGTCTTTACTTCCTTCCTGACATCATCTTTGTATATATTTGGGTTTGGGACCAGCACTATATTAAGCTTGTGTGTCGGTGCAGAGGCTAGAAATCGAACCTGCGCGAAACGAAAGGCACAGCATGTTCCACTACACCACCAGTGCCATACACAGTGGTACAATACCTCTGTTTTCATTAGTAATCGTTCTAAAAAGGTCAGACAGGGACCGAATTGTACAAAAACCAATACAAATTTTCCCATCAGAAATACAACTCTTGAGAAATAGATAAATTAACATTTAACATCACTTTTATCTTGATTGAGGACTTTTTGGTGAAGACGGCAATGAGCGTTGGACTTTTTTACGAGTTAGTTTGTGAATTCAAGAGTGTTTCTTTATACTCGCAATTTTCTTTGACCCCGAGGTGGCTCATTTTGCAGTCATACTCAATAAAAAAGCACAAAGACAACCGCATAGGATTATTTGTTTGGCCACTCGATTCCAAAGAATGATATGCAAGCAAAATGATCAGTTTGTACATCAACCAGGACAGCATACAAAACTTTTGGTGAACACTTTTGTTCAAAAACCCAATCCTACAAAAAGTGGGCGCTTAAAAATCGAAGTCACACAGTGACAGTGTGATTGCATTGAGAGGACAAGCAGTTAGAACTGCTTTTTTGTGCATTTTGCAGTAGCGTTTGAAAGGGAATTGTAGTGAAAATACAACCTTACCTATTGTTATATCTAAAAGATGAACTGGCACATCGTGAACACAAGAAGTAAAAATGAAAAATAATTTGTAAATACTGTGCCATGGAGAAGGCATAGGAATAAATACAGTACTTTTTCCTACTCCTTTTTGAACATGCTGTATTGTGAAATGTTATGTACAGTACTTCACCTGTTTATGCATCTTTAAAACAAAGTAAACCACTGGGACCATCATTTCACAGATTAAAGTTAAAGTTAAAGTTAAAGTACCAATGATTGTCACACACACACTAGGTGTGGTGAAATTTGTCCTCTGCATTTGACCCATCCCCTTGATCACCCCCTGGGAGGTGAGGAGAGCAGTGGGCAGCAGCGTAGCCGCGCCCGGGAATCATTTTTGGTGTAGTCATTATATAAATGCATCCCTAATTGCAGTTGTTCTTGTGTTCCACTTGCCCTGTCTTTTGATAAGAAAACGTAGACTGAAGCACATTTAGAGAGAATGTCACCTTACTAATTCTCAAATTTACTGTGCAACCAGTGCAATGGTGATAAGGCGCTCCTGCTGTAATATGGAAGCAAATTGGCAAGGAGCGAGAATGAGAGCAAGAGATGTACTGTACTCTACATCCTAGTATTTCCAGCATAACAAGCTTGTTCTATAAAATATATCAGATCTCAGCATGACCTAATCAAATACACACATCCACATACATATAGTGGTGACATTTGTCTCGTAAAAATGTCACCGCGGTGGGGGTCGGCTTCCCCCCTGCCGCAATGGCATTTGCACACATGCACAGCACAGCCCCCCCACCCCGTGTGCAATACATCCTGTACAACACTGCTTTGTTGGAGGTTATTTTTTGGCCCTGATGTTAATATGGCAGAAAACAGACTGAGATGTCACAGTTAAAGCCGGAAAAAATCAACTTGCACGGGTCGTGTGTGTGTGTGTGTGTGGGTGTGGGTGTGTGTGGGAGGAACTCCAGCCTGCTTCTATACAGGGATGTCAAATGAAAACAGAATCCCTCTGAGGATGTGTTCTCAGTGGTGTTTGATTCTTACTCCTCCCCCTGGTAGTTTTACACACCTGGTTCTCCAATGGGCTGGAGGTGGCTGCTCACTTCACGCTAATGAAATCTAACAGCTGGGAGTCAACATCAGGGAACATGTGTGCATCAGTCAAAGAAATGAAGTTATACAAGTTCAACACTTGTGAGCTAAGGAACTGTCATGTTACAGAGAAAGATAGAGACATTGCTAGTTATTGAATACATCACTCAGTAAACTCCCCAGACACACTAGGCAAAGAACTTATGGTAACCCCTTACTATACTGTGTACAGTAGGGCTCTGTGATATTAGGTATGACACAACTCTAAGAAACATTTTATTTATTATAGTGGAATTGTATTGACAACAAACAATAACAGGCATGTGATTTGAACTTAATGAAAAAGACTGAAAATAAGCCGGGGGTCTGGGGACCGCAGGTGCCCTGGTTTTTCAGCAAACGAACATGCCAAAAATTTGCAAAAAAAGCACAATTTAAAGATGTTTTAGTGTTTAAAGAATTGAAAAATGATCAACAGAGTTTACATAAATATTCATCCAAATGAATCACTATGTTTCAGTCACTATGTTATTTAGTTACTACAGTAATTACAACTTGTGTTCACATCCATAGGAACCACATGGGTTAGCCTATACAGTATTTTACAACCTTACTAGTGTTCACAGTTCATCTAGTTATTTATATTATTCACACATTACTTTGGTTCATTCAGATATTACTTTGGCATTTTTGCTTTGATGGCTCTGACATGAGCCTTCCTGGCAAATTTCTGAGCAGCTTGCATTTTAATTTTTGTTTCTGCTGTAGTGGATTTTGCCTTGGATTTTATAGCCAATTTCTGTCTCTTTGACTCCCTCTCAACTTCTAACTGCTCCAAATGCAATAATCATAAAACGTACAAACAATGTTTATTCGATTAGCTAACTTGCTTTATCTGAATAACCATTTGAGATTTATAGCATGAAATAAATATATTGCAGTCATGTTGGTTATGTTTCAAAATGATTAAACTATTCAATGTCAAAATATAAAAAGTAGAAATTATGAAAGAAATGTCAGCTACTGTCTTGTTCTAAAACACACATGGAAATTAAATTGAGCATTTAGACTATACTATCACGTCTGCCACAATCATGTGTGTTCTTAAATGTGTATTCACCTCTTCCATGTTGAGAGCAGTTTTGATTTGGGCTTACATGGTAAACAACTAAAATGAATGTGTTGTGCATTGTTTTATCCAGAGGCATACATTTGTCCAAATGTGGCCAAGTAGACACCTTGTGGGTTTCCTGGACGTCATCTACACCGCTAAAAGAAAAATCTAAGGAAGAAAATGCCTCTGCCATCTTCAACTGTTTTTTTTAAATATATAAATCGCCCGCTTGAATATTGGGATGTGTGCGTCTGTTGTGATTTCCCGTCCTGGTTTGATGACCCGCCCTATCTTGCCTTTGATTGGCCTGTCCGTAATGTTTTGCCCTAATCTTAACCAATCGTGACTCATCATAGTAAACCAACCAACCAATCATGGATTTTATTATACGTAAAACAACCAATCATCATTGATGTTTCCCGTATATTTTGTCCCCTGCCCGTGGAGTTGCTTCGCTACGTAGCTTCGATTTTTAAGTTAATAATTCTTAATAGAAAACTGTAGTTTTTTACCACTGCAGCCGTAAACCGGAATGGATTGTCAAAAACCGTACTCATTACGGGAAAACCGTAGTTGTTGGCATGTATGGCAAAGAGATGGATCAAGATTTTAACACACATTATAGGTCAGAAATAACGAAGAAAAACGGAAAATAATTATTTTATATTTTTACAGAGATAAAAAAGACGAACTTCCGACTATATAGACGGAAAAATTACATGCTTTCAATAATGACTTTTTTATCTGTCAGAGAAGTACAACATTCCTTTTTGGTGGTTATACTGCTGATATTTCAAGAAGTGCCCAATAAAGTGTTAGTACAAGAAAAAATAGTAACAACAGTAAACACATGTTTGTACCTCTACCAAGTTCAACCCCCCCCCCGCCCCGCCCCCCCGCCCCCCCCCCCCCCCAAAACCCAACTATTTTTCTTTTTAGCGTTAACAGATTTTTGCAAGGCTTTTTTGGATGCACACCTTTATTGGAATCAGCAGAAACAATATTTTTTATCTAATTCTAAGTGCATAAACGTCATTTTTTAATTTGTAAAAAGTAAAATAAAGATTTAAATTATGAAACAAGAGAGTGTTATAATGGTAATAATATAAGTCAGCTAGTGAGTCATATCCCTGGCTATTAAGCTATTTGACAGAAAACCTGTGAGGTGGCAATGTCATTAATAAACACAAGCTTTTTACATTTTGTAAATTTTAGCACTCTGAAATTGTTTTTTAAATGTCTTATTAATCATGTGCCACCGTTGGTTTTTAGTCTGGCTGTCAGATGTCAAGGCTCTCGCAGACCTAACACCAGAGCCTCAGGCAGTGGGGACTGTGTGGTTTCGAAGTTTAGAACATCTTTTGGACAGTCCACCTTTTCCTCTTAAACGGAGCTAGACTGTGGAACACCTTTCCCACTAAATTAAAACTGCAAACTAACTTAAACATCTTCAATAGACGTCTGAAATGGTGGCAAAAATCAGAGCAAAGTTGTACACATTAATTTATAGTAAATTTGATTCATTGTATATTTTTTAACATTTTAACACGTATTCGATATCCTATGAGCCTCCTGTGGACAGGTGTTGAAAATTAGCATGTTCTTGCCATAACACTTAAGGAAGTGCATCTGGTTTGTCCAATGTAACTGTTATGTCCATATCCATCCATCCATTTTCTACCGCTTGTCCCTTTTGGGGTCGCGGGGGGTGCCGGAGCCTATCTCAGCTGCATTCGGGCAGAAGGCGGGGTACACCCTGGACAAGTCGCCACCTCATCGCAGGGCCATATCAAATAAATAAATAAGTAAGTTAACAACGTGTGGTTTTATGGCATTGAATTACACATACTGTATCTAATATTACAGAGCCTGTATTTTAGCTACACAAGATGGACAAAAATCAGCACTTGTGCATCTATTTGTGAAAATATTAATTATTTGTAATTGTCATTAAAATTTGCAGCTGTACCTAATGATGCCTTTTTGTATTGTGGTATAATTGTAGTAAAAATATGTTTTTCAACATTATGAGAGCGCTCCGGATTTGAAATAACACTCTTTAGTCACCTTTACGCTTTTTTAATCCAATAAAGTAATGCTGTCTGAGGCTCAGCCAATCAGTGGCCACGATACTGAACAGCACACTTTTTTGGTCTTCTCTAGTGGCTAATACTACTGTAGTATTGATATATTTAGTTTATTCAGCCATTTTTATACATGGACATGCTTAATTTAGGGACATAAAATGGTGCAATTTCATTTTTTTTGTTTTTTTTTAAATATCTACACTACCGTTCAAAAGTTTGGTGTCACCCAAACAATTTTGTGGAATAGCCTTCATTTCTAAGAACAAGAATAGACTGTCGAGTTTCAGATGAAAGTTCTCTTTTTCTGGCCATTTTGAGCGTTTAATTGACCCCACAAATGTGATGCTCCAGAAACTCAATCTGCTCAAAGGAAGGTCAGTTTTGTAGCTTCTGTAACAAGCTAAACTGTTTTCAGATGTGTGAACATGATTGCACAAGGGTTTTCTAATCATCAATTAGCCTTCTGAGCCAATGAGCAAACACATTGTACCATTAGAACACTGGAGTGATAGTTTCTGGAAATGGGCCTCTATACACCTATGTAGATATTGCACCAAAAACCAGACATTTGCAGCTAGAATAGTCATTTACCACATTAGCAATGTATAGAGTGTATTTCTTTAAAGTTAAGACTAGTTTAAAGTTATCTTCATTGAAAAGTACAGTGCTTTTTCTTCAAAAATAAGGACATTTCAATGTGACCCCAATCTTTTGAACGGTAGTGTAAAAAAAAAATCTTTGATGTGGTAAAGCAGCAATATCTGAAGCGTGATGTGGCGAGGGACGACTGTATATGTGTTTTAGATGAATGTTTATGTTTGCATAAAGACATTTAAATTAGTGGAAAATTGCATGAGGGGAAAAAAAAATTAAATTACAAGTTTATCCAACCAAAAATGTATTGACCGACCTGCAGTACCTCATTGCACTGGTAGGGATCTCGGACCTTCTGCTAAAGACCTCTACTATAGAAGGAATCATCAAGGGAGAACAAGGAGTTAAATGGTTAAAGTTGCTCTTTCTTATCTCATATCTCATGTATGAGCTTCATTTCTATCCTTTCATCCCATCTCCATCACTTTCACATTGTTCTAAATGACTGGAGCACTATCTTATCTATGCACTCATCTTTTTGCACACACACACACACACACACACACACACACACACACACACACACACACACACACACACACACACACACACACACACACACACACACACACACACACACACACACACACACACACACACACACACACACACACACACACACACACACACACACACAGCTAGCGACTTGACCTTGGGGGGAAGATGATAGCTTGACAGCTAATCAATTTTTAATAGCGGTGGTGATCCCTCTCTGGCCACAAACTGTGTGTAAGTGTGTGTGCTGCATCTAAATGAATGAGTGACTGCTGTGTTATGACACTAGTATATTCCACATACTCAGTGTTGGCAAGTGCATTCTATTGAGACACACACAAATTATTTTCCATTTCCATTTGTAGAGAGATATCTTTTCCTTGGTGGATTAATACACATTTGTACCATCCTGATGGTACATGGAGTTTTGTTTTTGTCTGGTTCATACAATTACATACAAAACTGAACAGTAATAGGAATACATAATAGGAATAAACATATTAGCAGACGTCGGCATACTGTAGACTTTTGGGAGTGTAGAGGGTGCATCACAATTAGATTATTTCTCAGTGTGGAATAAAATCAATAATCAATCTTAAACTGAATTAATTTCCTAAATGAGAGTTTATTATGATGTTTGTGTCTATCTGTGCAGTGCCATGTTGTGTGTGTGTATTAATGCAGTACCTAGGAGCCAATTAGGACACAGTGTCAGTCCTCCTATTGATTTTCTAGCCAATAATGCTGGCGCAGAGCTGTCAGGCAACGGTTTTATTTTTCTGCTAAGGGTTGCTTGTTGTGTTTGGCTGAAGTTGTTTGCTCCAAGCAGCTGAAAGGAAGAAACCACAGCTCGAGCCTTTTCCAGTTGACTTTAGGCAAGAGGTGGGGTACAACCTGGACTAGTCACACACAGACAAACAACCTAATTTAAAGGGGAACTGCTCTTATTTGGAATTTTGCCTATAATTCACAATCTTAACGAGAGACAAGAACACATATGTTTTTATTTTCTTAATGCAATCTAAATCGTAAATATAAACGTAAACAGGGCCGTCGTATAGGGGCGAATGGTGATTACAATTCTAAGGGCCCACAGCCAGTAGTCTCCATGACAAAATGATTACACATACACTGAACTAATATATATTCATATGAATGAATCTAAATTAAAACAATTCACAAGTGATAAAAATATTATAATACAAATAATTTTAATGACCTCATTGGCCCCTTTTTTAAAAAAGGGTTTGATCCACACCAATGTTCCCTGTAAAGTGCATGCCTGCGCAAATGTGTACTGTTTCCATGCCCCAAGATCCATGCACAGGAAATCTGTGCAGCGCACAAAATCCAAATCATCCCACCTCTAAACAAAATAAACATCCATCCATCCATCCATCCGTCCATCCATTTTCTACCGCTTGTCCCTTTTGGGTTTGCGGGGGGTGCTGGAGCCTATCTCAGCTGCATTCGGGCTGAAGGCGGGGTACACCCTGGACAAGTCGCTACCTCATCGCAGGGCCAACACAGATAGACAGACAACATTCACACTCACATTCACACACTAGGGCCAATTTAGTGTTCCCAATCAACCTATCCCCAGGTGCATGTCTTTGGAGGTGGGAGGAAGCCGGAGTACCCGGAGGGAACCCACGCAGTCACGGGGAGAACATGCAAACTCCACACAGAAAGATTACGAGCCCGGGATTGAACTCTGGACTACTCAGGACCTTCGTATTGTGAGGCACGTGTACTAACCCCTGTGCCACCGTGCTGCCTTAAAAATAAACATGTCACAGTTTATTCTGTACTATTTTTAACAAGTGGTCACAACAGATAAAACAATGACGACGTCAGCCGATACATTTTAAGAAGGGGAAGGAGGTGTAGTCCAACAATAATTTTATTAAGACAAACTGATTACTGTCAGCCGTAACCACACCAAAAGAACATCAGCAACAAAACTACTACCTAGCAAAACCGTTCACTTTCTGTCATAATCACACCAAAACAAACTAATTATATGTCATATTAACAGCAACCGCTCTCTTTCTTTTATTTGTTTCAAAAGATCCACACACTCCGCTCAGCCAGTGAGGCGTTCACGGCCACAAAAACAGTCGGGCAACTCTTCTGTATTATGACACATTCAACTTTTACTTAGTAATTAATAATTATATATACTGAGTAATTATTAACATTATTATGAATTATTACTGAGTAACTGACTAATGACCTTTGTTAGATGCTCATAATTATAAATTATAAGCATCTGTTGAAGGTCAGTTACATTACCATGATGTGTTCAATGTGGTCTTGTAAAATGTGTTATTAGTGGGACATTTATTAGCCTAAATACATGTTCAACAATTTGTTATTTGTTTGGGCCATAAACCAACAACAAAGTAAAACAGACTTTTTAGAATTTTGGACAGTTTACACTGACTTTTAAATGGTTTAAAAATATTTTTGTTTGGTAAAGTGAGCTGGAAGTATGGTGCAAAGAAGCATATTTAGATTTTGTCTAAGAATAGGTTAGTTCTGCATCAGTTTTTCCATGAAACATAACATTTAATGTTTCCAATATATATACCGGAACAATATACCGTTACACTCTGCTGCACCAGAATCAGCAGTGGCTGCTTCATCTGACCCCACAGCCAACACTGACTCCCAGCAGTCCAATGATGCCGTTGATGCATGGTGAGTGATGTGGACATGAATTGGCTGTTTTGGTTTATTAGTGAACTGCTCTAACACTGGCCGTGACTAATGCATAAACAACACATTGACTATTTCAGTTATATAAAAGCAACATTTTTGCTACATTTTTTACAATTTAATTCAAACTTTAATTGAGATTAGATGTGCCTTGTTGTTGTTTTATGATATTTGTTTCATAGCTACGTATTTCATGTACTCTTTGTTTTATTTGTACATTTAAGGTAAATGCTTCATATTTACCTGTAGACTACCTTCAGCCAGGATACTTGTTTTTAGTTTTTTTTGCAAATTAGTGCTTGATTGGTAAATACAATTAAAAAAATCACCACCTATTTGTTGAGTGGTTAATTGAACATGTAAATGCAATCAGAGTTGTAATAACTTGTTCCAAATCAGAAAAATGAAAATAAGACAACTTATAATACCTAATTAAATAATACTGTGACTTGTTAAGTGGTTAACCATTAAAAAAAAGTGAAACCAATTGGGTGTATTACAACAAGAACATTGAAGGTGGCAATTAATGGGGTAAAGAGACCCACACCGATAATCTTCCAAGGGCCCCAGAATTTCTATCAGTGGCCCTGAACGTAAAGAAAAGTCAGCCTAAAATGGAGTTAATGGGAAGTCCTCTATTCCACCTAAGAAGCCCATCTAAAAACCGCCAACAATACTCCATTTACATTTCATGACCTGAATATTAACTAAGTATTAGTGATACTGTTATTATAAATGCTAATGCAGACAAACTATTTTAAGTGGCACCATGATCACAGAGAGCTAACTAGCTTATACTGCTATATTGACATCAGCTGGTGAGCTGCTACCTTGCCTCGGCGATCATTAACGTTTATTTTAGATCATAAACAATGCCTATCACCTGTTAGGTAGAAGGATGATGACATAATCCCAGAAAATGGTCAACTTTGACATCCAATTTTGAGCCGCAAATTGCAAAAGAGACCCCAAAAAATTCCACCCTCCCTTTTTCTTCGCGAAGATTATGAGTCATTCTTCATCTAAACGGGAATATATGAACATCCTAAATCGGCATCCCAGTGACAGCAGACATTGTACAGTAAGTGTTGTTCAATGATGTTTGTTGTCTCTCTCAAAGTCTGCAGTGCAAGGGAATCAGTGATGTTGTCGAAAGGAAACTCCAACATTGTGAGGCGTTTGTGAAATAAATGCGCTGCCATATGCTTAAAATGAGCAAAATACGTAATATGAGCCTGTTACTAAATTGCATATGCACTTACAGTATGTATATAAAACAATGATGGAGGTGTTTGGATGTTTTTATAAACGCTTTATAGGCAGAATAGAGAGATCTCCCATAGGCTTCACTGTAAGCAGACTTTTGATCGCATTTATTTACTAGTTAGAATGCACACAAAAAATAAGATATGTATGCACTTCCCCTTTAACCAACATGCATTTTCAACTGTGGGAGGAAACCAGAGTAAACCCACACAAGTCCGGGGAAACAACATAAACCATGTCAGATTTGCTAACCGCATGCACCAATGTATTGTTATTATAGCACCTTTACCTACAAAATATCTGTGAAGTAATGCAGAACATGTATACATGTTTTATTATGTATCTGCTCTAAAAGTGGGTTGTCGGTGGGCCTAGGGTCCAAAAGTGATATTACTGTATACTTTTGCATTGGTATGGCACTTTAAATTGTCCTTTTCAAATATTATTTTTATCCTAGTCACGTCCGTTGTGTCCTTGGGCAAGACACTTCACCCTTGCTCCTGATGGCTGCTGGTTAGCGCCTTGCATGGCAGCTCCCGCCATTAGTGTGTGAATGTGTGTGTGAATGGGTGAATGTGGAAATACTGTCAAAGCGCTTTGAGTACCTTGAAGGTAGAAAAGCGCTATACAAGTATAACCCATTTATTTATTTATCATTTATGCATCAGTCGTCTGTGTTTAGTTTAGGCTGCAAAAGCTCAAAAACAGCCTATATTGCTTCTTGGTTGATTTAAACTATACTGATAATTTGAATACAAAGACAACTCCCAAAGTTATGTATCACAGTGGTCACTCAGTTTTAGAGTGCCCCGAGAGTTAGGAGTGTTTTGAGACAAGAAATTTATCTCGGCAAATTGTTGTGCTTTAAGTTAAGATCTGCCCAAAACATCCAGTCTTACTCGCTAGCATTAGCTTATGGCTACAGATGGAAATAACTCTCTTTTTCCAATTATGGGAAGGAAGAAAGTGAGTGTAAAGGACAGTGCTGAGAAAAAGTGGATGGTATTCATCGAATCAAAGAAAGAAGCTCTTTCTTTCGCACTGGTAGTCTGTACCATACTGAAGCAGAATGAGTCTGACGCCAGCCAAGAATGTTGAAATAATATAATTTATCCATGAAAAAAATGGAGAAGCTACTGATGGTGTATTTGAGAAGCAGCTAGAAGGAGATACTGTAGAAGTCCATTCTGTTAGGATTTGATCAAGGAGGTGACCCCAGGATGCAGAGACGGGAGGCGAGGTAGAATGACAAAATGTTAAACAATTTAATGAGTCCAAAAAGTGTAACAAAAAGCGATGGGGCAGAAGTGCACACCACGAATAAGCAAACAAAAGCAGGTCCCTCAGTGGTCGGCAGGGGAAAAGGCCAGGGCGCACTGCGCTCAACAAAAGGTCCAACACAAACTCCTCTTTACCTCAGGGAGGCTAGGAAGCAAACACAAAGAGGTGAGGAATTTCAGGAATAAGGAGAGACAACATACCAGACAGGACGAAGTGAATCAGGCACATGCACGTGGGAGGTGCAGGAGACAATAACCGGCAGGGACCAGCTGTCGGTGACGAGCTTAAATACTACTGGGTAGAGATTTGTTGCAGGTGTGCCTCGCTGGGGACTAATTGACTGAAGAAAAAACAGACACCAAAAAAGAGAAGGCAGGGAAATGACAAAACGTAACACATTCTCCAAGATTAATGCTGTACATTATTCCATTACTTCATAAAACTACTGTAGTTGATAGTATATATGATAGTATATATCTGTATCATGAATCAATTTAAGTGGACCCCGACTTAAACAAGTTGAATAACTTATTCGGGTGTTACCATTTAGTGGTCAATTGTACGGAATATGTACTTCACTGTGCAAACTACTAATAAAAGTCTCAATCGATCAATCAATCAAGTTATTTGTACTACATTAGATTACATTGTTTTTCATACAATATTTGATCTAAAACTTAGTTTTTCTGTAAAAAAAAATATATTGCGTGTTAAAAATGGCCTGTTTTAAGAGGGAACACCAATTATTATTTCAGTTCACTTCAATAGGCGATTTGAAATACAAGTGTTTTGAGTTAAGAAGGCCTTCATAAAACCAATAAATCAACACATTTTGTCTCATATATGGAGTATAGACAACACAATATGCAGTAAAAAAGTTTTGTTATTCTGTTGTTCGTTTTAGTTTACAACGAATATCGTCGTTTTTCTTCCTTTACTGGCAAATTCTTATCACCAAAACTTCATCTCAGATACATCAGACAGATAGATGGATATAGTTTAGGTGAACATATGAAATGGATAAGTGGCTTACATTTGTCTTACCATAAGCCCAGACCACTGTAAGTGGAGAAGAGATGACACCAGGGAAGAAGAGAGGAAAAGGTCTGAGTGGATGGGAACAAGAAAACACTTTGAGAGCGTGTAGTGGAGAAAAGGCCATGGGAGGAATGAAGTGATGAGTAGCAGGCAGAGAGGGAGATATTAGTGCTGTATCACTATTTTTCTTCTTCTTCTTTTCACCAACCACACAAAGAATCCATTAGCGTGCAGCATTCTCATCAACAAAGTGTGTCTGCATGGAATTGGCTGTGGCACTTGGCCTCACATATTGATCCATAGCACTGTGGAAGTAGGCCAAGGACCTTTGGAGAATACTGCAGCTTGGAAAGCACTCAAACGAAACTTAGTCACCTCTTGGGTTTGTCATCCATCTTTTTCATTTTTTTAAATCTAATTCTTGTCTAGTGTCCATCACAAGATAACCTTATGGACTCTCAGAGGACACTTCGTTAGGTACAGCCGCACAATCTATAGAGATTTAAATGCAGCCCCAGACCAACAGCACAACCACCACCACCATGCTTGACTGGAGGCAAGACACAACGATCTTGCTACTTGCTTGTGTTGCCACCATTATCCTAAAATCAGCATCACAACTCCTCTGTCGTTTGCAAATTTGACCGCAGGTCACTGGTGTGTGAGTGACAGGAAGAAAAGCTCTGACTCGCTTGAGGAGAGGTCGTTTGACGCCACCTGTAGGTTTGCATGTATATATCTCTAAACCCAGAATGGATGACAACCTATTTTTAGCAGACATTTTTTCCTAGGATAAAAATAACTTCAATTAGTGCTGTCAAATTATAAATTTTTCAAATTTGATTCATTACGCTTTTGAATTTGGATTAATCATAATTACTCACAGGTTATTACTCGCTTGCATAATGTAAATTAATTAAATAGGTCCTATTGGTACTGGTTTTTGTGTATTTGGGATCCTTGTCCGCAAAATGTGAAATCAAACCATGGAGGCTATGGCGCAGATATTTATGAAACAATCTTGCCTTCTTTCAAACTTGCTCCAAACTTCAGTGACATATTTTGCCTTAATTACGTCAGTGGATATCTCCATATATGGTAGAGAATTACCCGAAAAGTTTTGCACGAGTCCGCCAGTTTTTATCCAATTGTAGTCCAAAGTTGTAGTCGATAAGTTCTTTCTTTTTCTCTATCCTCTTGTTGTGGGGCAGACAGGCTAATGCCCCACAACCTAAAACTATCCGTTGTTGCCATTTCTAACAAAAAGTAGCGTATTGTTTTATCACTAGACTCGATATGGAGGCCCTAAAATCTACAACATGGCTGACGAGGTGTAGATGCAGTCTAACTAAGGTAAATAAGACGGCCCACAAAACGGCGCATTCTGAATAGACAGTCAGAAAGTGGCTTTAAGATCGTCTGTAAAACAAAATCTATTTTATTATATTTATTATATTATATATTATATTTTCACCAAAGAACTGTTATGTTATGTAGACCACAAAGAAGTGTTTTAAACGAAGAAAAACATCCTAAAATGACCCCTTTAAAAGACCCCAAAATATTTTATTGTTGGAATGTCATCCAGTATTTAAAAAAAAAAAATGTATTACTTAAATGCAGGTAATTTTTCACTCAAAAATTTGTAAAAGTATTACCTAAAGTTCAGTCAGGGAGTATTTTAGAGTGAAATTTTGCAGTCAGTCTCCTCACTCATCTTTGCACTGACGTATGCATTGACCTGATCACTGACCGCTCAGCAATCTGCACCACCTTTTAGGTAACCACCATTAAGGAGCGTGTATGGTCAAATGAAACTACGCGAATAATCTGCGTTTGTACACTATTAATATATATATATGTGTTTTCATTAAGCTAACTGTATTTTTTGAAAACCCTACCTTTTATAAAATTAGGTCACTACAATTATAATGTTCACCTTGGTGTAGATATGCACCAAAATGTTCTCCCTTAGTTTAACTCTTGGGTCGCGTAGTTTACATCCCTCTGACGGCAACTTGTTTGATTTATAGTTCTTCCGTGGGGGGTGGCGCCAAACTTGTAATTCTCTTCCGAAACACTAAGGGACCGTGTCTCCAGAAGGAGTAACTGCTGACTAAATACTGTGTATTTCCTTCCTGTGAAGATTGGCTATATACAACCACTGAACCACAACATCGACAACTTTGTCTACACTGGAACTAATCATTCTCAATAATCAGGTTACTTTTAAGGTTTTACTTATAAACCTTTGTGAAGATGGACTGTGCAACTTCTGAATGAGTCGCGACAAAGGATGTTATTGTCGCGTTCGGGACATGTGATTGTAAAAAAACTAAACTTTTAAATAACTATTTAGGTTAACGATATGCTGGTGTTTTTATCTCTATGGTCATGTTCAGAGTTCACAGATGTTTGTAAATTGACCGTGCCTGAAAGAATATTGACGTAGAATGTGAAATGTTGTGTGTGAGGGAAAAAGACGTGTGTGCACGAGAAAGAATGTGTGTCGGAACTGAACCTGATAGCACAAGATTTGCAATAAAAGTTAAGTGCCGTACTTTCACTTTGTTACTTCTCCTGGACGAAACAACACAACAAGCTGAAAAACATACATTCAGTAGTTATTTTCAGAGTGCACCAAGATATTAAGCACACATGGTCAATTTTTATGCAAATGTTTAATCACTGTTGTTTTATTTCATACAATAATTTGTGCATTTCAAGCACAAAGTCTGCTCGCCTGTGTTCAGGGACCCTTCCTGACAAAAACTGACCAATCCCAGCTCTGCGTTGCCCGCGGCACGTACTGGGGATCTTTGGGAGGTGCGTACAGTGGGAGTGGGAACGACAGCGTCACCTACGCAAAGTATGCGACGTGAGAGTATACAACAGGCTTAAGTCTGGTAGAAATTGCAACCTAGTTGAAATATAAACCTGCTAACTATAAATAACTAACAAACACATGTGATTTGTGCCTTGCAGAGGGAATAATAAACATACCGGTATTTGACATCAGACAATGTCAAATTATTTTTTTTGAAAAGGCTATATTTTTGTGTGTACAATCCACATACTACCTTTTAAACCCGGCATCTTTCTTTCATTGTACCAATGAGTATTGTTTATCAGACTGTGTCAAGAAATTGACTATTACATTATGGCCTCATTTAGTATATTTTACAGTACACACCACTTACTCACTCACTCTATGGACAAAATTAAGAAAAAGGCTCTCAAGAGGAGGAAAGATTTTATGAGTTACGCCTTGTAAAGCGTGCAACAGTAAAATCCTTCCCCCAGGCTCTAACTGATGTGATGGGTTCCTTTATTGGGGTCACCAAAGGGCAAGGTGTGGAATCCAAGACAGTGTGCGCTGTTGTGTGTGTGTGTGTGAGTGTGTGTGTGTGACATGCAAAGTGTTGACCTGGCACTAAGCTGCATCTCAGTTCACCTGAAGTCACCAAGGTTGCATATTTATAGTTGGCAGGCTTCATGTTTAAAATTGATCATTATCTTCATGTGGGAAAAGCAATCTCTCATGCACACACACACACACACAAACACACACACACACACACACACACACACACACACACACACACACACACACACACACACACACACACACACACACACACACACACACACACACACACACACACACATACATACATACATAGACAGACACAGTTTATTGAAGCAACTCTCTAAAATGGCCCATGGTCATTTAATGATGCAACCAAAGGCAAGCCAGTTAATATGTTATTAGATGTGAGTGAGTGAGCCACAGATAATGTGCACATAAACAGCAACATATCCGTGTGTGTGTGTGTTAAGAGCTCTTTGGATTTAATATCACCCTCTCTTCGTACATATTATAACATTATATTACTTAGCGGGCACCCAAGAGGCTTTTATACTTCATAACTTACTTGTCATCTAAAATGAGTTTGTTCAGCGGAGTGTGACCTTTTTATGCTCCTCCCTTGTTTTGGTTCCTAGGTCATTTGTTAGGGAAAATAAATTCCTCGAGAGCACACATGGACGTAATAATCGATTGATCATTACGAATTTTGTCGATTGCGTGGAATTGTTAATAATTGTATCTCGTAGCAATGGAGGTAAAATGGAGTGCACTACTTGACCGCAACCAGCAGAGATGCTGTTGTTGATTTAATCTACAGGTACAAAAGAAAAACAATAAATCAACTATGCAATGTGGAGCATTGTCTATTGTTTTTCGTCGTTCCAATTGACTAAAAATAATAGAATATTAGAAACAATAATCCTTTAATACAGTGTTAGTTATTGTAAGCGCCCCCTAGGGGCCCGCCAAAAAATTTCTGTTTCTCAGCTGTGGTCCGTATGGGGCGCATCAGTACTCAGTTGTAGTACACCTTTCGACCACTTATGGCAGTAATGACAATCCCAAACAAGCAGAAGAAGTCTGAAACTAAAGTCATAGAGAAGTTTCTTAAGCGCAAATATTACGCATAAAGTGGTGAAGCTGTATTTTCATTTGAACTTTAATTTTATTCACAGTTAAGAAACACATTCATTAATAATTTAGTTTATTTAGCACAACATATGTAAATTAAATTTTTATCAATTATTTAGGAATCCCTTCTTATAATGTATACCTGGTTAGTAGATTTATTTCTAATCAGCCTAACCTAATCCTAAGGTTTACTGTATATTAAACAAAGAATAAGCTTTGTGATTAACATGTTTTCATATCATTTGACAAGGTTGTAAACTGTAGACAGGTTAGATATAGTTATTGAATACGATTAAAATCAAGAGTAAAATTACTACATCACAGTTAATATTTAAATCAAAAAGGTTAAGAGACTCTGCTTTAACTGACACTACAGTAAACATCAGGTACACCCAAACTCAATGATTACAGCTATATTCAAAATATAGACTCAGATCAAGCTGAATAAGCAATATTTGGAATACATGTCAAATAAATCATGATTAACAATAATAAACAATTACTATATTCTATTTACATACACTGTATACAGTAATGTTTTATTTTAATAAATCAATTAATAAAATTAAGACAACTCACTGCGCGACGTAGATGTTCTGCCTGTTCCATCCTCCTAGTTGGCTTCAGTTGTGTTCACAGCCCACTTGTAGTAAAAGAACACATTGATATTAATGTTCCGTTAGACAAATAAATAAAAATGCACATTTTAAAATCGTACAATCAATCATAGGCACTGTAATAACAAATGATGCTCATAAATATTGATCATTTCTGGATAAAACCAGAGAAGAAAATCCATACAGCATTACTGTGATGCTTTCTTTTTTTGGTGCCATTTCTAAATACGGTAGTTGTGAAAATTGGCGATTGTTTGAAGTGTTGTCTCTTTTCCTCTACCATAAGGACGTTGTATAGCATAATTGTTTATATATATTCCGGAGGACTCTGATCTGATGATGTTGTGCCCTCTGATATCAAAGAGAAACAACAGCAGCTGTCAAACGGTTAAATTGAGGCTGCTTACAGGGTTTAACAAGGGTGGAAAGAACGGCAAAGAAGCTAAACCACGTTTTAATGTGCGGTTGACGTAGTAGGTAAATGTGAAAGGACAGGAAATAATTACAGTTATAGGTTAGATTGGTAAAATACAAGTTGTCCCCAGGCTACGATCGACTTTCGTTTATCCATTCAAATTGAAACTCGTACCTGAATAAAAAATTACGTCGAACACAAAGGACAGTTATAAAAACACTAAATACAGAGGTACCTCAACTTAAGAGTGATTTGAGATAAGCGCTCTCTCTCTCAGATTATTGTTATGCTTTAAATTGCAAGCACAAATTTGAGTTACAAGCATCCCCGCCATTAGTTGGCCGAGCAAATGTCACAATGGACCCCTCAAGATCCCACCAAAAGATGTAGTTTTTTCTCGCTATAGCATTAGTGTACAGCTAGACAACTTTGTTTTCCAAACATGAAATCATCAACAACATGACAGAACGTGTCGCCAACTTAGCGAAGCAATCTGAACAAATTCCTGCTAGTCGGCACCGTACTGAAGCAGAATGAGTCTAATACCAGCCAAGGATGTTAAATTAATGTCTAAACATAGGACATGTACCCATGAAAATATGGAAAAGCTGCTGCTGATTTGTTTGACAGCGAAGCAGTTGGAAGGAAATGGCGTAAAAAGTTAAATACTGTACATTATTACATTACTTAAAAACCCTCTGTAGTTGTAATACATTTTATTGTTTTGTTTTTATACACCATTATATATTATACTATTTTTTAAGTAAATGTATGCTTTTCCGATTAAAAGGCATGTGTCATGTTAAAATTGGGCTGTTTTGGGGGGAAAGCACCAATTAAATTCAGGGTGCTGAAAACATGGACAAATAGACTGAGGGACAGTTGTTATAATCAGGCCATAGTCCTGTTAAATACAAACATGTGACCGTGAAATTGTGTCATTTCATGCACAAGTGCAATCAGCAACGTTGTTAATATAACTTGTTTTACTGTGTGCAATAACATGCTGCAATGTCAAGTTCTTATAATGAATGTATAAGATTCCAGTTTATTTATTTATTCTTATTTTTTACTAAATTTTCTTATTATTTACCTGTTATGCACTTAGGAGAGAATCCATGCCCAAAATGTCATTGTACTGGTATACTGTGTATGCTTGTGCAAGGACAATAAATATTGTTATCTTATAGATTGATTTAAATTCCTTTAACTGGGCAACATGGATTTGAAATACAAGTGTTTTGCGTTACGAGTTCAGTCACATAACCAATTAAACTTGAAAAACTAAGGTACCGTTGTTCAATAATTAAATGAAACAGTAATAATAAAAAAGAGACAACACTTCTTTGTATTGATCCCCTTTGTAAACTCAGCTAACACATCAAGAAATGTACTTGCTGCTTCATCATCCCCACCAACAGCTTTATTGTGAATTTAAAGATTAAGCAGATGAGCACAAGGCTTAAACCGCATGAACCACAACATACTGGCCATGAACACTAAAGTCATTATCATTGACTTTATGGCACTGCCACCAGAAAAGCCTACTTTACTTACACTTGGAAGCCATAATGAAATGCTAAATGCGGTGGAAGAATAGTTTGTACCTCGGCCCCCATGCAAGTGTTCTGCTCCCGCTAATGCAACTTTATGCTAGTTTAGCAGTCAGATAAACTGGATGTCGATAAAAACTCCAGTTGAGGTTCTTTTTAAGTTTTTTACAAACCCCGTTTCCATATGAGTTGGGAAATTGTGTTAGATGTAAATATAAACGGAATACAATGATTTGCAAATCATTTTCAACCCATATTCAGTTGACTATGCTACAAAGACAACATATTTGATGTTCAAACTGATAAACATTTTTTTTTGCAAATAATCATTAACTTTAGAATTTGATGCCAGCAACACGTGACAAAGAAGTTGGGAAAGGTGGCAATAAATACTGATAAAGTTGAGGAATGCTCATCAAACACTTATTTGGAACATCCCACAGGTGAACAGGCACATTGGGAACAGGTGGGTGCCATGATTGGGTATAAAAGTAGATTCCATGAAATGCTCAGTCAATCACAAACAAGGATGGGGCGAGGGTCACCAGTTTGTCAACAAATGCGTGAGCAAATTGTTGAATAGTTTAAGAAAAACCTTTCTCAACCAGCTATTGCAAGGAATTTAGGGATTTCACCATCTACGGTCCGTAATATCGTCAAAGAGATCAGAGAATCTGGAGAAATCACTGCACGTAAGCAGCTAAGCCCGTGACCTTCGATCCCTCAGGCTGTACTGCATCAACAAGCGACATCAGTGTGTAAAGGATATCACCACATGGGCTCAGGAACTCTTCAGAAACCCACTGTCAGTAACTACAGTTGGTCGCTACATCTGTAAGTGCAAGTTAAAACTCTCCTATGCAAGGCGAAAACCGTTTATCAACAACACCCAGAAACGCCGTCGGCTTCGCTGGGCCTGAGCTCATCTAAGATGGACTGATACAAAGTGGAAAATTGTTCTGTGGTCTGACGAGTCCACATTTCAAATTGTTTTTGGAAACTGTGGACAAAGAGGAACAGAACCATCCGGATTGTTCTAGGCGCAAAGTTGAAAAGCCAGCATCTGTGATAGTATGGGGGTGTATTAGTGCCCAAGACATGGGTAACTTACACATCTATAATGCTGAAAGGTACATACAGGTTTTGGAGCAACATATGTGGCCATCCAAGCAACGTTACCATGGACGCCCCTGCTTATTTCAGCAAGACAATGCCAAGCCACGTGTTACGTCAACGTGGCTTCATAGTAAAAGAGTGCAGGTACTAGACTGGCCTGCCTGTAGTCCAGACCTGTCTCCCATTGAAAATGTGTGGCGCATTATGAAGCCTAAAATACCACAACGGAGACCCCCGGACTGTTGAACAACTTAAGCTGTACATCAAGCAAGAATGGGAAAGAATTCCACCTGAGAAGCTTAAAAAATGTGTCTCCTCAGTTCCCAAACGTTTACTGAGTGTTGTTAAAAGGAAAGGCCATGTAACACAGTGGTGAACATGCCCTTTCCCAACTACTTTGGCACGTGCTGCAGTCATGAAATTCTAAGTTAATTATTCCATCCATCCATCCATTTTCTACCGCTTATTCCCTTCTGGGTCACGGGGGGCGCTGGAGCCTATCTCAGCTACAATCGTGCGAAAGGCGGGGTACACCCTGGACAAAAAATAAATAAAGTTTATGAGTTTGAACATCAAATATCTTGTCTTTGTAGTGCATTCAATTGAATATGGGTTGAAAAGGATTTGCAAATCATTGTATTCAGTTTATATTTACATCTAACACAATTTCCCAGCTCATATGGAAACGGGGTTTGTACTTTAAACACTATACGACTGGACATACTCATTTCTGTATGTTAACATTATTTACATGATATACTGTACAAAATAACTTTGTGTGGCTTTCTAACATAAAAGAAATGCATTATAATGATTGGGCCGCTAGCTCGATGCTAATGTACATTGGATTCACTGTAGAGATGCGACTGGTAGTGGAAAAGTTGGGCCCCGTGGTCAAAAAGGTTAAGAACATCTGCCTTACCTGTTAAGTCGGAGTCGCATGGTGATGCGTGGATTGTTCTCCCGAGATGCAGCAGGAACTCTGGAGGCAAAGGTGCAGGTAAGACAGTGATTTATTCTTATAAATCAGGCAGGAACAAACAAACAAAGCAAGCGTGCCTATAGCACGGCGAGGTAACGGGATAGCTAACAAGAAAAACATAAGGCAAAGCTAAGCTCAGAGATACAAAGGGGTTGGCGACGTAACTAGTTGGGTGTAAGCAAATGAAAGCACCAGACCGAGGGAGGCGACAGGATGGAATAAATAACTCTCTGATTAGTGCCCAGGAACAGGTAAACGTCCCAAACACTAAGCAGAGGCAGGTGAACACAATGAATAACCATAGGGGACGGTGTGGCACATTTGGGAGAGTGGCCGTGCCAGCAACCTGAAGGTTCCTGGTTTGATCCCCAGCTTCTACCAACCTAGTCATGTGTCCTTGAGTAAGACACTTCACCCTTGCTCCTGATGGGTCGTGGTTAGCGCCTTGCATGGCAGGTCCCGCCATCACTGTGTGAATGTGTGTGTGAATGGGTGAATGTGGAAATAGTGTCTAAGCGCTTTGAGTACCTTGAAGGTAGAAAAGCACTATACAAGTATAACCCATTTACCATTTTACCATAGCAACCAAGGAGACACAAAACAGGGGTGCTGAAACAGAACTTAAACAACAAGTGAATCAAAAACGTATTGATCCGAGCAACGGATCATAACATTACCATTTGCATCTAAAAGTCTTCTCTTCATCTTCCTCAGGTGAAAGTGATGGTGCGTGTTTGTCCAGTTGCTCAGTCGGATGCGCCGGCGTCCAGTTCTTTCCTCAAAGTGGACACCAGGAAGAAACAAATCACCATCATGGACCCGTCCGCCAATCAGCCACCTAGCGCCGCCTCCCAGAAAAAAGCAGGGAGCAGTCAGGTGCCGCCAAAGATGTTTACCTTTGACGCCGCTTTCCCTCCTGACGCATCTCAGGTAAGAGAAAGTCAACAATTTCAAAGTTTTGACAGGAAAAAGTCAAGGAAAACATTATGAAAACAGTAGCTTATGACCATGGTGTTACAATTTAACGGAAGTCTATCAATGATTGGCCTATATGCAATGTCAAAAGGTGGATATATTTTCCACATGAGTTTTGTTAGTTTTAGCAGCACATTTTAATGTATTTGACTATACCTGACCTTACCTTACCTTACCTGTTGCTAGGCGGAAGTATGCGCAGGAACGGTTGCCGAGGTGATTCAATCGGTTGTGAATGGAGCAGATGGATGCGTCTTCTGCTTTGGACACTCCAAGCTGGGTATGACACATGCACACACGCACGCACGCACGCACGCACGCACGCACGCACGCACACACACACATACACACACACACACACACACACACACACACACACACACACACACACACACACACACACACACACACACACACACACACACACACTTACACGCAAACATGCATTACAGAAGCCGTGTGTGTCTCGCCTGTCCTTCATGTATCAGACAAAGCGAAAGAAGAGGATTTAATGTGTATTTCTCTGCCTTCAATGTTTCGGTCTCTCTAATCCGTTCCTGTCTTCCTAAGCTGTTTTACGAGAGGACGTCTTTCAAAAAGGGTCTGCACTAAAAGACGCGTGTGCACAAAGCTAAGCCCAGCTATAAACATGCATGTTGGGACAACCTGGGGTCATCTTGTGCTTGTCACTGCTCAATTGTACTTGATAAATAGGGTCACCCCAGATGTTTTCCATCAAACTGCAGTAGACTTTGCTCTTTCAATCAATGTAACGACTCTCATTGCACTGTGCCAGCCTCGCTACAATCCACATATGAGATCATTCTCGGTGAAATAGTCCCCCTTCGGCCATGGATGGTAATGAGGCCACATTATAAGGGGCTTATTACTTTTTTGTTGCTAATTAAAACAAGGAAGGTGATGCACTGAGCATTAATGTAGCTGTGGGCTGTGGACACATGTGCACTGCCTCATAGTAGGCTATCATTTTTACACTTTTACAATGATTAAATATGTTTTCAAAGAACACTGAGGAATGATTAAATCTGGAGGACCTTCAGGGATGAATGACGTCCAGACTGGACTGAATCATTGAATTGTCTCATAATAAGTTTTCTATTTATCCAACATAAAATCTCATACTTGCTTTCCCACTGACAAATCATGAAATACATTTTTCTCAGTGACAGTAAGTCTAGACGCTACAAGAAATGAAGGGTGGGAGGGAAAACACTGACAAGCACTCCTCCATTGTGACTAAGAACAAATCACACACATTTCATATCACAGGCTGCACATGTCTTTGTGTAGTCTGATCTCTCCCTACCCTCTTGACAGCCACAGCAGGTGTGTGTGCGTGTGTGTGCGTGTGTGTGTGTGTGTGTGTGTGTGTGTGTGATCACTTGGTGGCCCCAGGGACAATCGGTACACTTCATACACATTGTATTTCCACTGGAAGGTTTTTTTTCTGTTGCTTTTGAAGACGTTCCTTGTCTGTCTGCCAGGTAAATCCTACACCATGATCGGCCACCATGACTCCCTCCAGACGCTGGGTATAATCCCTTGTGCTATCTCCTGGCTCTTTAAGCTCATCAATGAGAGGAGGGAGAAAACAGGGGCGCGCTTCTCTGTCCGCGTGTCTGCAGTTGAGGTAAGTGCGGCTCAGATGTAGAAAGCAACGTTTTTAGTTAAAAACATTTAAGTCTGGTACAATTGGAAGTAAAAGATCAACTTGGCACTACTGCTTGATTAACACATGATTTTGGGGGACAATTTCATCACAGCTATCCAAGCTCAGGCCCAGGGGCCATTTGTGGCCCGCAGCTTGAGTTTTATTGGCACGTGGCATGTTCTAAAACTACAACTACACACTGTCCAAATTAGAACATTACAAAGTATTATTGGGGCCCACTCTGAAAATAAAAGTAAATAAGTAAAACGGTAGAGAAAAAAAGGGGTAATGTTATGAGAAAGAAGTACGATGTTAGCATATCTTGACCTACAGTACATGATATCAAAAAAGGAAACTTTAAGATATCAAAAAATGTGACCCCCCAAGTTTCCTTAATATTGGTCGCAATTTGCATAAACCTGCAATAAGTCCTTAAAGGGGACCAATGTACATTTAACAAACTTCTTTGTGGTCAAGATCAGGGGTCTACAATGCGGTGCAGGCCAAGGACCCCCAAACTGATGGAGCAGGACCCCCTACTTATACAGTATATCTTATCAAAATTGTGTTATACATTAAACTGGTCATAAAGGTAGCTTGATACTGTGCAATACTAAGATATTTAAATAATAGCTGTACTGCCACTAATAGCTAGCTGGCAACTGGTGTACTACTCGCTAGCTAGTAACTGGCATGCTAGTTGCTAGCGAGCAATGTGACGGCTAAATACTAGCTGGCAATGAGTCTGCAAAGCCCTAGCTGACAGCTAGAGTGCTAACCATTAGCTGGCAACTACCACATTAATCGCTACCTAGCAAATAGTCCGCAAATCATTAGCTGGCAACTACAGAGCTAATCGCTAGCTGGCAACTGGCCTACTATTCGCTTGCTGGTAACTAGTTTGCAAATTGTTAGCTGGCAATTACAGCGCAGATCACAGGATGGCAACTGGCACGCTAATTGCTAGCTGAAAACTAGTGCGCTAATCTCTAGCTAGCAAATAGATGGCTCATCACTAGCTGGCAACTAATCTGCAAATCGCTAACTGGCAACTACGTAGTTCGCAAATCACGAGCTAAACACTAGATGGCCACTGGACTACTAATTGCTGCAAATAAACCACTAATTACTAGCTGGTAACGAGTCCGCAAATTGTTAGCTGGCAACTAGTGCACTAATTGCTAGTTGGCAACTGGAGCACGAATCGCTAGATAACTTAAAAGTGAACATGAATACAATAATATAGTTGTTACATGTTTTCTTTTTAAACAACAAGGTATAGTGAGTAGGGTGTCCATGCCGTTCCTAAACAACAAATGTTGGATCAATGTAAATCTGTATTTAAAAAAACACTTTCATTTGTGGGGAAAAAAGTCCAATTAACTAAATATTTTACTATCCCCCAGCAGTAACTTCTTGGAGCCGTTGGAGGTCACAGACCCCATGTTGAAGACCTCTGGTCTAGATAATATGTAAAGGGTATGTGTGGGTGTAAATTTTGCTTTACAGTTACATTTATAACCCGTTTTTTGAGTATGTCAGCAAACGGTTAGTGTAGATTGCCAATAAAACCACGCTCCACCCTCTCTAAAAGTATCCCAATGTATCTCTTGAAAATGTAAACTGTTAAATATATATCTTAAAGTCGAACATCACAGCAATTTTTTTCCCCAGTAACAATCAAAAAGAAACTTCATAAGCAGTAAGATTTGACACTTGAATCGATAGAGCCACATTTTAGAAGATCCAGCATTTGTCCCACTGCATGTCGCGCATGCCACATTTTTGATTTGACCATTTTTTGCAGTTTCTCAACCCAAATGTAATTGTCGCAATGGTGCTGTCTGTTTTTGCAGTGTTATTTACTGAAACAGACACTTGTCACCATGACATTGCAGATTTTGTTGTAGTACGGCCCTAAAATAACTTCTGGTTACTGCAATGCTAAAACTTTGGTTCTGCCTGCCAAACTTGACTTAAAGTGTGCTTTCATAATCATATTTTTGACAAGCTTCATTGATGTAAATGCATAAGTTTTAACTCCCATATTTTGCCATTATTTCCCGTCATCCAGCCGTTAATGTGTTTTTACCATATTTAAACTTACATGACAAAAATATTTTCTGGTACTTCTGGAGCAGCACAGCCTGTGGTTCTCCCTGCAACACTTGGAAAACACTTTTTTATTTTTACATATCTTAATTAAAGTCTCCTGTTGATTGTTTTCTTCTGTTTAGTTCATGTAAAGCGTATTTGAGTGCTTATAAAAGTGCTGTATCAATTTGATGTATTATTATTATTGGAGTAACATCCTGTAGCTCAGGGGTGTCAAACGTACGGCCCGTGGGCCGGATCAGGCCCACGAACAGGTTTTACTCGGCCCGCGGAATGAGTTTGCTAAGTATAAAAATTAGCCGAAATTTTTGAATGAAAGAAACTGCTGTTCTAAACTTGTCCACTAGATGTCGCAACAGCAATTATTTGTATCTTTGTAGATGATAAAAAAAAACACATGTTAGTGCACCAGTCGAGGAAAATGAGCAAACGACATAAATAACATCCTGTAATTTGATTTTGATATTATTTTTTTATCTTGATAGATTGAAAATTAACACCAATGAGTTGACTGATGAATATTATCACATCATTTATTCAGAAAGTATGAATAAAGACAAATAAAGATAGAATACTATTAACTGCAACATGTATGTGTAAAAAAAACAAAAACCAACAACATTATGATTTGTACATTTTCAGAATGTGTTTCCTCTATTTTTGAACAAAGAAAACAATCTGAAGTTTTCTTTTTTCTTAAGTTATCATGCTGTGGTTTTTCTACCGGCCCACTTGGGAGTAGATTTTTCTCCATGTGGCCCCCGATTTAAAAATTGAGTTTGACACTCCTGCTGTAACTCATGAGGTCAGGGCTTCAAAATAAAAGCACACCAGTAAATCAACAAAGTTGCACTACACCAGTCAGGTTGTTCCACCAGCACCCCCATTTCTTTGATTTTCAAATGCAAACGGCAGCCGTGAAGTAAATGTGGACTTTTGTGGAAAACTCTTTGTTACGTTCAGATGGAAAAATTGCTGTTTCAATAAACCTACTCTCAAGCGTTTGCATGTTCAAGAAAACAAAACAAATATATTTAATAAAAAAGGTTTCACCCATTCTAAGTTAAAATTGTATAAATGGTGTTCTACAGCCCCAAAATTGATCTCACCTATTTTGTGTTGTAAAAAATGTATATAAAAAAGCTACTGCAAGAAGTAAGCCATGTTATTTGTAAATGTGTCTTCATACTGTGATTGTGAAGGTTTGGGGAAAGGAGGAGAACCTGAAGGACTTACTGTCAGACGTGGCCACAGGCAGCTTGCAGGACGGACAGTCACCTGGGGTCTATCTGTGTGAGGACCCCATCTGTGGCATGCAGGTACAAACACAACACACACTGATATGATAGCTTCAACAAAACAATGTACTAAATCATGAGTGCGCGTGCCTTCATCGTGATTTCCCGTATCAGTGAAATCCAAATGTGTCTGCAGTTACCGTGGTTAAAGGATTATGGGCTATGATACAAGCACATATTTGTAATCCCTCACTAATCTGACATAATCTTATCAGTAATGATACCCCGTACTAAAACACACACCTCATCCTCCCACACCAGCGGGCACACTGGATACGTGTTAATTGAAAATGCCAATCATTCCCCCAGCATGCATGCTGGGTGGCGTGCAAAGCTACACGACCAATACCTTCTTCCTTTTCTGATTCTCTCTCCCTGACTCATCATATCTATTTCCTGCAGCTCCAAAACCAGTCGGAACTGCGTGCTCCCACGCCGGAGAAAGCAGCCTGGTTCCTGGATGCAGCCATCGCGGCTCGCCACAGCAGCCGACGTCCCAACGACACCACCGAAGAAGACCACAGGAACTCACACATGCTGTTCACATTACACATTTACCAGTACCGCATGGAGAAGACGGGCAAGGGAGGAAGTGAGTGCTTCTCATGTTGTAAAATATATAAATACACCTTCTTGTTCGACCACAACATCCACTACACTAAGTGAACAAATCCAGACCTCCACTACAGTGTAAAAAAGTAGGACAAACACAGTCAACAGCAGACCTGGGCAAATTAAGGCCCGGGGGCCGCATGCGTCCCGTTAAGCTTTTCAATCTGGCCCGCCGGACATTCCCAAATAGTTTTTTTAGATCTTTAAGATGGAAACTGTAGCTGCCATTATGATGTGCAGTGATGTGTTCAAATTACCGTAAGTCTTGAACTATACAAAGTATTTCAATGGTTGGAATCTGCGCTTTTGCATGATATACTAGTTACTATGGTAATCTAAGTCACAGCAGCTCAGACGAGGCACCAAGCAGTGTGGGTGGGGAGCGTTTGCACAGAGTGTTTCCAGAGCAGCCAGCCTGAAATGCGGGTGTCAGGGACACAGGAGATTTTTACAAGAAAGTTCTAAAGCTTAGTGATATATCAGATGTATCAGATAGTAGGTGGTTTTTTTTTTACCCTTCGCGTTTATATTTTGCTGTGTTTGTTGCATTTTTGTTGAGTTTCGCTTGGTTGTAAAATATGTCGATCGAGACGGGGTGTGACGTTCATATGTTGTCAATATTCAGTGTTTTATCGTTCATGTTTAATATTGTAAATCCCACATTGTTTATTTTCATGTACATTCTGGGTGTCTCCTTCAGTAAAAAAAAATAATTCCATTCCGTTTTTTAAGGCGGTCTGTCATAACGTTTTTAGCATACAATCAGACATTATTGTGAAGTTTTTTATTAGTGTTCCTAAAAATAGGCCCCCCAGACACATTTTTTTTCTCTAAATTGGACCCCGAGTCAAAATAATTGCCCAGTCCTGGTCAACAGGGTTACACAAAATACAAACAAAACTAGAAAGATGAACGTATCTGTTACATTTTGGGGAAGATCTGGATAAAAGTGCCTTGACAGAGGTCTGTGCTCTTAATTAAGTGACATTATGGCCCTTATAGTATTGCTAAAACAATTCAATAATGGTAGCGCTGGACTTTTGCACTATATTCTATCACATACTTGCCAACCCTCCCGATTTTCCCGGGAGACTCCCGAATTTCAGTGCCCCTCCAGAAAATCTTCCGGGGCAACCATTCACCTGAATTTCTCCCGATTTCCACCCAGACAACAATATTGGGGGCGTGCCTTAAAGACACTGTCTTTAGCGTCCTCTACAACCTGTCGTCACGTTCGATTTTCCTCCATTCAAACAGCGTGCCGACCCAATCACATAATATATGTGTTTTTTACACACACATGAGTGACTGCAAGGCATACTTGATCAATAGCCATGTAGGTCACACTGAGGGTGACCGTATAAACAACTTTAACACAGTTATAAATATGCGCCACACTGTGAACCCACACCAAACAAAAATGACAAACACATTTTGGGAGAACATCCGCACCGTAACACAACATAAACACAACAGAACAAATACCCAGAATCCCTTGCAGCACTAACTATTCCGGGATGCTACAATATACACACCCCGCTACCACCAAACCCGCCCTCCACCCCATCTCCCGAATTCGGAGGTCTCAAGGTTGGCAAGTATGTCGTATCATAACATCAGATTGTCATTTGCTATTTGTCAGAAAAAAAAAGTAGTAGGACATGATGTAAAAATTTTAACACTATGTTACAATTGGGAAAATCTATAAAGCAACGCACTCCATAGTCCGCAATCCATGATTGGCAAAAAACATTGTCTTGCCAGATTAAAATTCGTTTCAGTCCCTAGCCACATTGTGCTTAAAATGTTGCAGCTTTTAATTTTTTTTAAAGAATATTCCACAACATTTTTAGCCGAAAATAAGCATTTTCAAACATAAAAAGGGCTAAATGATTTGAAAATAGTACTACAGTAGTATTGGCCACTGGAGGAGACAAGACCAATTAGAGCGTGCTTTTCAGTATTGTGGCAACTGAATGGTTCAGTCCCATGCAGCATTGCTAGAACTATATTGGATTAAAAGACTCTAAAGGTGATTTAAGGGTGTTATTTAATGTTTAGAAGGCTTTCATAATGTTGAACATTTCATTTAGAAAGCTGCAAACAGTTTTTATTGCTCTATAAAATATTTGATTTATAAATCATGGTTCCTACTTTACGGAAATGTGTTTATCATGTCCGATAAACGAGAGACAACTGTATTTTGTCAAAATGTTAATTACATATTGGTCTATCATCATGAAAAATGTTTTCAATGCTGTGATGTGTTACCGGCATTATCATCATTTAACCTTGATTCACAATTCTTGTGGTTGAAGTGAAATAGGCTTTTTAGTTTTTGTACTAAATACCAGTGATTTCTAGTGACAACCATCCCTTAAACTTAGTCCATGCTGGGTAACAGTTTCGCTTTCTCTCAAACTCTTCTTCATTCTTACCACCTTGGCCAGTGTCCGGAGGTCGCAGTCGCCTCCATCTGCTGGACCTGGGCAGCTGCGACGTCGGCGTACTGGGAGGTGGAACGAGCAGCAAAGGCAGGGAGAACTCCTTGCCCGGCTCGGCGCCTTTATGCCTTTCGCTGTCAGCCCTTGGCAACGTCATCCTGGCCCTGGTCAATGGGAGCAAACACATCCCATACAAGTAAGCTCCAGCAGCATGGAAGGTGCTTTAACACAACATACATAGTAAATGATAGCTTCTTGCTGTCGGGAATGTGGAGGTAGCTTGTATTTCTTGTAGTAGCCAAGCCTCTAATACAATATATGCCCCATTCATCAGGATTTACCTAACACATGAAAAGTGACGAATTGGGCGGTGCACTATCCACATTAGCTGCCAGATGGCAGTAGAGTGTTAAATATCTCAAAATGTGTTTTGTGGCAATTCCAACTTTGACCACAGTGTCAGCTACAGAGTAGAAAGGTGCTTTCCATCATTTCCAGCAGACTGCATTGCAAAATGATTAACCGTCCTTTTCCTCTCACGTGAGATCCTCCCCAGAGATGGGGCCCTATGAATCCCTTCCCTACTATAACTACTGCATCGTATTTGAAAGATTGTCCTACAAAGGGTTAATTTGAGCACTGTAGTAGAATAAAGAAACTAGCAGAGCTGTTTTCCCCCTCCAGGTTTTAGGAACTCAATGTCATAAACAACACCTGCTGTTGCATATTCATCACATTCATATCTGTGCTTTGGTGATGAGATCTAAAAGGAGATAGAAAGATAAACAGAGTTAGAGAGAGGCAAACAAAAGGCAAAGGACAAAAGAGAAAAATCTTCAGTATGCACGTACATGCAGTCACAGTATGTACAACTTCGTCTTGGGACTACAAGACGATGTGCACCACACCGCGTTATTTAATTCACCAGCACTTGCATTCACACGGGAAACAGAAGCAACAGGCTTTTCAGTCATGTGACTTTCAATGATGATCAGGATGCTATGCTATGTTTTTTCATAAATCTTACTTAAATTTGATAGACAGTCCCCTAAAATGGTGTACCAAAATGTTCACCCTACAGCAGTACGATTCAAGTGGCGGCCCGGAGGACAAACCAAACCCAGGGATGCAAACTTGGGAGAAAAACATTTTTGTAGAAAATCCCTAAAAACACTGGAGTGCTCTTGTTGTATAGAGGAACTTGGACCAGTGTAAACACATTGGCCAATCCTTGCATTGACATTTCAACCTTGCTAACAAACAGAGAACACTGTGGTCCAAACTTGTGATTTAGATAACTGATGCGTTCCTCAAGGCACCACTTTAAGTCCTCTCCTTTTTGGCAGTTAACATTTTTTTTGTAATGTGATTAATACAGATGTTGCTGTAGCTTGTTTACTTCAGATGTAGTCAGTATTATTTTAGTTCTTTAGTTGTACTCGTGTTCCACAAAGTTGCATTTAATGTCCCCTCTTTTTCATTATTTGGGCTATTCAACTGGTGGCCTGTGAGTTTAGTTAAAAAAAATTGTGAAAGACTCACGTCTGGCCCCCAGGTCCTTAGCTTCTGGAAAATTTACTATCTAAAAGTGATAGTGGATGTTTTGTAGAGAAAATTGAGCTGTGTGAGAAAATTTCAAGTTAAAAAATACAACATTTTAAAGTCACATACTGTAGACCAGGGGTGTCCAAAGTGCGGCCCGGGGGCCATTTGCGGCCCGCAGCTAATTGTTTACCAGCCCACCACACATTCTGGAAATGCTATTGCAAAAAGTGGAATGAGGTGAAATCTAACTAGAAAAAGTTGCAATGTTGACACAAAGCTGCCATGCAGGCTTTTTTTTCTTCTTTTGTCTATCTTTATTTTAATTTTTTTGGCATTGCTCAAAAAAGAAAAGAAATTAATGTTATAATGAATTATTGACCTATTCAAGGCTCCAATTATTTCAAATATTTCACTTTAAAATGTTTTATGTGGGAAATATTGCATATATTGTGTGGTTGCCATACAAAAACATCAACATTTTATTTGACAAAAGAGCATAAAACAAACAAAATAATAGTTCAAACGTAAAATCGACAGATATATCTGAAGTTGAGCTCGTAACTTACACTACCGTTCAAAAGTTTGGGGTCACATTGAAATGTCCTTATTTTTTAAGGAAAAGCACTGTACTTTTCAATGAAGATAACTTTAAACTAGTCTTAACTTTAAAGAAATACACTCTATACATTTCTAATGTGGTAAATTACTATTCTAGCTGCAAATGTCTGGTTTTTGGTGCAATATCTACATAGGTGTATAGAGGCCCATTTCCAGAAACTATCACTCCAGTGTTCTAATGGTACAATGTGTTTGCTCATTGGCTCAGAAGGCTAATTGATGATTAGAAAACCCTTGTGCAATCATGTTCACACATCTGAAAACAGTTTAGCTCCTTACAGAAGCTACAAAACTGACCTTCCTTTGAGCAGATTGAGTTTCTGGAGCATCACATTTGTGGGGTCAATTAAACGCTCAAAATGGCCAGAAAAAGAGAACTTTCATCTGAAACTCGACAGTCTATTCTTGTTCTTAGAAATGAAGGCTATTCCACAAAGTTGTTTGGGTGACCCCAAACTTTTGAACGGTAGTGTAAGTGTTGAAAGTTAAAAAAAAACTAATAAAAATGTAAATGGGTTGTACTTGTATAGCGCTTTTCTACCTTTTTTAAGGAACTCAAAGTGCTTTGACACTATTTCCACATTCACACACTGATGGCGGGAGCTGCCATGCACGGCGCTAACCAGGCCCATCAGGAGCAAGGGTGAAGTGTCTTGCTCAAGGACACAACGGATGTGACTAGGATGGTAGAAAGTGGGGATCGAACCAGTAACCCTCAGATTGCTGGCACGGCCACTCTCCCAACTTCGCCACGCCGTCCCACGGTATCACTTTCTGAGTGGGGCACCTTTTGGATCCCAAATATATTTAATGGAATTTTAATTATCTTTTCACTGTGATTACTCAAAAATAATAATGAATTAAAATCAATGGTGTCCTCCATTATTGATCTTTTTAAAGCTCTAATTACTTCACATCAAACATTGCTTTCTGAATGTTTTGGGCAGTGGGGGAAATACTGCAAAATTCAGTTTTATTATAAAAAACTAAGTTGTCTTTGACAGAAAAGGCCTAAAAACTTTTTGTTTTTTTAAATTTGATACCAACCTGAAGTTGATATACTGTAGATATTTACTGTAAGCGTTAAATAAATAAATAAATAAATAAATAATAATTTAACTTGTTTTTAACATTTAAATGACTTGGTCCCCGGGAGCCCTAAAGGTAAAAAACAAACAAAATCCATATATTTTGTTATGGGTTAAAAATTTAAAATATCAAAATAGCCCCCGCACGCTTTATTTTTTCCGTGTGCGGCCCTCAGTGGAAAAAGTTTGGACACCCCTGCTGTAGACCATCAAATATAAACACTGTAACAAATGTAAACATCGAGTACAAAAATCTATCAGTATTTGACAGTCGAAATGAAGTTAATGTTAAAAAATAGTCAGTGCTATCAGAAAGAAAATGAATAAAAAAATGCTAATTACTAAAATATTGGTTATATATTTTTTGGATGGATGGATGGAAATCACAATTAATCCAACTTCAAAAGTCTGACTAATCTGATTAAAAACTAACCATTTGACAGCACTAATTTATATCTGCAACATATAATATTATTCCATTGCTATACTGGGGATCAGTCAATCCGATTTATGGGGTTTAACAACAGCACCACTCGGCGTGTCAAAAAAAATGATTTTCAGATTAATCGCGATTCTTGTTTGTAACGATTCTTAATTGTTATAAAAAAAAATTTAAATTGATTTTTTTTAAAATACAGTATATATTTAAATATATATATATATATTTTCCAATCTGGCCTGTCCAGCTACTCAGGCAAATCCTATTGTTAATGTAGATGCCCGTATCTGCTATACAGATTTACCTTAGAAAAGAAAAGTGTTAGATACTTCTCTTCTTGCCTTATTTGTATTTGACTTTATTAAATGTTTGGGTAGCATTTTATCAAACAAAATCAGTTTTCTTTTAAATAATATAGAAATTGATCAGAGCTGTTTATTTATTTTATGGAGGGATGTAGTTAATCATAGAACTGACATCCAATATTTTTTTTTTTTAAAAGTATAGATTTTGAATCGAAAAGCGTTTTAAATCAAGAATAGATTCGGAATCTAATTGTTACCCCCAAGAATCGAATCGAATTGTTTGGTGGCCAAAGATTCACAGCCCTCAGCACCACCATTAAGTGTGTTCATCACAAAAACAACACAGTGAGGTTTTTCCAAATTTTCATTCACAAATACAGTCATGTGACCCCACAGCGTGTCTTATTTTTTTGTATACATGACACGTACGCAAGAACTAAAATATGTACACTAATTTAGTGTGCCCTGCTCTTAAATGAGTGTTAATGAATACATCAGAGAAAGGGAGAGAGGGAGTTTAGAGATGGCCGAGGAGGCTTGGGTGAAGCCTGCTGCGGAAAACGTGGGGGAAAAGAGAGGAGGAATACATGGAGTAAAAAGAGGAGGTCAAGACTGAAGAAGTGTGTGTTTCAAGAGATAAGCCCAAAGGCTATGTGTTTTTTAAGTAAGAGGGCCAGCAGCATGAGATTTGTGGGAACAAAGCTGTGTGCAGGGCCCAGCGCATGCACACATGCACCTAATGTAGACAATAAAACATGAATGGTTCTAGTGTACGGTGTTCTTTTTGGTCTGCTTTGGGAGAAAGATCATCTGTTTTCTAATAATAAAGTGTGAAAAATTATTTCAATTATTTTTCTTATTGATGCATTTCTTAACCCCTCATGTGACATCATGTGATTGGTCATACCTTTGTGCTCTCAAGGGACAGCAAGCTGACCATGTTGCTAAGGGAGTCGCTTGGCAACATGAACTGCCGCACCACCATGATCGCTCACATCTCGGCCTCTCCCGGAGACTTCTCGGAAAGTCTCTCCACCATCCAGCTCGCATCCCGGGTCCTCCGTATTAAAAAGAAAAAAAATAAAGTCACCGTGGTGAGTTTTAGTCAAACGGTCCATTCGCATGGTAGATACCTTGGTCTCAGAGTGGCCAGCATGTGGCTATGCAGTGAAAAAAAGCTTGTTACTACAGAACACTGGGACAGCGATTACATAGTGAAATGGATGTATCCCATAATTCAGTTATGCCATATTACTCTGTTCATTATTTACTATTTGGGGCAGTGGAGCTTTACGCCCTAAGTTGCCATGGAAACGGCATAGCTCGCTAGCGCCAATACTACTCCTTATAGGGCTGGGGAGCACAAATGATGCCAGAGCAGAGATCCCATCAATTATGCATGGCAACACCAAAAATTGTGTTTGAGTTACCAATTTTTATTAAGGTTACTTTGTGTCCTTATTACCAAAGCTTTGTTGTTTTTACACTGAATTTATGTGACTTAATTTTTTGCGTTTGAATTTTGCGAACTGATTTATTTATTTTTTTACATAAGATTATGCTGACATTTTCACAGAATAAAAAACAGTGAGCAAATTGCGTGTGTTTTGAAATTCCCTGCAGAAATATTAATTGCTTCAAAACTCAAGACCCACTTCTGGTAAATTAAGGCAGGAGCCATGGATTGTGTCTCAGAACCAGCCAATGAGGTCTCAAGTTTGTATTCATGTGACATATAGATATAATTTTTAGAAACTGAATTTTAAAAAACACTGTAGTTTTACAAGCTGTATTTTTAAACACAGCCATTTTGCTCACAATTTTTTATTCAATGAAATCGTCAGCATAATTTAATGTAAAAAAAATTCACAAAATTAAATCGCAAAATAAATATTTAGTTACCTTACTTTTGTGTAATTCAGAGTGAAAACACACTCTGGTAGTAATGACACAAATGAACCTTCATACTTTATGATTAATTACAGACATTTTAGTTTATTCTTGTTAATAAGAATAAATTAATTAGGCATTGCGAGTGTGAATATTGTTTATCTGTGTTGGCCCTGCAATGAGGTGGCGACTTGTCCAGGGTGTACACCGCCTTCAGTGCAGCTGGGATAGGATCCAGCCCCCGCAACCCCGAAACGAACAAGCAGTAGAAAATGGATGTTTTATTTCTAAAAAAAACACCATCTCATAGAAAATAAGTTGAAGTAATCCACTCGCCAAATCTTTTAAATATGTAATGTCACAGTATAAACTCTGCATTCTTGTTAAAGGTATATGTTTCAATTCAAAACATCATAGAATTTTTTTCTGTAACTTACTCTTCTGTAAACTGCACATGAAATATGTTGTGTTTGTCTGTCACTGTCATTGTCCCAGCAGTACACCTCCAGCTCCTCTGGAGGAGAAAGCTCCTGCGAGGAAGGTCGCATGCGCCGCCCCACCCACCTGCGGTCTTTCCACCACCGCGGCGACCCTGGCTCGGACCTCCCGCTGCTGCGCCTGTCCAGCGACCCGGATGAGTACTCCAGCAGTGAGCAGTCATGCGACACGGTCATCTATGTGGGTCCCAACGGTGCCGCCGTGTCAGACAGAGAGCTGACAGACAATGAGGGTCCGCCAGAGTTTGTGCCCATAATTCCTGCCGTGCTGCAGGCTAAAACATCAGAGGCGCAGCATCAGAGTCAGGTGATCATTTAGATTTACAGTAGCTTATATCTAAAATGGATGATAATAGGACTGACGCCTTGAATTCTGGTTCACCAGGTGCAGCCAGAGCCAGAGAGCCAGGAGCAGCATGAAGGTCCATTTCAGCCCCAGCCTGCACAGTCCTTAGTGGGACAGTCTTTAGCCCCCGTGCCTGAGGAGGGGGCCGAGTGCCTAAAGTGTAACACCTTTGCTGAGCTGCAGGAGAGACTGGACTGCATTGATGGCAGTGAGGAGGTACAGAAAACTACTGTAGTCATGTATACTACCACAGTACTACTAACTCAAGTATTAGAATGACAAAATATAACTGCTTCCACATTTCTGGAAATAGTTTTCTAACGATGTTGGAATCCGTTTGTGGGAACCTTTGTACATCCGCAAGGTCAAAGGTCACTGATGTTGGGCCGTCTCACTATTTACATAACATATTTTAAAAACAGATACAATTTCACAAAGTGCTGCAAAGTAGTTAAAATACACATTTAAAAGCTGGGTTAAACTAGACACGGTCTTGATTCTGTTTCAGACTCTAGAATAAGAAACAATACATTTAAAAACAAATACAGGGTCACCCAAAAAAAAAATAGAACCCACAAATCTTTAATTGAATCTGTTAATATTCATTTTACAACTTTGTGCATAAAATATTGCAACAATAATTTTCTAAAACATGTCTAGGTCAACCAAATAACATTTTGCGTTGAGGCCTATTTCAACAAACCATACACTGTAGTAGTTGAAGGAGCAGCGGTTCTAGTCTGAACCTCTCCCAGATGACCGAGCTTCTCAGCCCATCTCTGAGGGTGATCCCAGACATTCTGTGGAAGAAACTAATTTCTTGTATTGTATTCGCGACCTTGTCCTTCCGGTCATTACCCAAAGTTCGCAACAATAGGTGAGGGTGGGAACGTAGACTGACCGGTAAGGGGGAGCTGAATCCAGAAGGCCTGAACAGACCAGTACAGTGACTGCATCAACGTCAATCTCGCATTCCATTCTTCCCTTAGTTGTGAACAAGACCCCGAGATACTTGAATTCTTCCATTTGAGGTGGAACTTCACTCCCAACTGGGGGGGTGCAGTCCACCCTTTCCTGACTGAGAACCATGGCCTCAGATATGGAGGTGCTGATCCTCATCCCAGAAGCTTCACACTCGGCTGCAAACTGCCCCAGAGAACGCTGAAGGTCCCAGCCTGATGAAGCTAACAGGACCACATCATCTGCAAAAAGCAGAGATGCGATCCTCTGGTCACCAAACTGCAAACCCTTCACACCATGACAGTGACAAGATATTCTTTCCATTAAAATAATGAACAAGACCGGCGACAAAGGGCAGCCCTGGCAGAGTCCAACGTCCAGTGTGGGGCATGTCTGACTTACCGGCAACGCGAACCAGACTCCTGCTCCGATTGTACAGGGAGTGAATGGACGCCTCCATGGTGTGGTGTTTCGGGCATGTCCAGCTGGGAGGAGGCCTTGGGGCAGACTTAGGACACACTAGGGGGACTATTTCTCTCAACTGGCCTGGGATCGCTTCGGTCTCCTCACAGTGGAACTAGAGGAGGTGGCTGGGGACAGGGAAGTCTGGGCATTTCAGCTCAGACCAGGGCTCGGATAAGTGGCGGTAAATAGATGGCTGAACTGTAGTGCAACCAAATTTTCAGAAAAAGTTTGGATAGTGCTGCATCAAAAAGCAGAATTTTTGACTGCGTTTGGAAGTTCAGAGAGTATGGGTCTAAGGAACGTTTTAATTTTTAAAATCCCAAAGAGGAATCTGTTTGAGTAATTGACAACTTTGCTGACAATTTTGCGTGACATATTCAAGTTTTCTTCCAATACCGCAGATCCCATTTGGAGCATATTTTGGAAAGAACATGATTTGTTTACAAAGTAACCATGATACCTGAAACTTTGGGGAATGATTGTACACAGACTGAATTTAAAGGTCATTTTTAGGATTTAATACATTTCTTCTGGGTCCTGGTCTTTTTTGGGTCACCCTGTACATTAAAGAAAAAAAAAAAGTTTAAGGGTCTGCCTCTTAAAAACACATGATTTCAAGCGACTGATGAGAGTTGCGTGATCTACTGTGTCTAATGCAGCAAGATCTAAAAAAATCAAAAAGGCAGAATCAACATTAAAACATAGCATGTAAATCAAGATTAGACTTTAATTTTAAAAGTACAGCTTTCGGTATTTTTATTTTTTTTAAATAGAAGAAAGCTTCAAACAGAGGGTTTTAAATGAGTTTTTTGAGCTGAGGCTCCACAACAGCTCGCTTAAAGTAATTTGGAACAATTCCTGAAGCACAAATGCTGTTTATGATTTCTTGGATGTGGGGGCCAATGACAACCCAGACGTGCTTGAACAGACTAGGAAACTTTTAGTCAGGCAGATTTGAACTATGATATAATTTTGTTGAGCGACGACAGAGACAGCGGCTCTAACTGGTTGAAAGTGAATGGAAAGGTGACAAAAATAGAAGGGTCAAAAGATGGGAGAACAATGATGGTGTCAAACGTACCGCTAGGGACGGCGTGGCGAAGTTGGGAGAGTGGCCGTGCCAGCAATCTGAGGGTTACTGGTTCAATCCCCACCTTCTACCTTCCTAGTCACGTCCGTTGTGTCCTTGGGCAAGACACTTCACCCTTGCTCCTGATGGGTCCTGGTTAGCGCCTTGCATGGCAGCTCCCGCCATCAGTGTGTGAATGTGTGTGTGAATGGGTGAATGTGGAAATACTGTCAAAGCGCTTTGGGCTCCTTAAAAAGGGGTAGAAAAGCGCTATACAAGTACAACCATTTACCATTTAACAAGGTTAAGATGTTTTTCACGGACCTGTGGCCAAGTTTTTAAGAATGTGGTTTGGGGTACATTTAAAAACAGAATCAGTAGTTTTGAATACATTGTTAATATTATTTGTAATTATGTCAGAAAAGTATTTGTTCTTCTATGACTTCAGACTTCCCTGATACACTTTCCAGTAGTGAAGCCACTTCCAAACTGCTATGCTGCTTTGACATTAACTTAAAAAGAAAACAAAACACAATAAATGGGCAAAAAAACAAACAAACATGTAGACACTTCAATCTTGGGGAAACCGTTCGGCCAAAATATACCATACCATACCATACCAACTTTATTTATAAAGCCCTTTAAAAACAACCACAGTTGAAAAACAAAGGGCTGTACACCACAAAGAAATAAAGGCAAAGGACAGACTAAAAAATAAAATTTAAAACAGAAGTAAAATACACATTAAAAAAGCAAATACAAAATTACCCTAAGAACAATTTTGTTAGATAAAAAGCAGTTAAAAAAGTTAAAAGTTAAAAACAGTTTAAAGTCTCATGCTGGGTTAAAAGCCAGTGAATAAAAATGGGTTTTAAGAAGGGTCTTAAAAATAGCCAAAGAAGGGGCCTGTCTCACATGAAGTGGAAGATCATTCCAGAGTTTTGGGCCCGCAACAGAGAAGGCTCTGTCCCCCCTGAGCTTACGCTTGGATTTGGGTACCTCCAGGATCAGCTGATCAGCTGACCTGAGGGACCGGGTGGGGGCATAGAGGTGGAGCAGCTCAGAGAGGTAAGGTGGGGCAAGACCATGTAAGGATTTAAAAACAAGTAAGATATAAACTTGAAAAGCATGCAAGGCTAAATTAGCAATTGCCTCTATGCTGCTAAACTGAAGCAAAACTATTACAAAGGACATGTAGACTTACTGCTATATAGAAGTTTAGCACAGACAAAGTATAATTGTATCCATTAGGTAATTCAGTCCATCAAAGTAGAACAAGCAAGCACCTGTAGAGCATGACAACCACATTATTGACTAGCCTGGAGTGATGGGTGGCCATAATCATGTGCCACTCCCACCCTCCTAGTGTGTTTGGCATAGAGTGTTTATGCCAGGGGGCAGCGCTTTCGGCCATGTTAACCTCTGCCTTTCTGCACTGACACCTTGCCTCTCTCGTTAGTGAGTTCTAGTTAACCCCAAAGGCAAATTAATTTAAAAAAAAGGGGTTTATAAGTCATCTTTGCTGAAGGTGTGGCGAAGTTGGTAGAGTGGCCGTGCCAGCAATCGGAGGGTTGCTGGTTACTGGGGTCCCCACCTTCTACCATCCTAGTCACGTCCGTTGTGTCCTTGGGCAAGACACTTCACCCTTGCTCCTGATGGGTGCTGGTTAGCGCCTTGCATGGCAGCTCCCGCCATCAGTGTGTGAATGTGTGTGTGAATGGGTGAATGTGGAAATACTGTCAAAGCGCTTTGAGTACCTTGAAGGTAGAAAAGTGCTATACAAGTATAACCCATTTATCATTTATTTATTTATCATCTTCTCTGTTGTTGAACTGTTAAATCTTTTTTTGTCCTCTATTCCGCTAAGGTGACCAAGTTTCCCTTTGAGGAGGTTCCAGCCAGTAAACTAGGTTCCACAGATCCGTGCTTGCTTTTCCCGGGCTCAGCTATTCCTGCTGAGCCTGACTCTGCTGCTCCGACAAATACTGAAGCCAAAACAGGTACATTCCTTCATTATAATGCAACAATACTCATATTCAATAAATCTATACATATACTCCATATTAAGATAAATTCAAAATTGCTTCAATTTAACAAACTCAATCTCAGGGTCTTCACCTACTCTAGGAAATGTACTCCAGCTGTCTTTGCCCTCGACAGCCACATTAAGGAGAAAGACCAACGACCAGCAGTTGCAGGACATCAAGGAGGTGGTGGAGGAGGCTGAGCTGGCCCAGAGCATGATCCACAGTCTGGCTCAGAGTTCCGGTACTGCGGCCCTCATTGCAGGGAATTGGAATGTCACGGGAAGTAATACCTCTAACCCTCTGCACAGGGCCAAGGCTTCACACCTACATGACAGGTGAGACAAAAGCAAAATACCACAGTGATTAACTAAATGAAGTTAAGAAGTTAATTTTTTCATTCTTGTCTGTACAGTCGTGAAAGTCTGACCATGGGAGGTAATGCTGAAGCAAAGACACGCCCACTTGGTTCACCACGCCTCGGCATCGCCAGTTTGACTAAAACCTCAGAATACAGGTATAGCTCATCAATAATCATGTTGACCAAGGACAATTACTCTCAGTAAAGACACCATCTTTAAAATGATTATTATAATGTTAAATATTACAGTCTGTGTTGTCTGCAGGCCTCCATTGTCGCCTTCACAACGGTGTAAAGTGCACACTCAGAAGTGTGTGACACCAGCAACCCCCCCACTGTCTTCACACACTTTGGCTCAGGACGGACAAATCACAGAATCTTTGAACTCTGACAGTATGACTCCCTAAATAATACTCTAATTTCCATTTAACTGGCTGACAATTTCCTTTAATTACCATTCTTATAATCAAACGTGTTTCCCACAATTCAGACAGTTTGGCTGCAGACAGTGGCCGCTCCTCCACCGAGTGCCCACTGTCTAGAACTTCTCCTGTGGGTATGGGTCCCCAAGTCAAAGATTCCATCCCATCGCTATCTGCCAGCTTGGGTTCAGCCGAAACACTTTGCGATGATGAAGTCCCACCCATACCTTTGGATACACACAGGGATGGTGGGTGGAACTTTTCTTATAATGACTTTAACCTACTAGTTAGGAAAAAAAGCCCAAATTAAGAAACTCTTGTCTTGTCCACTGCAGCATCCATGCCAGCTGGACCTCACCTGCTCAGTGAGGAAGTACTGGTATACACGGGGGATAGCAGAGGAGAGGATGACTTCCACATTGCTGCTCTCATTGCGACTCAGAATCTGACCTGTCGTCCAATGAGCATCATAAGCTTTAATAGCGACGGCTGCTCCGTGGACGCCCTTGCTTCAGACTCACATGCCTCTGCAATTCTCACAGACTCTGTGCAGGACGGAGCTGCAGAGAACTATTATGTGACTCCAATAAGCTGTGGGGTTACGGAGGTGGTGGCCAAGGCAGAGGTTAGTGGGACTGAAACACACCGTTTTAGGTTTGGATACCTCGTGATAGTTGCAGCTAAAAAGAGCTTTTACTACTCAAAGATGTTCTACAAGAGTGTTTCTGTGGAAATCTTGTCCAAGCTTGTCTTTACATGGACCTTAATTTGTGCATTGGGTACAAAAAAAGAGCCCTCCTCAAACTGTCCCTACGAGGTTGGAGGCAAGGTGTAGCCCAAACCCAGATTAATTAATTAATGTCATTCTCCACATGTACTAGCATAAACATACCAAATAAACATGAATTTGTGGTCCTGCCCAGTCCAAAAGATGAGGATTAAACAGTCGAGGACAAAATGATCCTTCTAGCATATTTATGGAGTCGATTTTCCTTTTTAATGCCCTACAGGTGGCGATGGCCAAGCTGCGCATGGAGGGGGAGGCTTTCGTGTCCCCCATCTCCTCCTGGATGAGTGATCTGAGTATGTGCAGTGAGGCGGATCAGTCCCTCCACAGCTTCAGCCTGTCCCAAAGTCAGCAAGGGGAAGCCCTGGCTGAAGTGAACTTCTCTTGCGGATTGGAAGGGTTGAGAAGAGGAAGTCTTGAAGTAGAACTGTCAGAAAAAGAGAGAGGAACTCCAACCAAAGACAGTCTGAGGAAACTGCCTCCATCAATGGCTAAGACCACCATTCAGTCTTTAACGGCACTTGGGAACCTCCCTACTTTCAAGACCCCGATCAGTACTCATACATGTGTAGCTAGTATATGCTGCTCATCGTCAAAACCCACTGTGATGAACACACTCCCGTTAGCTTCTTTCTCCAGTGAGATATGCTTTGAGGACCCCTGGCTGAAGCGGGATGTGGATGACAGCTATTCAGGAGAGAAGCCAGCAGCTGGAAATGGGAACCTTCAAAATTTCGGCAGAGATGGTAAGAAAGTAAACTTCCCAAGGCCCAAGCAAGATTTGCAAGGGCGTGTTCTTTTTTTGTTAGTAGAGTTGACAACATAACTTTGTAATGTGGTGACAAATACTTTCTTCACTGTTAGTCCTTAATTAAGTATCTGTGATGCCTCTCAAATAATGTATCTGCATTGTCCTTTGGCTGTGGATTAAAATCTTTTGACCGGATTGTTCATTTTTCTGTCAGCAGTTGAAGATCACAGAGGATGTAGTTCTGGCGGAGAGGTGGTATTATCTCCAGATTCCTTCAAGAGAGTGGTGGATGGTTGTGAGATGGTTGCTGGTATACTAGTCCAAGGAACGGCTTTGACTGATAACTACAACCCAGAAATCCATCGCACTGCCAGTCTCCCTCGTGGTTGGCATCGTCTGAACCGCCATGACGGCTTAGACAACACAGGGGACTACAAGAAGACTATCGGTGCCACCTGTTCAACTCCCTGCAGTCCTCGTGCCACACTTGACCGCCGGGGATCGACTGGCAAACAGGGTTTTTTCTCCCACAAGAAGGGAGGGATCCCGCCTCTGCCTCCTGTACGCAAGTCCAGCCTTGATCTGCGGAACAGGGCAGTCAGTCCACTTCACCAACACCTTCATGGGGTCTCCATGCTGGGTAGCTCTACAGATGATATGGTGGGATCTGGATGTGGCAACAGACCACGAGGTCCCAGCACAGACAGCAGTAAACTTTTTAGTGCCAAGTTGGAGCAACTTGCAAGCAGAACTAACTCTCTGGGTCGAGCCCACAGTAGTTCCCACCACTATGACTGTTTCTCCTTAGAAAGAGGAGGGGGTGGACTCAAATGTGACGGCAACATGTCTCGTACAGGACGCAGCCTCACCCGTGCAGGATCGGTCTGTTCTCCATCTGGAAACAATTTTGGAGCAAATCCAGGTCCAAGCAGCGCTCCACAGTCGCCGGCAAAATCCAGTGGCCAGTCAAAGATCTCGGCTGTCAGTAAGCTGCTGATGACCAGCAGTCCTAAAGCCAGAAGTCTGTCTGCATCCAGCACCAAGACTCTCAGCTTTTCTACCAAGTCTCTGAGCCAGGCCTCAAGTAGAAGCTCGAGCTTGCCTCCTAATGGAAAGGTACCACTTCATTTGCATTCAAAACCACAACAATAAACTTCCAAACCTAAGCTTGTTGTCTCTGTCCTCAGCCCCAGACCCCCCTTCAGTGTCCAGTGCAGCAGCAGGGACCCTCTACTACATCCTGGTCGACACAGTCTCTGAGCCGCAGTCACGCGGGAAGCTTAGCTGCCAAGCTGCCACTGCGAGCTGTCAATGGTCGTATCTCAGAGCTTCTCCAAGGAAGTGCAAGCTCACGTTCAAGGAATCATTCCCAAGGAGCAGGCGCCGACACAGGGGAGGAGAAAGGGGTTGGAGGTGCAGGGTGGGCCAACGTTTTATATCTCAAAAGGTTTTTCATTGTACATTGTGTCATACATTGTTAAAATGCTTCCTGTTTGCTCTTAGTGGTGGGATCGCTGTCACAGGAAGTGCTGCTGGAGGTGGTCTGGGGGAGGAGAGGCCTACATCTGTCCAAACTCTTCCTTCTCCCTACAGTAAAATCACTGCTCCACGAAAACCCCATCGCTGCAGCAGTGGCCATGCGAGCGACAACAGGTATTTGAACAATTGATTCTCATTCATTCAGGTCGTAGTAAACCACATTAGGTTAAATCAGTGGCACATTGACATCTTCTCGGTTGTTGAAGAAGAAGTTGTCTTAGATCCAACACAGTGTGGCCAAAATAGATCGTAACTCTGCTCCTACTTCTGGCATCTAACAGCAGCGTCCTGAGTGGAGAGCTGCCCCCGGCCATGGGGAAGACTGCCCTGTTCTATCACAGCGGGGGAAGCAGTGGCTATGAGAGCATGCTGAGAGACAGCAGCGAGAACACTGGAAGTACTTCCTCGGCTCAAGACTCCGTCAGTGAGCACAGCTCGGCCACCACCTCCTCCAGACGCAGCTCCAAGAGCAACAAGAAGAGCAGGAGCAACACTGGACACTTGGGAGGTAAGTCTTAAATTTAAGTTAATATTGTGTTAAATTTTGTTTTAAGCTTGTCTGATTAAGAAAACGCCTGTTTTTTAATTCATTACTGAAATAGTGTTCTTTATGTTGGCCTTTGTGTTTTATCGCAATACAATAATGGGGAACTGACCTTTGTAAGGTCTACAATTTTAAAGCCTCTAGCTAATGCTTCCTGTAATTACCTTTTTAACGACATTCACAGTAAATTTAAAAGGACCATCAGGGCGGGCATATTACAAAGGAGGATAATGGCAAGTATTGTCCACAGGCCTTTGCCCTAATTATTAATTATGAAACATGAAACAAATACAGCAAAAAAAAAAAAAAAAAAAAAAAATATATATATATATATATATATATATATATATATATATATATATATATATATATATATATATATATATATATATATATATATATATATATATATATATATATATATATATATATAAGTAATTGTACTTGCTAGTGAAGGGTTAAGTATACAAAGCATTTGGCCTATTGTAAAGGGTACCATAACAAACTAAAAATTGGTTATTAGGGCCACAATGAAAAATAAAATGGTTTATGATATAATAATAATATATTAATTATTGATACATAAATACAATTATAACAATAATAATGAATATTTCAGGATTACAAGAGAAGTTATATTATTAAAATAATAATGTTCCAATGTCTCTAATTTTAAAAGAATAACATCGTACTTTTATGAGGAAAGGAGTATGTTTTAAAATGTATATTTATTGATTTCCTAATTCCCAGATGAACAAGTCACAGCAGTACATTGCTTTGCTTTAAATGCCAATACAGATAACAATATAGTGTGCTGTACTAAAAAAGGTCCTTAATTTAAGTAAAAACAGTCCTATTATCTAATACGGTAAAAAATCAAAATACATTTTGAGACACGTGAATATTTTGCTAATATTCTTGGAATATTACATACATTTTCTCTCATAATATTCCGCCCTTTTCTCAAAAGTTGGATTTGTTTTTGGCTGTTTGATTGTTTGAATGAATGTGGCACAGCACAAAGGTTTTCGCACTTTTGTTTCTAAGTGAAGTGAAGTGAATTCTATTTATATAGCGCTTTTCTCTAGTGACTCAAAGCGCTTTACATAGTGAAACCCCAATATCTAAGTTACATTTAAACCAGTGTGGGTGGCACTGAGAGCAGGTGGGTAAAGTGTCTTGCCCAAGGACACAACGGCAGTGACTAGGATGGCGGAAGCGGGGATCGAACCTGCAACCCTCAGGTTGATGGCACGGCCACTCTACCAACCGAGCTATACCGCCCCCCCCGTTTCTAACATGCTCACTCAGCACTTCTGGCATGTTCCAACCAACTGGGCACTGCAAATGATGGATCGTAAGCTGTAAAAGTCCACATTGTGACAAAGTGTTTTGAGAAGAAAGTAGAAATAAAAAGACAGTCTGCTGTGCCGTAAGAAAGCTGTGTTTGCAGGTATAGGAAAGGTGACCTCGACCATCCATGTGTGAAATGGTGGCGGGGCACTGCTGCTGCTGGCTATAATGAATCTACATTCACCAGAACATTACACAGGTGCCTTAATGTGCCTGCCAAACTACACTCCACTGCTTATGCATGACGATGGATATGTGCAGAAAAAGGCAGCGCAATCT